>NW_004524633.1:4831549-4844526 GCF_000260255.1 Octodon degus
CCTCCTCTATCAAGCCCAAAGTTGTCGCCTTCTCCCCTGCTGCCTGTTTGACCCCAAATGCCTTTCTCTTCATGTGGTCACCCCACGACCTGAAATTCTTCTCTAGCATCAAAGTTGTAGTGCAGGCCCTGCCTCTCACCTGTCCTACCTCCTCCTGCCTTCGCTGGTCTTTCCATCTTTATCCTGAAGCACAACCGTCAGTGCCCCCTGACGCTCGAGCTGTGTCCTATCATCTCGCTTGCGCTGCTCCTCCTTCCTTCCAGAGCTGCTTTGCGGCACCTTAAGGGCAGACACTGTGTTACCTCTTCGCCCCCCAGACGAGCTGCAGCTTTTCCAAGCGTCCGGAACTCCGTACAGCGCGCTTGCTGATAGGATTGGCTGTTGTCTTGTGTTCTTGGCTCCAAATGGGAAGTACAGCACGAAGCTGAACAAGCATTCATTCACTTTAAGAACACTGTGAGAGACGTTTTATGAGAGAGCTGGGAAATCCGGTGAGCGCATGTGCTCCAGGGAAAGAAGGCAGGAAACGAAAATGAGGGCCGTGCTTCTGGGAACGCGGCTGTGAACCGCGCGGGGCAAGCGGGAGGCAGCCCGGCCTCTTAGCAGCCGCGGGTAAAAGCCGAAGCTGCCGTCATAAAATTTAGCGTCCGCAGATGAAAGCAAACCGATTGCTCATGAGCACTAACTCTATTTTTAGTTTCAAGCCCAGACAGAAATTTCACTCCATGGACTCTCATTAAGGAGAAATTGGGTAAAGCAGCGAACAGCGTCCTCGCCGATATCATTACAGTGTTCACCATAAAGCATTTCATAGAACTCTTGCTTCTCATGCGCTGCAGTCTAGCCAGTGAAATACAGGGACACAAAGAAATACGTAAGAGCAATTCCTTAGGTGGGCTTCAGGGCAGACATTGTGGTTTCGACCCCCAAACTCTTATCCTGTGGAGGGGCCAAAGGACAAAATTATAAAAGAAGGCTCTGGTCCAAGTCACCCCTCCAGGATCTGAGGGCTCAGATGCAGAAATGGGGGGTAACGTGAATGAAATGCGATCAGATGTTTAGATCTTAGCTTCTTCAGATTTGTGGTGGTTTTTTAAATTTCACTTGAGGGTCTGTCTTGGCTTAATAGAAATTCAAGCTAAACCGGAAGGGACCCTTCCTGATGGGAACCGTGCCGAGCCATAGCACTCTGGGCTGAGATTCTGCCCCCGTGCTTGTTTTAGCTAGGAGCAAAAGTAGTGGTCAAAAAACTAAAGGTCACAGAGTATCATTTGCAGGGAGCTCATAAGACAGGAATTGGGGGGTACATGATTAACCTGATGGGTTTCGGAGCTACACCAAATGTTAGGGGTGGTGAGCAAGGGCTTGAAAATGCCAATGGCAGGCTTTGCTCTAACCACTCAGGAGTGGTCCTCAGTACAGGGAAGAGATCACCGGGGATGGCCGGGAGCATGCACACCCTCTAGGCCCGTCTAGCATCGTTGCCGTATGTCTTTGCCTGCTGCATTTTTTACAGAGCCCCCCCCGCCCCCAAGTGATTCTCCTCTAGACTAAAATTTAAGAAGCACTGAGTTAGCAACCACCAGGCTTCAAGCAGAAGCATCTGTCTGCTCTTAGGCTGACTTGGAGCTGTCCTTGAACACAAAGCAATTTTAGTGAGACTTGGAGGATTAGACACCATTAAATTTTTTATGAAAGAGAATGATGAAGTAGCTTGGAACAAGTCACTGAATTAAAACAAAAAAAGATTTCTTATGAGACAAGTGCAGATGGGGAAATTTAGCCGTTCTCTTAATAACAGGAGAAGGAACAAATTTAACGAAGGGGCAGTTTTAATATGAGCTAGTAGCACATCCTGCCATTACCTTCTCACAAAGCAGCTCTCAGAGTGTCTGGGAAGTTTTATTTTGGGAGAAGGGAAAGCTGGAGTGTCACAACACGCAGCGAGGGAAAGGACACCTGGGCTCTGGAGGCAAACAGAGGGGCAGGCTGCGGTTGCGGGCTGAGCGGCTGCACCCTCACACTCCAGAATGTGCCCTGCCTCTGGGGACATTTTACCAGCGTGAGTCCAAAGAGGCAGTACAGGCAACGCATGTTTCCCGGGACTCGACAGGGCAGAGGGAATTCTAGCAAGCCTTGTGTGATGAGACTCAAAAATAGGTGTTTTGACTGCAGGTTTGTGCAGCCGTTTTAATGAGATGCTCAACCCACACTGCTGCCTGTTGTTTCGTTTGTTGTAGTGATAATAACTACAGGAAGGAAGGACTGGAGGACGAGTTGGAAGGAAGGAATTAGGCAACTTCACCAAGGAAGCGCTGCTCAGGTTTTTGCAGTAGGATATCTACCCAATCCTATGGCTAAGGCTGTTTGCACTACGGGGGGTTCATCGTGCCTATTTATCAGCCCTGTGGGGTTCCTCACCTCTCTCCTCGGAACAGACAAAGCAGAATGATCGCCAGGGCAATGAAAAACGCTCCCCGCATTGATGAGGGCTTTATGAAAAGCGTGTTGCTTGGGTCTTAGACCAGCTGCAATCTGCGCAAGCAGAAAATGCCAGAAGAGCTCCCAAGGGAGACACTTCCCTTCGCATTGAGTTAAAATTCCTCAAAGCTCAGGCAAGGCAGCCAGGTGTGATGCTAATGTTTTGTGTCTTTGCTACCTGAGGTTTTCAGGGAGGTGCTGGTGGATGCGGTAGAGAAAAGCAGTCGGCCGAAGTGGCTGGGGTGGTCTGCCCAGAGCTGAAGGCCTAGCATTCTGCTTGCCCAACCTCTTCACCCCATGGCCTCTCAGCCTCTCCCTGTCTTCCTAGGTCAGTAAGCTCTACAGAATTCTAATTAGCGTGCTATTGTGATCTTCCCAATGGGATTTTACTTCTCATTCCTGTTAATAATCACATTTTACATTTTATAAATTAATTCTCTATTTTGCTGGTGGCATTTTCACGCTTTACTTTTAGTTTATGAAAATCTCAGCCCAACTTGCTTGTTTGTTTGTTTGATATTTGCAAGTGCTACTGTTGGCTCCATCCTGGGAGCACTTCATTCTCAGCTCATCTCCAGCCTCGTTCTTCCAAAACTTCAAGGCTCGGGCTAAGTTTGGGGGCTATTAACTCTGCCACAGCATGCCACCTAGGAGAGCAGGCAGACCTGAGAGAACGCGGCCAGCGTGTGGCCTGGACGATCACAAGATGTGAGGAGAGCGAAGTGAAATGGGCGAAGCAGATCTTTGATTTAGATCTTAAAGGACTGAGTGAAAGCTCATCAGATTTTAAAGGCAAGGTGTTTATGCCAGGGAAGGTAATTGGCAAGTTCAAGAGAATAGAGTTGGGGGTGAGCAGTGTTTGGACTATTTAGAGACTAGTTGGTATCCATATGTAGAGGTTGAACTTCTAAAGATGAAGCCAGAAATCGAGTCCAGTTGTGAAGGCCTTTGTGTTCTGCACAGGTGGGTTTAGACTTTATCCTACGGGTGTTGATAGAGAGATACTATTCTTAAAAATATCTTGGGAACATTACCTTAGCAGAAGTGTACAGAATAATTTGGAGTGAGCCCTGCTAGTGGTCTGGAGATGAATTACAGGTTTGTAGCAATATTTGTAAGAATAACAGAAAAGAACTACAGCATGGGCCGAGACCCTCTGCTTGGAAAGACATTGCTAAGGAAGGATTAAATGAGTTTGTGTTTGACCATTTGAGACAGAGAAGAGAAGGGAAGTGAAGGGAAGGGAAGGGGAAAAAAGGGAAGAGAAGAAAAGAAAAGAGAACAAGTGAATCAAGGAGTGAGCCAGGGATTTGTCAGCTCAGATAAGCCACGTGTGGGAGAAGATTGTTTATTTTTCAAGACAAAGAAGTGAGTAAGTTCAGTTTTACAATGATGTATATGTCTGGGTATCCCAGCAGGGATGTCCAGAGTTCAGATAAGGTGGCCAGGAGCTCAGGAAGAAAGTCTGGGTGGGGACATGGACTTGGAAGCACGGGAACTTACAGTGGTCCAGCCTGAGTCACCATGTGCAGTGCCACTAGTATAAACTACCTGTGTAGCACCTGTGTTGACAGATTCTACTGTGATGATGTTTGAGGAGCTTTACTGTGGCCATTCTGCTTCACACTGTACTTGCATTTCTTTGCTTTTTTAGTTCTAAATGAAGTGAGACCCTGTTGATTTGTCTCTTCAAAATGACCCTGTTGAATATTTAACAAGGTGAAGGAGAGTGGACAGAACTTGGACTTGGGTACTTTGTAGTCATTGGAACTTTGCTTCTCTTTGGTCTCGCATGTGAACGAACTTTAGCTGTGTGACTACACAGCAGTTAGCACTCACAGCGGGCGTAGACGGCTAGCATCATCTCCAAGGATAACTCAAGAGTTACCTTGCAGCTCACCACATCCCTTTTCCTGCCTTTCCAGCCTTGAAGATGGGACCCCCAGTCCTACCAACAAGGGTCTCTGAGTGACTCCAGTAAGCAGACACCCCCAAGGGCCACATGCACAACAGCTTGAGTGAGGAGAATTTGCTCCACTCAGCCCCTGAGCTTGTTACTGCTTTTCTCAAAGCATAAACTCACCAGTCTGATTGGCAAAGAGAAAACCTCCCGGGCCAAGTCCTGGCTCTGTGACCAATTGTTTCATAGGCAACACATGATATATCTCTTTGAGCCCCCATTTGTTCATTTGGAGGGGGACAAACAAATCTGAGAGAAACCTTGTGAGTAATGTAGATGCAGCACACACAGTGCCTGACAGACAGTGGGCACTTGCTGTGGTACAGCCCATCCATCCTTTAGATGGGTACTCTTTTTTAATGTATTGATTTTTTTTTAATGCATAAGGGTGGCTGTTCCTCTCTGATTTGTGTTGTACTCAGACTTCTTAGACACGTTGTCTAACTATCTGAGCAATTGCTAAGAAAGGGAAGAAAGATCAAAGACAGGCTCAGTGGCCATGAGGACAAGATGCACTATTAACGCACTGCCATTCGAGGGGCTGCACACACAGTTCGCCTCCCACTTAGCCAGAAGGCTTGTCTTGTCTCTCAGAAGACAGAGGTTCTCTAAAGAGCTGTCATGCACAAGGGCTCCTTGGCGGTCACCTTGCTGGGACAGGAGACGAGAGAGTCACTCAGGTTTCCTGCATACTTGCACAGAACATTTAGTGAGGCTTTTGCCTTTTTTCTCAGACAAGCTTGTTGCTCTATGCATTCTGAAATGTACAAATAATTTCTCAGCTGTCCTTTCTGCTTTCAGTGTAATCCTAAACCAAAATGCCCATCACCGCCATTGTACAGTTGACTTTCTATAATGGTTTGAATACCTGCTTAGGCCATTTTCATCATTGAAAACTCCCAGTGGTCCTGTAGGACATTTACTTCTTGATAAAGTTTATTAGAAACTTTACCCATTCAGATGTCAACTATAAATCTAAAGCTACTTGGGGAAAAGTGCCTACGACTGTGTGCTCCCTTGATTTATGTGGTAGAACAGCTGTAGAAACTTTTAGAAAAGAGCCAATAGGGTGATAAGAATCACACTTAGTAAGTCCAGTGTGAGTTGGCTGGTATGGGACAGAGTGACCCTGGCTAATATAGAAATAATAGGACTAAAAAAAAAAAAAAAAAAGGATTAATAGGTTAAATATATTTATTTTTTTCTTCTTTTCTTTTTGCTGTTTTCTTCTTTTCTCTCTTTTTTTCTTTCTTATATTTGTTTGGGTGGAGTCTTACTGTGTTGCCCTCAAAAACAAAGAGCCTTCTGACTCAGTCTCCTGAGCAGCTGGGATTGTAGGCATGCGCCGCTCTACTCAACAGGCAAATGTGTTTCCAAAATAAAAATGATTACTTTAAGAGTTAGGTTGGTATCAAAGGAGACATTATGTCCTGTGATGGGATGGTCAGGCTTACAGCTCTTTTCTTCCAGGGATGGCACAGGCTGGAAAAACAGTTAAATCCTAAACAAGCTTAGATAGACTCAAAAACCCATTGGTGACGCACCACCGGAGGCAGGGCAGTAGGCCACACAGTCCAAATATGGTGATTGAGGTGGAACTTTGGGGCATTCTGGGCCCCGCGCAGGAGCTTACGTGGGCCAGGTCAGCCGTCTGACAAGGTTAGCCACACCCTTCTGGTCTTGTAATCCTGTGTGTTCTCATAGCCCAGTTGCTTAGAGGAATAAGTAGCCATGAGTTCAGGAAACCTATGGAGGACAAAATTTTCTTCATATACATGTGTGCATACATAAACTGAAATTACAATTAGAGAATTTCTTGGCATTTTTATGAAAGAATCATGGGCTCATCTCACTCTGCATGGAAGAAATGGGAGACATATGGGAAGCTGTAGTCAATTACAGTGCGTTGTCTTTAGAAGCCTTCTGTGGAGGAGACAGTGGCTTTCCCGCACCCCTCTCCCTAGGCAATCCAACTAATTGGGAGAAGGACGCATGCAGGCCCTGGCGCCCTGGGCTCCCAGTATCTTGGGGCCTTCCTTTGAGCCCCCGCGCCCTCTGGAGCCTCCCATCCTGCCTGTATGGTCGGGGCCTTTGAGCGACCACAGGCAGGTTCTCTTGGTGGAGAGACTTCTCTGGCAATTAAAGAGGCATCCTAGGTTTCTTTTTTTCAAAAAAAGTAACTGTAACCTCATAATCTTACTTTCCTAGCATCTGTTCTATTCAAGCCAAGCCTACTGTGGTGGTCTTCCTGGAGACAACTCAGTGGTTTCCTAGCAACCAAGTTTCCTGTGGTTTCCTTGGTTACGTGCAGCGACACAGCTCTTGTGGGCAACTTGAAAGCACAGAAAAAAGCCCTTGGAAAGAACAGGATTGTGAAAAATCCAGGCTACTGCTTGCAGAATGCCTATAATGAAGCAATTTCACGGGCACTATAACACTAATAAGTGATGCTATGGAGATTTTAAAGGGATCATATGTTCTTTTTTGTGGTCTCTAACTATGATTTATGTTAAAATTTTCCCCAAAATTTGAATTATTTTACACACATTTTTAATTGACTAATATCCTTAGACATGCCCAGCAGATTAAATTTAAACACTTCAAAGAAATAAATGGCAGGTCCTTTTTAAAGATTTAGCTGCTCAAGAATAGAGCCTATTTTTACTAATAGGTTATAGCTATTGATTTCATTACTAATAACTACAAAAAGTACTTAGGAATAAATTCTATCTAGGAAGTGAAAACTTGTGCATTGAAAACTTTAGAACATTGGTGAGAGAAAATGAAAAAGACACAAACAAATGAAACTATGCCCCAGGATCATAGATTGAAAGGATTAATATTAGCAAAATACTATTCAAAGAGATCCAAAGACTCAGTGCAATCTCCTTCAGCTGTCCAGTGACATTTTTCAGTGGCAGGTATGAAGCCACAAGAGACCCTACAAAGCACCTGTGAACAAAAGAACTTGGCTGGAGGCATCGCACTGCCTGACGTCAAAACATATCACAAAGCTGCAGAGTGAAAACAAGAGGGCGATGGAATGAAAGTGGATACACCGACCAGGGGAAAAAGTGAGAAGCCCTGCGAGGAGGAAGCTGTATCTTCATGTCAAGTTCCCCAAACCACGCAGTGGGGAAATAGTCTCTAAGAAACTGTTGGGCCCCGGCACTGCCTCTTGGGCGGTGGTTCATGCTCACATTATAGGCTGCACTTCTTTTGCTACTTTTTCTTGGCCCCAACTCATTCATTCTGCAGAGCCTCTTTCATTTCCTGCCTTAAAAAAATCTTCTATCATCGAAAAAATAAATCATGCTGAGATAACAATTTTCAAGGGCTGGCCAAATAGCTCAGTGGATTAAAGCACCTGCAAGCAGGCACAGGGGCCGGGGGTTCTGTCCCTGGGCCTGCTGAGCCAACCCCACTTCCAGGGCATGCTGAGACTGGCAATTGGCAGTGGGCATGGTGGTGCGTGCCTGTAATCCCAGCTCTTGGGAGGCTGTAAACAGGAAAATCACTACAAGTCCGATCTAGTAGTGAGACTCTGAACACCCTGTGGACTCTTCCTTAAAATACAGGAAAAAAAAGAGATATCAATTTTTCACATGCAGAAGCATGAAATTTAGAATCTTAACCCACAGTAGAAGATATTTCAACTGGAAATGAATTAAAGGCTTCAACACAAGGCCTGAAAATGTAAAACTGGTAGGAGAAAACATGGGGGAAATTTTCTATGACATTGTTTGGTGTGATAACTTTTTTATATGATTCCAAAACAAATGGAATTTCATCAAACTGAAAAGTTTCTGTACATCAGAAAACAAGACATATGTATAAAGAGGCAAACAATAAAATGGGAGAAAATATTTTCAAACATAAATCTAATAAGAGGCTAATATTAAAATATATATATATATATATATATATATATATATATATCCAGGTGTGGTGGCACATGCCTGTAATCCCAGAATGTAGGAGACTGAGGCAGGAGGATCACCATGAGAAAAAGCTGGCTGTGGGTGGACAGCAGTGTAGGGAGCAGGATGGTGCCTACAAAGACCTTGTCAGACTCTGGGGGAGTCCGAAGAATTCCAGAGACCTATGGCTGCAGAGAGTTGGGCAAGCACAACATGGAAAGAATCGTGAGAGAGCCTAGAAAGATTGCTTGTTTGAGGGGTTAGCCAGATAGTCGGCTACACTGAGTGTGTGGGGAAACAAATCTAGAAAAAAATCCCCTGGGGCTTATCTGCCTTTGCATATTTAGAGTGCAGCCTTAGTTTCCTTCACCAGATATGCTGCAACCAAACATGCTTTGGACTTTGGAATTTTGGGAATTTTGTGTAAACATTATGAAATATCTTGGGAACTGGCCCAAGTCTAAACCCAAAATCCATTTATGTTTCATAGACCTCGACGCACACGCCTGGATCTGACTGCATACAGTATTTTTGGTGCACCTGTGTTTTGTTGGTGAGCCACACATCACCTGAGGCCAGTGGGGGATTCTCTATTGTGGAAACAAGTTGGTGCTCAAGACGTTTTAGACCTTGGAGATTTCACAGTTCAGATTTCTGATGAAAGATTCTCTGCCTGTATTACATTGTATGACATTGATTTGAAGTGAAAATTTAATTTCAAATTTACTGAGATAGTTGGGCACCCATAGAGCTGGGCTATGGGACAGGCTGTCCCAGCAGGGTAGGAGTCCACCCCAGGGGCAATGGAAGATGGGGTTCCAGCTTCAGTTATCAGGAAGAGAGATTGGAAGCCCCAAACTCAGAGTGAGGAAGACTGGTAATGGGAAAGGGGAGAAAATAGAATTTATTGAAGGTGGTTTTATAGCAGGTGCTTTACAGATATCATTTTATTTATTTATTTACTTATTTATTTAATTTTGCAGTGCTAGGGATCAAACTCAGGACCTTGTGCTTCCCAGGCAGGTGCTTATCCTGCTGAGCTCTATCCCCAGCCCCTCATTTAATTTTAAATAGTTCATGACAGGAAAGGTATTATGTTTCTCCTTTTGTTAATATTATGAAACTGGAGAATAGTTAATGTAAATCGCATACTCATACCAATGAGGCTGGAATTAGAATCTAGAACACTGACGGGATCTATCGCTTTTTTCCCAGCATGGGTCAAAGAGCTTTGGTATCAAGATGGTCTTATCTAGTGGCTGCTAATGAGAGAAGCACAGGATTTTTAAATCTTGCTTTTTTTTAGATGTCCTGAAATGGGAAACAGCAAACCTATATTTTTTCTAATTTTAATAGATGTATTTTGATGCATTTTAAGTAACTTTATTCAGGCACCCCTGTAATCCATGCTTAGCAATTCTTATGTCAGTTCTGAAGTTGACGTACTTGAGATCTGACACGATCATTTCTGCCTGAAGATGAGCGGAACCAAAGTAGTTCACACCCGTGCCCTCCTATCAGAGTGTCAAATACAGAGAACCGGAAGGAACCAAGTCTACTTGGACCTCCAAGGTTCATTCATTTATTAATTTGAAATTGGAACTCTTCTCTATGCCAGACCCAGCTCTAAACAATGTGGATGTTCTACTGAGCAAAGTCCTTGATGCTGTGGAAAACAAAGAAAACACACAATGTGAGGAAGAATGGTTCATGATCAAGGAGTTGGAAAGGATATGACAGATGGATGGCAGCAAGAAATGGGGTCACGAAAGAGCCCCAGGGGAAGAGCCGCAGGTCAGCGGTGCCAGGGGAACTGTGCGTGTGGTGCGGGGGGCAGCTCGAGGCGGGAGGACCAGAGAATGCCAAGACAGAGATTTACACGAGGTTAGGCATGTGCAGGATTGGCTGTGTGCAAGATTTTCCGAAAACTGAGTGAATCACAAGTTTTCAGGCTAACATACTGAGTTTGTGTTCATTGTGGAGCAGAAGGGATGCCCAAGGATCTATCGCTTCTCCAACAAGTCCTGCGGCTGAAACCATAGCAGTCCCGTAGTGTAGGCAGTTGTATGAAAAGCTATTTTATTTTTCTTTTATAACCTAGGAGTTTAATATAAATACAACCAGCATAGAAAAGCTCAAAACCATATACAAACCAAAATTAGAATGCCAAGTGGTGGGATGGAAAGGCCTTAAGTTGACCCTTTGGCTCAACCAGTCCCGCAAATGAAAACAAAGATTCAGGCGAAGTTCGGGGGGGTGACACGGTATTGTGTTGTACAGGAATGGCCAAAGAGAACCAGACTGGAGTCGGTGAGACCCTGGG
Organism: Octodon degus; assembly: GCF_000260255.1. NCBI lineage: Eukaryota > Metazoa > Chordata > Mammalia > Rodentia > Octodontidae > Octodon > Octodon degus. The sequence continues at coordinate 4,842,234 of NW_004524633.1, forward strand.
CTCAGGGCGGAAGGGCCAGGGAGCTCACCGCACTTAAGCCAGATCTGGGCGTCCTCAGGTGTGCCTTGGGCCCTGCCCCACCCCTCCGAGGACCAGCCAGCTGCTGCCCAGGCCCTGCCTACCGTTCAGGCTACCTGTGGGGAGAGGCAGGAATCACAGCTTAGCCGTGGAACCTGCCTCAGCTCCTGAAAACCATGAGACCGCCTGCTGTGTCCCTCGGCGCGTCCAGCAGCTGAGCCGACACAGCGTCTCTGGCCACCTCATGCGCATCCTGCTCATCTGCGGCCTCAAAAGGTACTGGATGCCCAGGGATCACCACCTGGTACCAGGTCCTGTGCCCAAACATTCGGTTAGGAATACTGGGCTGCCCAGCTTCATTCGTTGGCCCCGCAGCTGCAGAGCAGCCCGAGCACCCTGGCACCCCAGCTTGCTCCTGGCCAGGACTGACGTGAGGGACCCGCAAGTTGCTGGCGGAGCCGCTGCTTTAGGTCTGGCTTGAGCCACTCCACAGCCCCCTGTTCTCCACAGAGGCGCGGCTGACCTTCTACTAGGGCCTTTTTGGCTGTGGCGGCGGCGGTGCGAGCTGAACTTGAGCCGAGTGGGCAGCAGCGGCGCCCCCTGCAGGCCGGGCCGGGGGCTGCAGCCCCAGCAGCAGCGTGTTGCGGGCCTCAGCTTGTGCTTCTGGGTGCTGTGGCAGACCGACCGCGGGCTGGACGGCCACGGAGGGTGGTTGTGCAGTGTGATAACCGGCCCTGGGACGCCGCGCCGTGAGCTGTGGCGGGCGCAGGGAAGCCGCGGTGCAGGCCGCCGACGGTGGTGGTCAGGCAGAGCCGGGCCACGCGCTGCAAGGGTGGGCTCAGCGGGTGCTTGCACGCGTCGGGGGCAGCACCGGGGTGGCCGCGTACTTCCTCCGCCCGTTCACCTGCACGAGGCCCACGCCGGCTCCCTGACCCGCGCCCCAGGGCCGGCTTATTTCCGGGATTCACGCTCTCGCACCGTCGTTCACATTCGCGTTGGACTGCACGGCCGTGCTGCGGACTCGCCCGCAGCCTCTTTATGAGACTCCCTCCTCCTCCCCAAGCCCTAGGCCTCTGGAAACTTCTCTCCAAGCTATTGATTTTTGACATTATGTTTTAGTCTTTTAAAAACCTGAGCATCGCTCTCTTGGTTTACAAACAAAACTTATTTTGGAATTTTTAAGGCAAAAGCACAAACTGGCTGGATTTCGAGTGAAGATGTTTCTTTGCTGGTTACACAATATTTTATGAATTATGGAATCACAGAATTTTAAAAGTATCTGAGCCCTTATAGTGTGCTTATGTACTAACTTTTAGAGCGCCAATTATGGAGGCGGAAGGACACTACTACTAACATGCGCTGGCCCCTCAATTTTGCAGGTATTATCATCCTCTCTGTTACGAGGTGGGGAAATCGTGGGGCGCGGAGGAGGCGATTTCACGCGGCAATGCAGCTGCTAAGCAGTGGAGCCGCGCGGTCCTACTCTGCAGTTTCCATTTAAGCACCCTATAGGAGGCCGCATGGAGGACTGGAAGTTCAGAGATGAAGCAAAGCTTCCGAAACCACACCGTGAGGAAGCGCAGGGAGCTTTCAGCTCTGCCCTGCATGACGTAGGATTGCAGCTCTTCATCACTGCTGTGCGCCCTGTAGCATCCTTAGCTTCCGAGAACGCCTGCTGTGCACCGCATGTAGGGAGGTGCCGATGTGTACGAGAGTGTATATGTGCGTTGGAACTAGCAGCGCCTCCGTTTACCTTGGGCTCTCTTCTTTCTAGCCTGAAATGTTGAGCAAGTTCCTAACTTTTCTACAAGCCTCGTTTTTTCCTTCTGTGAAGTCTGAGCCTTTGTACGTGCCGGGCTATAGGGTCCAAAAGTAAAGGGACAAGGGGAAGTGTCTAACAGCAAACTATGTATGAGACACTGGTACAGGCGTATGCAGCACTGAAGAGGAAGCCAAGTGCGGAGAAACTCTGCCTCGCAGCTAGTCGGACAGTGTCCAGGACACTAATCCGCTTACTGTTCTCTAGCACTGAACCATGCAAAGGACTTAGTAGTGTCAAGATTCACCCAGGGGCAGAAGACAGTGCTACACAAAATGACGAGAAGGAACAAAATGCAACCTCAGAACCCAAGCCCACCGGTTATAACTACAGCAAAGATCTACAACAAAGGGCAGAAGACAGTGCTACACAAAATGACGAGAAGGAACAAAATTCAAACACAGAACCCAAGCCCACCCGTAACAAGTGCAGAGGACACTAACACAGAACAAATTG
>NW_004524633.1:4844979-4886609 GCF_000260255.1 Octodon degus
GATTCCTTGAATGAGCAATACAGGAAAGAAATAGATCGCATGAAGCAGAGTCAAAGAAATATAGAGGAAATGAAACTCTCAATCACAAGCTTGCAAAACCGTTTAAGTGAATGTGAAGACAGAGTTTCAGATCTTGAAGATGGTGGTGTAGCTAGTGAAAAGGGCACAAGAGACTACAGTCCCCGGCAGATGGCAGTTAGGGAGAAGGTCTTTGATGTAATCATCCGCTGCTTCAAACGCCATGGTGCAGAAGTGATTGATACACCCGTGTTTGAACTAAAGGAAACCCTAACTGGAAAGTATGGAGAAGACTCTAAGCTTATCTATGACCTAAAGGACCAGGGTGGGGAGTTGCTGTCCCTTCGTTATGACCTCACTGTTCCTTTTGCTCGGTATTTAGCAATGAATAAACTGACCAACATTAAACGCTACCATATAGCAAAGGTGTATCGGCGGGATAATCCAGCCATGACCCGTGGCCAATACCGGGAATTCTACCAGTGTGATTTTGACATTGCTGGGCAATTTGACCCTATGATCCCTGATGCAGAGTGCTTGAAGATCATGTGTGAGATCCTGAGTTCACTTCAGATAGGAGACTTCCTGGTCAAGGTCAATGACCGACGCATCCTAGATGGCATGTTCGCTATTTGTGGTGTTCCAGATAGCAAGTTCCGTACCATCTGTTCCTCAGTGGACAAGCTGGACAAGGTATCCTGGGAGGATGTCAAGAATGAGATGGTGGGAGAGAAGGGCCTTGCACCTGAAGTGGCTGACCGCATTGGAGACTATGTCCAGCAACATGGTTGGAAAAGCCATGTTGTGTCTCTGGTGGAGCAACTGCTCCAGGATCCTAAACTATCCCCAAACAAGCAAGCCTTGGAAGGTCTGGGAGATCTGAAGCTGCTGTTTGAGTATCTGACGTTGTTTGGCATTGCTGACAAGATCTCTTTCGATTTGAGCCTTGCTCGAGGTCTAGACTACTATACAGGGGTGATCTATGAAGCTGTGCTACTACAGATCCCAGCCCAGGCAGGGGAAGAGCCCCTTGGTGTGGGCAGTGTGGCTGCTGGAGGGCGCTATGATGGGCTGGTGGGCATGTTTGACCCCAAAGGGCGCAAGGGGCCCTGTGTGGGGCTCAGCATTGGAGTGGAGCGAATCTTCTCCATCGTAGAGCAGAGACTAGAGGCTTCAGAGGAGAAGGTACGGACCACAGAAACACAGGTGCTTGTGGCATCTGCACAGAAGAAGCTATTGGAAGAGAGACTGAAGCTTGTCTCAGAGCTGTGGGATGCTGGTATCAAGGCTGAGCTGCTCTACAAGAAGAACCCAAAGTTACTGAACCAGTTGCAGTACTGTGAGGAAGCAGGCATCCCCCTGGTGGCCATGATCGGTGAACAGGAGCTCAAGGATGGGGTCGTCAAGCTGCGTTTGGTGGCCAGCAGGGAAGAGGTGGATGTCCAAAGAGAAGACCTTGTGGAAGAAATTAAAAGAAGAACAAGCCAGCCTCTCTGCATCTGCTGAGCCAAGCAAACTTATCAGAGGAAGGTGGGACTGACACTATTTGAGGCTAAAGCTGCATTTGTGCTTAAACGGTTTTGCACACTTTTGTTCCCAAGAAGACCTGAAGAGTGGTCAGAACAGAGACTTTATTTTTATTATGATTGGCAGATGACTGGATACTACATCATTTTCTACAGAGCGCCATGGGGCGCCATGGGGAATTAAGCCGGACCACCTCAGGCCTGACATGGGCTCCACAGGGCACCATTCCAGATGGAACTGATGCCTTCCTGCCACACCTGGCGCCAAAGGTCTAATAAAATGCCTGAACCATTAAAAAAAAAAAAAAAGATTCACCCAAAGATAACCTGCCAGTTTTTCTCTGTGTCTCTTGTCAGTTGTAACTCAGAATCTGTGATACGACTTCCTGAAATTGAATTGCTAATTTTATTTTAGACTATGGTACTCTGTGTATGACTAGGTACTTTAACAATTTTTAAATTTTTATTTTAGAAAGGTCCTGTTAAACTACTAAGTTACCCAGGCCAGGCAAGAAGATGTGACCTTCTCCCTCGATGTCCCTGGGAGCTAGGATTGACGGTGTGCCCTGCCGCAGTAGGCTGGGTCACGCTACTTCAGTTTTACATGAAGCACCATGGATTGCCGTGTAACATGGTCTGCATCGTTCTTGCTTTCCCTATGAACTTACAAAATCCTCACACCAGATTGCTTCTTTATGTGTTCTGTGCCCTTGAGGTTTTCCTTCAAGTGTGCATGGGAAGGGTTTTATGGTAGTAGGCCTACCAAGAAAGCGCTTATGCCACTGACCCATCTCCCGGCTCTGATTAGCAGGCCTCCAGATCAACTACTGTGGCTATTTGTCAGATCTGCTCTGTGGACAGGTACTTGACGTACAGTCAACTGCACCAGCTTAGAGTGCAGCAGCTCCACACATTATTGCAAATGAATCCAGTTATGTAACCATGAACATGATCAAAAAGAGGACTCTCAGTGCCAAACGCCTGTCATCAGCCTAATTATGCCTAATTAAGTTGTGATGTAATTATTAAAAACACCTGGATCTCAAAGCCTTAGTAGGAAAAAAATTTAAGCATTTCCTAATAATTCATGTTTTGTAAATCGACACTATTTTGATGCACTAAGTAAAACATCATTATTAAAATTAATGTGTCATTTTATTATATGTAACTAGCAAAATATTTAAATTACCTATGTGGCTTGCGCTATACTTCTTTTGAAAAATGCTTATCTTGAACATTGCCATCGAATGTAAAACCTTCCCTCTTGCCACTGTGCAATCAGGCTCCTCCCTCTACCTCACCCTCTGGCAATCAGCTGCTCTTTCTGCCGCCATAGTTTGGTCTTTTCTAGAGCACGCATGCAGTGTGGCCACCATCTTCCTTCTGCCAGTCTGTTGAACGTCAGCCATGCTTTACAGTCCAGTCAGTTGCTCCTTTCTGGTCGGCGCTGTCTGGAGGGAGCACCTCCTGGCTTACTTATCTGTCTCTCAGCTGACAGGCATTTGGATCGTCTTTCCGTTTTGAACTGTTTTAATGACTGAGATGAACATGAGCACAGGGCTTGATGCGGACATGGTTTTATTTCTAATGCCTAAGTATATCAGAAGAGGTGCTTGGGTGGGCTCGTGCATATGTGTTCAGGGCTGGACACAGGTGTTTGCCCCACTGGCTTTAACACCCTCACTAGCAGTGGCTGAGAATTGTAGGGGCTCCCCACTGTCATACACTTAGTGCTGGCCAGTCTTACTTTATTTCAACCATTCAAATGGACACCTATAGGTCCTCATTGGGTAGCTTTCCTTTATGGTTTCCTTATGGTTGAGGATGTGGAGGATGTTTTCATGTGCTTGACACTCTCATTTCTTTACCCATTTTTTTTTTTTTTTTTGTGTGTGTAGCCTGTCTATAGCATTAAAAGCACAAAGAGTTCTGATTTCATGTTTTTTTGAGTTTGCTACTTTTTCTTTCATGGTATTTATTCTGCTAGCAACAGAACACATCGCATGTTTTCATTTTAGACATCATGGTCCTCCTCTCTAAATTTCCAGGTGGTTCCTATGTCTCACACTTGTTTCTTTCCTACATTTTTTCCCTCTGTCTGCTTGGAGACATTGGAAACATTTGCGGCAGTTTTTATAGATGTCCATCTGCAAGTTCTACCACTTGTGTCACTTCTGGGTCTGTTTGTATTTGTTGATTTTCTTTTCTTTTTTTTTTTTACTGATTGATCTTATTTTCTCATCTTTTTATTAATTGCTTCTTATTTGTAGATTTTCCATTGTTTGAAGCTAGATTTTGTTGAATGTTTTAAATACAAGTGATAGGTATTTGTTCTGGTATGGTTGAGCTGCTTGGAATCAGTTTGGTTGTTTTGTAACTTGCTTTTAGACTGTGTTGGAACGAGCCCAACGCTCAATCATCAAAGCTAACCAACCTGTAGTATTACACTAAGAAGAATATGCGCGTGTTACCCACGTTCTGTGGACCCGCGTGGGCTGGTGGAAGCACTGCTTCTGATTAACTCTACACGGAGGCTGAGAGATGCCAGGCTGGGCTGCTTTCCCTAGCCCGGGGGAGCTTCCTCTGACACAGCTGCACCTCAGTGTTCAGCCGGCCTCACAAGGCCTCCGTAGAATGTCCCCGAGCTCATCTCTGGACTCTGCCTTGCAGGCTTTGGCCCCTGACCTCGGAGACTCTGATCTCTTTCCTACTCTAGTGCCTCTGGCTGTCTGCTCCTGCGCTGAACCGTCAGGTGGCAGCTGCCGTAGGACTGTGTTCTGGACATTCACCCAACTCACCCGGTTCCTCTACCTTCATCGGGAAGCACTGAGTCGATTGTCCCTCTGATTTTGTCCAGTTTTCTAGTTATTTCAGGTGGGAGGAGTAATCTGCTCGAGTATTAAACCATGGCTGGAAGCATTCGCTGTGAAATAAAATAGCTTTGAAAGGAGCACAAGCAGCTCAAATGGTTCCTTTCCACCAGCAGCTGGAGATGTCAGCCCACCCGCTGGCTCTTCAAGAGGTCCGTTTCGAATTCTGCTCTCTAGGTTCTAAGAAAAACTAAACCGAGAGTGTTAACAATCAAGAAGGGACCTCTGCAGACTCTAATGAATGGGCCCCTTTTGAAATTTTCAAGGACTTGCTTCTATATCAAATTAGAGCATTAAAAAGCATTTTTAATTGGAATATTTGCACTTAACTATTCATAAATGACTTCTCACAGCTTTATTTCAGATTATGATTTTAGCTTCCATTAAATCTGTATAAAAACATATTGTACCTTGTGAATTACACACACGCACACACACATACACACACACACGCACACATACACACACACACATAGTGTGCACATGTGAACAAACCTGACCACCAGGAAAGTAGAATTACTGTAATGTATCTTCAGTAACTTCTTCCATGTAAATCTGATTTTCAGAAGCCTTGTTCCTAAGTTGGTGAAAAACTAAAAAATTGAAATAATGAATTAATTGGCATCTTCGTTATATTTTTATTGAGTTTGATTCTGATTTTAACTTTACATTTTGCTGTATTCTTTCAGTTGAATTGTTTTTTCTTAATGGAGGTTTATTTTTTGTGTTTTGTACTGAGGACTGAATGATTTTAACTTTACAACTGAAATACCTTTCTCTATGACATAATGCTTTTCATACTTTATTTTAATTGAAAGGTCCATCTCATAAAGAGTCGGAAAATAAAGAAAAGAGAGCTATTTCTCAAGGGGTACAAAGTTTCCATTAGACTGAAGGAATGTATTTTAGTGATTTATGTTATTGTCATTCTTAATAGGATAATACATATTTTGGGAAGCTACTTTTATTTTTGGTACCAACAATCGAACTCAGGACTTTGCACTTGCTGGACGGTGCTGTGCCACTGAATGAAATCATAGACCCAAGAACATTTTTAAACCAAGTAATGAAAATGATTTTTTTTTTTGATGTGACGGTCCTAGACACATAATTGTTCTTCAGTAAATGCAGATAACATGGAGGTCCATTGCTGTTAGACCTAAGCTAAGGAAGAAGTATTTTTCTTTCTTTCTTGGGTGTGGAATAGTCAAAAAGTGGGTTAAAGTCAAATTGTTCCAATCCCAAGCGTATACTGGGACCCAGGATGTGCAACATAACTAAGTTGAGTGAGATGTGGCCTCTGTGCTCATGGACCCACGGCCTTCCAACTCTACTCTTTCCTTGTAGGGTCCCTGGAGCAGCCCTCCCCAGTCTCCCATCACCGTAGAGCAGCCCTCCCCGTCACCCTGCAGCGCCCCCTCTCCAATCTCCCATCTTGCTCCCTACCTCATCCAAACCTTTTCTTAAATGCACCTTTGTCAAAGGAGCCTTCTCTGGCCAGTTGTCTTATTTAATTTACTGATCTCTTCTTACTTTCTCCTCTTATTCTGCTGTATTTGTTCTTTTTTACTGATATGCTATGTGTTTGCATTTTCATTTTTCCTCTCCCCTACAAAGTGTGCTTTGTGGAAGGACAGATTTGGGATCCTGATAAATGGCTGCTTAATTAATCAGTCAACTGGATAAAAATGAATTCTCTGTGGTCAGTCTGATTGCAGCCACGCTGGAGCTGCGTCACCAGCAGCTGGCTAGGCTCCCACAGCAGTGCCGGCACTGAGGGACAGTAGCTGCGCCCCGCATTGTGAGGAAGGTGTTCTGGGTGCACAGTGCACTGAGACCACCCAGGAAAGCCATCACTGCTCAACCAAAATACCTCACACCTCTGCGATTACCTCTGCATGGCTAGAAAGATTCTACGAGTTTGAGATGTTTCCTTTGGTTTTAATAATTAATTTGAATAGGCATCAGTTGTTTGTGCTTAGATCTTTTAGAGATTTTTATTTTTCTGAAAAGGGTTTGTGCTTTGAGCTAGTAATCTACTTTGGAGGGGGAAACCCCATTGGGTTTTCAGAAAAGATAAATGTGTCTGCCTAACTGGTCTTAATTGTGAAATGTTAGGAAAATAGAGAAAGGCCCAGACAGGCTAAATTCTTTAAATCGTAAATCATCTTTCCAACAGTGCGTGTGCAACACTGGGATTCATTTCACTGCGGCCAAACTGAGTAATTGAACGTCACTACTGCACTTAGCTCTTTGGCCTATTTCAGTCAGTCGTGCAGCTTGGGATTTGTGAGGAAATATCTGAGGTCATTTCAGAACCCTCATGGGTGGCTTCTGCTTATAGCCCTTCAGAGCACCTCTGACATTTTGACTGGAGTGCAACATCTACTTAATAACATAAAATAAAGCAGTTATCTTTTGTTATTGGGAAAAAACAGCAAAAGAGAAGGGCTCTTCAGCGCCCTGAGGCCCACTCCTCCCGTCCGCAGCGGGGAGTGCTGGGGCCCATTTCCCAGTCGCAGCGCTTTTCCAGTACGGCGAGCTCATGACTGCTGGACTAGAAATCAGCACCCCTGGCCAGCGCATTCATCGATCACAGCTCTTCAGTTCCAAGTGCTTGACCTACCATGCCTCAAACAGCATTGCAATAGTGAAAATTGCCTTTTAGCGGGAGATACCAGACAATACAATAAAGTGTGTTTTTTAGAAAATCAGTTATTCAAAAAGAAGGATCTTAATGGTTCTTTAGGAAAAGAATATATGCTACAACCAATAAATTAGGCTCTTACTAGCAGCGAAGCAAGATCACTTTTGTTCCCTAAAAGTGTTTGCCTTAGTGCTGGGACAGCGTATCGAGCATATTTGCAGGCTGTTGCCGTGCTTGGTAGTGGGCCTGTGCTGTGGAAGGATCTCGGGGCTCTTCCCCTGGAGGTTAAAAGTTGTTGTTCAGACCACTGCAGGCAATGAAGACAAATCCTAGGTCTCTCCACGCTGACTCAGGTGAGTGTACCCCCAAAACCAGAGCCAAGGCAGCGATGCGGGCGTGTCTCTCAAGTGCGAGAACGTTAAACCATTTGCTCCTTTTCCTGGCAACAGATTCCTCTTCCTCTCTGGCTTGTTTTTTTGTGGTTCAGACCTCTGATGTGGGGCCAGCCTGTCTGCTATTGGAGATTGGTCCTAGAACTGTTCATTTATTGGAAAGGGCCATTTTTCATATATGTATTCTCGGTGATGCAGTAGCCTTCATTTCAGCATGACAGAGCTCTAGCAAGGGTGGCTTTTCCTGGTGAATCTCCCAGTGATCTTTCGGCCTTCCATGTGATTTTCAGCATAGTGTTCAATTCATAGAAAAATAAGTAAATAAATACTAATGGCGGAATATAACGTAGGTCCACGTCCTTGAACTGGCACAATGGCCTCTATGCATGAGGAATTAGCTGCGCTATCCTCCCTCTGTTTGATCTGTGAGAACATTTTGGGCCTCCCCATGGTCTCTGGGTAAAATTCAGGGTGTACTGCAAAACCTGTGGGAAAGAGAAAGTGATAGGCCACCGTGAATGCAGAAAAGTGTAGCAGCTACATACAAATTAAATTGAGATTAAGAAGCATCCTTCATTATTTTTAGTGTGTACCTAAAATTAAAAAAATAAAGTAATAGGGGCTGGGGAGATGGCTCAGTAGAATAAGTGTTTCCCTGCTAAGCGCAAGGGTCTAAGTTCAATCCCCGTTTCTGCCAAAAAATAAAACAAAAAACAAAACAAAAAAATAAATAAGTAAAGTAATAAATTTGGATTATTGATGTCAACCTATCTTCTATTTATTAGGGATTATGATGTGTTTTAAAAAGTGTTTTCATTTCTGCACTTAGAAAAGCTTTCAGCTGATCAAGTAATTAAGAAAAGAGCAAATAATATCTATCTTCCCGTGAAATTTTTAATGGTAAATCCAGCACGATGACTAAAAAGAGATTTCATTTGCGAGCCCCCTTCCATCAGGATGTGGTGTATTTTCGTGTAGATGTGTTCATTTTGAGGCAGAACGCCGATTTCTTTCCTGGCATTTTTCCCTTTAGAAGCTCTCATGGTTCTGGCTTTTATGAGATAGATAAAGCAAGACTTTCTAAAGACAAATCGGCTGTTGTGAGATACAACACTATTTTAAGCTTCTGGGTGGATGCGATCAATCTCAGTGTTGTAAGTGGCAGCCCAAGACAGTGACAGCTGTCTCAGCCTCCACTGCTGTGGAGTGAACATTGCGAAGAACAATTGCAGCAAATCTCTGCACATTATGGCAACTCCTGAGTTGAGGCACTGCACCTGGATTTTAAAGAAAGATACACATTCATTTTCAAATGATTTTAAATTGACAAAATTGCTTCTATTTATAGAATATGAGATGTTTTGATATATGTGCTTCTACTGTCTCACATACCTAACATGTTTTGTGGGCAGCACATTTAAGATCTACTCTCTTGGCAGTTTTTAAATGTGCAATCCATTGTCATTAACTGCAGTTGCCTTTCATGCAATAGATTCTCCAGTCTAATGAAATTCTACATTCTAGGACCCGTATCTCCCCTGCACTTCAGTGCCTCGGGCCGTGGTCACCATTGTGCTGTTCTTTGCTGTTATGAGTTTGTTCTTTTAGATTCCACACATACGTAAGGTCATCCAGTGTTTGCTTTTCTTTGACTTGCCTTGTGAATTTGACATAACACCCTCTAAGTCTGCCATATAGCATAAATACTTAAAACACATGGATTACAGTCTTGATCATAAAGACCTGAAGCTGTAAAACTACTTGAAGAAAACACAAGGGAAATACTTCCTGCCACTGGTCTGGGCAAAGACCCCCCCAAACACAGGCAACTAAAGCAAACATAGAAGGTCAGCCAAATAGCTCAGCAGATTAGAATGCCTGCTTAGGCAGATGCAGCAGCTGGGATTCATTCCCTGGGATGCCATACCAGCCCCACCCCTGGGGCACGCTGAGACAGCAATTGAGACTGGGCGTGGTGGCACATTCCTGTAATCCCAGTGCTTGGGAGGCTGAACACAGGCAGATCACTATGAGTCTGATCTATGTAGTGAGACCTGGTAGATCCTGTAGACCCTGTACTAAAATAAAGAAAATAAAAAATAAATCTAAAAGAAAGAAGGGACTGCTTCAGACTAAAAAGCTTATGTGAGACAAAGAAAATAATCAACAGAGTGAAAAATGCTACACAGTCAGAGGAAATGCCTGCAAACCATACATCTAATAAGGGTCTAATACATAACATGCATATGCCTCAGTGCAGGAAAACAGCTGAATCTTCTAAGACGTGGACAAAGGACTGTGAAGGTCACTGCTCGAAGGAAGATATACAAATGGCCAGAAGGTTTAGAAAAAATGGTCAACGTCATCAACCATGAAGGAATTGTACATTGATTTTAATGCTAGTTATTGGTAACATTGTGGTGTCTATGCATATGTATTAGTGTTTATCGTGTAATGTCCAAAATACTCAGTGTCTTCTTACAGAGAAGTTATAAATTATTTCGATTGAACGGATTCATCAAACCAAAGAAATGACTTGGTGTCATTTTCTAATGAAATTAGCTTGCTGAACCCTAGGTTTTTGTTGAATTTAAATCAAACTGTCACTTGGATGGAAAGCCCCGTTCCCAAATCGTTGGCTTCACTCCCTGATTCTCTTCAGTGGCTGTTTCTCTGCCCAGCGTACTGATGCCAGTGCTGTTTCGGTAAAGGCAGATGGAGAGATGAATGCTGCAATAATGGAAATAAGATATTAAAATATCCCATGCTAATCGCTGTGCCTGATCATTAGGAAATAAGGTAATTAATGCACTGTAATTAAGACATCGCGTCTGTGAGATTCTGTTTCAGAATGTCCTGGTAAGGATCTGGACGGCAGATGTCTTGGGAATTCTACAAATTATTTTTTGTTTCTTAGAATTTCTTCATTAAATTACATGCAAGAATAAGAAATGTCATTAATGATGATGAGATAATTTTATGAGTGAGCGTAACGATAGTTTTTTAGGTGAAGTTAAAAGTCTGGGTGAGTAGTGCCTGGATTCTTTTTGCCATAGGCTCTGTGAGTAGGGTATCAGGAATTGAATTTGTGGAAATCTTAAATAATACACAGGTGACTCAGTTTATTTTCGTGTAATACTCTCAGATTAGATGATTTCTGATTTGCACACGTGTAGAAAGATCAAGGTGTCACTCACTGCTGGCACTTTTCAATGGAAGTGTTAACCTTGACGTAAATTTCCAGTGTTAGACTAAGGTTTGGACACCCTATAAACCAGACTGTTCTAGCAAGAAGCTTGAATGCCTTCTTAAATACTGAGCAATGCTGGTGAACACGACCTTAATTATTGTTTAGTTTTCAATCAAGAGAAGAAATTAATGAACATTTCAGGGAATGATAAATGATATACACAGTCAAGGTAGCAATTTCTGGACATTTCTAACTAGGGAAGAGGTGTGTATAGGAAGTGGAACCTCCTGGTTTCCTCATTGATTCTACTTTAGGCAGCCTAAACTAACTGGGGAAAGTCCAGTGTCCCACCTGGCTGCAGGGATCCGTCACTAGAGGAACAGGAGAGGCCCATGGCTGAACAGAAACCAACTGGTCAGTGTGGTTGTGGACAATGAAGCAAAAACCAAGGTGCGCAGTTCCTGGTGTAAGTCAGGGAGGGTAGGAACGCTTCGTGGTTAAAGCCATAGGCTCTGATGCCAAACCATCTCTAGTTCCACAGTACCTGCTGGCTACACTTGAGAAGGTTAGTGTCTCTGAGGCAGGAGAGACAATAAGAGTGTCTGTTTTACATGTTTGTTGGGAGAATAGATGAGGGAACGCATACCTAGAGAGATTAAAGCAACACCGAGTATGTTCTAAGCGTTCACTGCAATATGGTCTAGGAGGCTGCCTCGGCTGCTGTCGCTGCCACAGCTGTGCTGCTGTCGCCTTTCCTCTCTGGTTAGGATCTGCCTGGGATCTTGCGGGTGCCTTGGGTCAGTAGGTTTGCAGACATGGTGAGCTGACCAATACGACCAGGCTGGGCAGAGCTGAGCTTGCTTTGGAGCACTTCTGAAGCAAATGTGGAAGAAACAAAGCCATCTTGAAGGTTAAGTAAACTATTGGATAAAACAAAGAAACTCCATCAAATGGTTTATTTCTAGGCAAATGATGAAAGGATGTGATTCTAATCACAAATGTAAGGCACCCAAGATTCTTACTGATACGAGAAGACTCGCATCCCAAGATCAATCAGTCAGAGCCTCAAATGATATAAATTTTATACAAGATTTTTAAACAGTTATTCTACACACTTTAAAAGAATTGGCACGTTTCTTTTTTCTTTTGGTAGAATATATATGCGTGACAGCATTTACTATTCTGACCATTTGCAAGTACACAGCCCAGTGACTTCAACTATGATTGTGTTGCTGAGGGTCACCGTGGGCATCTTCCTCCAGGATATTCTGCATCTTCGCCAACTAAAACTTGGCTTTATTTCCCCTTACCCTCGGTGCCCGGCAGCCGCCACGCAGCTTCCCATTTCTATGCACTTGAACATTGTGCAAACTTCCTACAAGGAGCCTCATATTGTTTTATTTATGTATTTATTTTATTTATTTATATTTTAGGGAGGGGTCTACAGGTTGTTCAGGGTCTCACTACTAGATGGGACTCGTAGTCATCCACCTGTTTACAACCTCCCAAGAGCTGGGATTACAGGCGAGCGCCACCATGCCCAGTCTCAATTGCCATCACAGTGTGCCCCGGGAGCGGGGCCCACATGGCAGGCCCAGGGATTGAACCCCAAGCCCCTGTGCCTGCTTTTAATCCGCTAAGCTATTTGGCCTGCCCTACATTGTTGTTTTTATACATGGCTAACTTCACTTAGTACAAAGTCCTCAAACTTCATCCATCTTCCAGGATACATCAGAATTTCACTGTCTTGGAAGTCGGAGTAATGTTCCATTGAGGATTTCTCATTTGTTTATCTGTTCATGTGTTGGTAGGCACTGGGTTGTCTCTCCCTCCTGGATTTTCTGAATAATACTGCTATGAACATGATGTAGTTATTTTTAAAGCCTATGACTTTCCATTAAAATGAACTTTCTTGCCTAATGGTTCAGATAATGAGTGTTAGTCAGCTTTGTATTACTGTAACAAAATACCTGAGAAAACCAATTAAAGAAGAGACAAGGTTTCAATTTGGATCCAGTTGTGGAGGTTTTAGCCAATGGCTAGTTGGTTTCATTGCTTTCGGACCTGTGGTGCATCAGCACATCAGGGACAGCACGCACAGCACAGGTGGGGGTGAGGGAATGGGCTGGGGCCCCCACAGGCTTGAATTCTTCCCACGTAGGTCCCATCACTTAACGCACCAACAGGACCGCAAGCTGCCAATCGAGGTGTCAGCACATGGATTTTGAGGATCACCACTCGAACCACAGCACTGGGCTTCATTTGGATGTCAAATGTTTGACGCCAGCCTGGGATCTTAAGACAGTGATTGTGAAAACCAGTGAGCATGCGTACCACCTACCTAGGATGCTGGACGGGCGCAAATTGCAGGGCATGACTCCTGTGTTTGTGCCGGAAAGAGAAGCTGGGGGAGAGAGCTATCTCGCCATAGGTGAGCCTTTCTCTTGGCTCACGGAGACCCTTGGGAATGAAGCCGGAGTGTGAAGGCCTCCAGCGCTCGGCCCTGCTCTCCACTGGCTGGCGCTGGAGCTGGAGAGCCACAGGAGGCTCCTCGGCGGTGGAGTCTTTGCCGGAGGACGAAGGACAGAGAGCGCAGGTCAAGGCCCGGCACGGTGCAAGCAGCAAGGGAACTTCCCAGCTGCTGGAAATGTGCCGCAGCGAGTTTCTTTAAACACAGTTAACTTTTCCTGCTGCCAGCAGCATGACTCAAAATATGATCCCAAATCGTGTTTTCCTGTTTTTCTAGCCCAGAGTGAGTGTAGTTGCTGGTGTCTAACAGGTGTTCTTTTCTCATATTCATTCAAGTCTGGGCTTGTTAGGTTGCAAAAATGCTCACAGGTGTGGCCATGCATGGGGTAAGGCTTGCATGAGGAAGCCAGTCGCCCTCCTTGGGTCCATCTTTCACACCGGCCATGGGTCATTGTGTGGCTCTCTGGCGGCTTGATTAGAAAAGCTCATACTTCTTCTGATGAAGTGTTTTAAATTTTGTCTGGTTCTGTTTCTTAATAACTGAGAACAATGTCAGAATTTACTATAACCCTCATTTCATAATAATGAAACAGCTGAGTGATCACAACATCTTTGGCCAGACTAAACTGTTTAGACGGTATCCTAGTCACTTCCCCACTGCTGGGACAAACACCTGCCACTCACAAGTGAGGGAGGAGGGGTTTATTTTGGCTCACGGTTCCCAGAGGTTTGGGCCGTGGTCAGCTGCTCTAAGACAAAAGAGGCTGGACTGGAAGAGCATGATGGGGCAAGTTGCTTAAACTACGGCAGCCAGGAAGCTGCGAGATGGAGAAGGAGTGGGAGCTTTAGCTCAGGTAAGGCCCTAGAGACCCACCTCTTCTGGTGAGCCCCTCCCACCCAATCCCACCTCTTCTGGTGAGCCCCTCCCACCCAATCCCACCTCTTCTGGTGAGCCCCTCCCACCCAATCCCACCTCTTCTGGTGAGCCTCTCCCACTCAACCCCGGCCTCACAGAACTTACATCCACGAACTCCTCCACAGCTGATGAGCACGGGGCTGTGGCCCACTCACCTTCCCAAAGCCCTGCTTCTGAACTCATAAGCCTTTGGCGATACCTTCTACATGTAAACCATAGCGGATTAGATCCCCACAGTTTCTGAGTATAAATGAATTCAGAGCTTTGCCATTTGGAAAATTTGCACTTTATCTAAGGACAAATCTAAGACAAATGACAAAAAGCACAAGATACAAGTTGCACAGGCGAGATGCTGGGAAGATTAAAAACGATTTGTCATTGAGTCATAATTAACACCTTAACTTAAGTTGTGAACTGGGGGAGTCTTGCTTGAAAATAAACATGGGCCTAAAAGGTGGAGCTTTTCCCTGCCTCTCCCTCGAATGCTTTGATATTGCTTCTTTTTTCACTTCAGAGCATTTTGTTATGATTTATAAGTTTATTATTTATGGAATATCTAGCTCATCCCAGACACTAATGAAGGTAGAATCAGATAGCATTCATCTTGTGTCATAAGAAAATTAGGAAATGTCCATTGACTTAATTACATAATGGCCTCAGTACAGCTATGCATGGTGAGTTGTAGGTCAGCCACTGAAGGTGGAGGCTCAGACTTGCTAGCAAGGCTTACTGCGATCCGGACACTTTCTGCGGGTTTCCATTTAGTTGACATTTGGGATGACAACTTTGGACAAGCACACACCAAAGCCTACAGCATCTCCTGCCACAGGTGAAGCCCAAGGGTGGGACAGCGGTCTCCCGCTGTCTTTCTGAGACTGTGTTCCTGTCCAGGGCTTGGTGCAGCCACACTCTATTATATTTAATCATTTTGAAGTGTACTTGGGCTTACGGGACTCCATGTCCGTAAATCAACCAATCCCCACCAAGGCTCTCTGGAGGAAGGAGTGTCTTCTCCACACTGCAAGAGAAATGGGGCTTTCTCAGAGAAATGGGGCTTTCTCCAGGGTGCCACCCCAAATATACTGCAGAAAGGAATTTCCAATTGGGCCTACCAGTTTCAATCCAGGGCTGCTGCCCGGGCTGTAGGAGTGGACACATTTTGTCTGTTGTGACCGCCACAGTGTGGGAAGTGGCTGGGCTGTCTTTTCCTCTTGGGATTCAAGAAGTCTCAGCCTCTGAAAGGTATTTTCCCCATGGATTTGAAGCCAACATGTGAATGGCATTGAGAAAGGTTAATCTGTTTATCCTACCAGGCCATTTTCTACTGCAGAAAGAACTAGGAGTTTATGGCCGGGCTGCTCCAGATGTCCTAGGCTTTGAGCGGCTTTATTTGCATTTGCTTTTTCAAAGCCT
The DNA here is from genome assembly GCF_000260255.1 of Octodon degus. Taxonomy (NCBI): domain Eukaryota; kingdom Metazoa; phylum Chordata; class Mammalia; order Rodentia; family Octodontidae; genus Octodon; species Octodon degus. The sequence goes on from NW_004524633.1 coordinate 4,860,421, forward strand.
GTGATCAATTTACAATTATACGTGTCATAAAAATTTTTACTCTAACTAGCACTTTGTGAAGGAAAACATCAATTTCCATTATCTTGCAGAGTTGGAAAATATCTAGTCATTTATAAAACAAAAATGGGTTTCATCAAGACAAGTGGTTATAAAATTGCTGTTGCCAATCCATGCTGTAATCATTTTCTAATACAAGATCCTGTTATTTTCATACATGTGTTTCATATTCACTCTGCTTGTCCATAATAAGGCAATTCTAAGCATTGAGCTACGCAGCTGCTCAGAAAGAATGAAGAGCACAAACACGAGAAAGAAAATGAAAGGGCTGATTATAGAACGCGCTTTGGAGGTCTGTCTTAGCGGCACTGGTAGCTAGATTTACAGTGCTTAGGAAGCCTGTGCTTTGAGCTTGGCTCCGTGCTGAGAACGCTGTGGGCAGGAGTTCATCTAACATTTGCACGCACTTCTGCTGCTGTGATGTGCTGCGGCCCCAACCCATGAGCGCCTCTAATACTCACAAATTTAAAATCCAACACCGAGGGGACAGAGGAAGGAGTTGGGACTTTTGGAAAGAGATTAAATCATGATGACAGAAGCTTGTAACTGAGAGCAGAGCTGGGAAAGACTTTCCACGCCACCTGCCACCTTCCGCACCAGCTTCCACCTTCCATGCCACCTTCCAACTTCCACGCCACCTGCCACCATCCACTCCACCTTCCACCATCCACGCCACCTTCCACCAGTGGGCACACAGCAAGAAGGCTGATCCATAAGCAAGAAGGCAGACACTGGCAGGAAGCAAACCCACCTTCCCAAGGTCCAGAACTGTGCAGAAAACAGTTGTATTGTTTAGAGGTGAATGACTAAGATATGAGTGTTTTCCCACGGTGAGGGAAACACTTCTAGTGGTTCAGTGGTTGTTTAATATTCTACAGCTAGTTAGAGGTAGATAAAGCATTAACTAATAAAGTGCATTTTCAGATAAAAGTGAAATCCAAGAAAAGGCAGAAAGCACTAATACTGAGTTCTGAATCTTATTATTAACATGATAAAAATAAAATAATTGATGTGTAAATTACATAAGCTTAGAATTAAAAGAACTCTTAGGATGAACATTTCCTGGAGACAAAGGCCTCGACTTAGCCATCTCTGGATCTCCTTGTACGTAGCAGCTGATCTTGCCCAGAACCAAAGCCTCAGGATTAGGAGTTCATAATCCCATCTACCTCTGAGGTGTGTGAGTGTGAAGACTTTTCCCTCTGCAGAGTGACAGGCTTACTTTTTGCAGTTTCACTTTATTGTCTGGTCCCAGAGTATAAATGAGCAGAACAAGTGCTGATATTTAGCATGGGCACTGTGGTCCATATCGAGTGACCAGCAGCTGAGGAGTGGCTCAAGCCCCAGTCAGCAGTCATGTCCCCTGGGGCAGCACTTCTCTTCTGTGACATACTTTTGGGTCATCAGGAAGTGCATAAGACACCTCATTGACTACTTCCTACCACAGATCAAGGTGGTTTGAGTTATTCTAAATATCAGATTTTCTACACCTCTGAAATAAATTCAAATATGCTGCTAAGATTGAGAATCAGTCATACAGCATATATTATGCAGAGAGGGTGACGCTGCGTACAGAGCTAGCTAGCTGCCTGGCCAGAGTAATGCACCAAGGCATTATTTGTGTGAATTCATCAAGCATTTTGATAAAAATTTTGCTTTCCACCTTTCGTATGAGTTTATCAGACCCTTGAAAATTCATGACCTGCTAATTCACCATGAAATTGTCTGGTGTTAGGTACAGTAGAATGCCTAAACTAAAGGGATTTTGTAATAGGCACAAACACTGTCAGAAAAGCTGTTCTTTTTTGTTTATTAGTTGGGAAGACAAAATTTTTAGGTCATTGTTTTGGCAGGCCAGAATGTGAGCAGAAAGAGCAAATAGTGTTGGGGTATTTTACTTAATCTTGGTAAAATAATCCTGTCTCAAATACTGTTCACACCACTCTCCTGTCCAAATTCTGAGGTATTTGGGTATGTCTTGTGGACTCTAGGTTCTCTGGGTATTTTTAATCAGTGTTGCCAAACTACTTCTTGAACTCCTGTTTTTAACAATGAGTTTGTACATCAGCTTGCTTCCTTCATCACAGTTTCTAGCGCTGGTGTACTCTGTTTCCACCGTGTGGTTTGGACTGTATTAGTGGAGAGTCTCGGGCACCTAAAGCCCCGCTGTGCGATGCATTCATCACGTGTGCAGGCGTCAGATGGTTGGGGGGGGACAGTGTGAACAGCAGCAAGTAGCAGGCAGAGAGCCCCTCCCACAGAGGTGCTCAGCCAGGCTGATGCTCATGCCACGAGGTTTTCAAAGATTGGCCAAGTTTTCTCTGTTTCTGTGTCTTTATCTGGATTTTGGCATGTTTTAGGCTTTCTCCTAATGTCTACCACATTTTTGTTTTCTTTTGTTTTTGAGACAGGTCTTGTCATGCAGTCTGGGCTGCCCTTGTGCTCACTTTGTTTGTAGCCCCCAGGCTGGTCTTGAACACACAGCGATCCTCCTGCCTTGACCACCTGAGTGCTGGGATTACAGGCGTTCACCACCATGTCTGGTTCCTGTCCAGCAATTCTTCAGTGTCCATTGATATCTGAGAATGAGACCCTTAAAAAGCTGATTTGGACCTCTGTGTTTAAGGGTGGATCTGACCTCACTTTAATCAGGCGAGAAGTGGTCAGAGCACCCAACCAGCTGCTTTGTGCCGAGTTCCCTTACTGTGAACACACACACACACACACACACACACACACACACACACAGACCACCTCTCAGTAGTGTCAAGCTGAGAACAAATCCTTTAACAGACAGGCCTTTGGGGACATTTCAGCTCTGAAGTATCACAGGGAGTGATACAGAATTCACCTACATATTTTAGGTCCCCAAGGCTAGAACTGCTTCCTAAATCCTTTGGTATCTGCCTCCTGGGATGTGATACCGAGCTTTATCCATTGTGATTGCCAATTTTCACTGATAACCTGAAAGCGATTCTGGCGGCCCTTCAATAGATAAAATGCCACCGAAGGAATTCATATTCGCCTAGTTTGGCTTTGCCTCATTTCTTCTGTACGTGTCACCACACTGGAGGAGGGAGCCACGTGGCAGCTGAGAAGCACAGATAAGGTGAGGATGCTGTTTCTTCCCACAAAGCCCACATCTGCTGTCACGCCAGTGGGTCACAGCTGGGGCCATGGAAGAGCCGGGCAAGCGGCCTGGCCCACCGCGCCGCACCCTCAGTCTCCTATCTTGTTTACTTCTGCATAGACTCTTTCTTTTGCCTCGAATGTTAATTCTCTGTTTTGGAGAATTTTTGTCCAAAACAGCTTGAGTGTTCCCTCCTTGGCGAAGCCTTCCCAGATTCCCACGGGAAAGGCTAATTCCCTTTTCTACTGTGCCTCCTTCTCCATGTTTCTGTACTAACCTTCATTTTACAAGCAGCAAAACACGTCCAGAGAGGCCAGGTGACATTTCCGAAGCTGACCATCGGAAGAGCCTCAGAGAGCCAGAGCAGGCTGGCGAGGCCCAGTGCGGTCTCTGCACTTCCAGCTGGGGCCGGCCTGGCCACGTCCACACTGTGTCTGGTTGGATTCCAAAGCAGTTGGGAGAGGCAAGAGTGGCGAGGAAAGACAGAAGCTTGTTGCAGGAGAAGCACTCCCAAGACCTCCGCACATGGAACCCGTGTATTTGCGGAATCTCGGGAGTGTTTTCCACTGTGATTTCAGTCAGCTGTTCGGTGGCACTCAGTACATTCAGTCCTGTGCAGTCCAGCAGACCTGATGCTGTAAGGCCACTGCCCTAGGATGGAACCCATAGAACAGTTGTTTGTGCGGCTGGCTACAGCCACAGGTAGAGGCGTGCCCACAGAAAGCAGGGAAGAAAGTAAGGTATGCGCTTATTTCTAACGAGAAATAATATTACCTCCAGAATTCTCTGTAACTGAAGCAGAAAGGCAAGGGTAACTGTGTCCCATGACCCTGCCACATAACTGATACTACAGCCCCGAGTTCTCAAGCTGGACACAAGCTTCTGTTGGAATGGCTGCCTTGCAGAGGGATGCTAGGCTGTGGGCAAACCCGTGGGCTTCGAGCTGCACTGTGCTTCCTTGCAGGGCGTTGAAGTCCGGTTCCTAGTATCTGTGAGCATGACCTTGTTTGGAGAAAGGAGTCATCACAGATGCTCAAGTTGATGTGAGGCCACATGGTGGCCCTATCCTTGTATGACAAGTGACTTTGTAAACAAGGGAAATTTGGACACAGAGACAGATATGTACCCTACTTGTCGCTGTAACAAAGCACCTGACACAGGGTACTTATGAAGGAAAGAGGTTTATTGCATTCCAAGTACAAGATCCAGATGGCACTGCGCAGCTTCCCCAGACCGTGTGCTCATGCTGCAGACCGCAGGGACAGAGTGCGAGTTGGAGTAAGCAAGTGGCAGCATCGTAAGCTGGGAGCAGAGAGAATAGGAGAGGTGGAGCTTGCTCCTTTTATAATATCTCTCTCCTGAGAACTGCAGAGACGGCACAGGATTCCCATCCAGGGCGACCCCAATGGCCTCCGGGCCTTTCTGGCCTCCACCTCTTAAAAGCTCTGTGTCTCCCACTCATGCTTCCTGAGGACTGATCCTCCAGTATTTTGGGGTGACACCATTAAACAACCACATCCCACCCCAAGCACACACAGAGGGAAGACAACGAGACAGTAAGAATGCCATCCATGAGCTAAGAAACCTCTGACATTACCAGAGGCTGAGAGAGAAACACAGATGGAAACCCTCCCTCAGGCTCTCAGAGGGGAAGAGCCCTGTTCAGTTTCAGACTGTGAGAGGAATCATTTCTGTTTCATAAGCTACCTCATTTGCGTGCCTTTGTTACAACAGCACTAAGAGACCAATAAATCACAAATTTGCTTTTATCTCTGTGTTGTTTCTCCAAATCTCAGTTCTTTGTTTCCAAATGAATCAAGAAAGTTGTCTTACATTTTTGTGTTTGATGGGATGATATATCCAACACCCTAAGTTAGAAAGGGATAGATTTATTTAGCTCACAGTTGTAGAGGTGTCAGTCCATAATCATTTGAGTCCAAGGCACGGCAGCATGGCAGAGGGGCATCAGAGAGGGGAAACAGTTCATGGCAGGCAGAAGGTAGCAAGGCAGCAAGCAGCAGCAGCCTCCTTTTTGTCCCTAAGTTTCTATCCAGGCTACACGCCCTTATCATGGTAACAGTCATACTTAGAGTGGCCTTCTTCCCATTATCCATACCCAGAATTGTGCCAAACCAGTCATGGACTAATTTGGTAACTACACACCCTTAATCTGGGCATCACACACTCTAGAGCCCCCCAGCTCTGAAAAAGCCCCACCTGTGACCACATGAAGTTTTGGGGGGACATGAAGACACAAATCCACAACCAAAGTGGACAACATCAGCTCCAGCTCTAATTTCCTGAGTTCTCCGCCAAGTCAGCTGATACCCTGGATGTGCTGCTGACCCCTCTACTACTTCCTCTTTGATCTTTTGCCCACCAGTGATGGCAACACTTTTAGAACTTCCAGTGGTGCAAACAGCCCACTATGGCATGAGTGCCACAGGTATGCCACCACTGGCCTTGACCGTGGCTCAGACTGAATGTGGCTGGGGCACCTACACCTTCTCCCTGATCATGGGGCAGTTGCACTCCTTCCATGCTACACAGTAGCAATGACCAGAACTAGAGAAAAACTCACTGTGTCTTACACAGATGTCACGATCGCTGTTTCTATACTGCCTACCTCGGCACTTCAGGGCAGTCAGCCGTGCTGGAGCCCTAGCCTGCATTCAGCACACGAATGTCTTATTTGCTCATACAGTGTTTTATTTAAAACACAAAAGCTAAAAAAAACACTGGCATAATTTTAAAAATGCATGATTTCACACCAAAAATCCAACTTTTCTAGCAGAGTGTGCTTGTGCCGACACAGTGAATGTGGGCTGGTCCCAGCTCATTTCCATGAGAAGCAGCCACCAAGCCCTGCCCCTGAGCTGCGCCCTAGTCTGGGTAGTGAGTTTAACAAGAGAACAACGGAGCACACAGCTGAGCTCTGTTTTGAACACTAGGGAGCTCGGTGTGTTGGACGACTGAGCCCTCCCAGGTGGGAATGAAAGCCAGTGTCACGTTCTTGGCCCCAGTTGGAGGGTCAGCCCTCCATGTACCTTTGTATGCCTGAGTCTGTTGCGTCCTAAAGCCCTTGTTTCCATCAGTACTTTCACATATTTGCGCAACGATTTCCTGTTTGATCTTCCCAGCGAGATAATGGAACACAGGGGGAGACCAGTGCCCCCAGCTCACTATCCTTCCTCCTTTTCATCTTCCCTTCCTTCCTCTTTCTCTTAATCCTTTTTCTTTTTTTTTGCAAAGGCTTTAATGTCACTGTTTCTGTTAAACTGCTAAGTACTGCCATTAAATACACGGCCACTTTCACCTTCCCCACTATGAAATAAATCAATTCATCACGTAAGAACTGGCGAGTGTCCTTAGACACCATCTGTTCCAGCGTGAGCACCTCTAAGCCAAGAACAAAACACCGCCCAGAATATAAGGTTGGATTTGCTCACACACGTGGCCACGTGGAGCGCACCTGCAGCTTTGTTACATAAAGATCCTCCCTCTCCCAGGTGCTTCTCTAGGTTATGGCAGCACAGCTATGATAAAAGCAAGATGAGGGGACACAGAAACGTGGCACTTCCACACAGGAGAGTATGACTGTGCTGTGGAGGAGCTCGTAGGAGGAGAACGGACGCACCGAGAGACCACAGTGTTAGGTGGTGCAAACCAGGCTCAAGTGGTTCCAGGTTTCTCTTAGCAGAGACACCCAGATATAAATAAATGACAGAGCAAAACAGAATATAGACTGCGGGGAGCAGGGAGACAGCATTCTTGCTAAAGGAAGGGGCCCAAGAGATAGAGGCAGGGAGGGACAGAAGGAACAAGGTGGAAAAGAATGCACCGACCCCCAGGATGGATGTGATCACTATGTGCTGTAAACACGCACAAAGAAAGATCAGGAAGCTTACACTCAGCTCACAGGTGCTTAACATTCCCATGTATGGAGAGAAAATTACGGAAGCTCTTTGGAAATACGGAACTCAAAGCACATGCAAGGTATTATTTTCCTTGGCAGGTTTTAAGAAAACTGCCATGCGCTGAAATAGGCCTGTGTGACACCTCGAAGCAGTTAGTTTTATTTTCCAAGTTATGGATCTGTCTCGTGCATGGCCTTCTGCTTACCAGCATCAGCTTGGGCAGTGCAGGTGGGCTATCATGCACAAGCGGAATTCCAGGCTTGCTTTTGCCATAGTTTGAAGTGGAAAATGATCAATTCTGTGGTGCATTCTGAGGAGCTCACAAACTGACAGTGATATGATGTAAGATCTAATTTCATACCAATGCAGTTGGGAGAAAATATGGAAGTTCTATTGTTGGGAGGAACGCGTACACTTGCTGCGGCTTTAAGTCAGCTGCACACCTTTGAAGGCGTGTCGAGCGCTCGTGTGTCCACAGCACCCACATGGGTACCAACATGATGGAATGGGCTGTTGAAAGGGACTCTCTGGGTTATCTAGTTAGCTTAATGGGGACTGAAAAGTCAGAAAGGCAAGACGATTCTGCTATGGTGACGTGACGGTTCAGTGGCTGAGCTGGACTCTATGTTATTCCATTGTTTGCATGTAGTGAGAAGAATTCCCTCCAGATTGGACTCTCTAAGGGCTGGTACTTTGCCTTACCAATGTATTCAGTCATTCCTTCATCAGTAAATTATTCAGTCTTCATTGGGATTCTCATGTCTTAGTGCATTTTCTATTGCTTTAACTAAATGCTGGAAACTGTGCTGTGTACAGATTAGAATATACGACTAACATATTTGGCCCTTAGTTGTGGAGGATGGGCAGTCCAAGGGCATACCGCCGGACCTGCTGGCCGCTGGGTGAAAGGAGGGCTTTCTCCTCCACTAGGAGGGCTTTCTCCTCTGATTCTCATGGAGCAACTAACACCACCTCAGGGTCTGCACCCCCCGTGCTCTCATCTAATCCCGGTTACTTGCTGGAGTTCTTACCCCAAAATACCATTAACAGATGAATTGGGGGTCTAAGTTCCACCATGTGAACTTTGGAATGGTTCATTCAGACTCTATGGCACATAGGTTTTACACTGTGTTGTTAATTAAGGAGACAAGCATACGAGGCTGATCCTGAGGAGCTTGTTCTCTAGGAAGAGGGGGAGGGGAGAAGGAGAGAAAGGGTAGTAATTTAAATGCTGTGTAATAACGGAACCAGATCTCAGGGACACCTTCTGAGGCACAGAGAAAATGAGTGAATCATCCCACTTGCAAGGGCAGTCTGCAGAACCACTGCAAAGCTTGCTTCAGATTATCAAGATGATGAAGGACAAAGAAAGCCAGGAACTGCACGTCCTGGAGGCGAGAAGCAAAGCTCGACATGCGACGGGACACCCTGGTTGGCGTCATGGAACAGGACAGGGCACTGGTGGGAAAACTGGTAAACGTCAATGAAAACTGTAGTCTAGCCAATAATAGCATGTTAATTTTTTAGTTTTGATAATTATACTGCAGATATGCAAGACATGAACACCAGAGGAAGTGGGTGAGGGCTGAGGGACATATGAAAAGCTTAACCATTTTTGCAGGTTTCCTGTAAGTTTAAAATTATTTCAAGATAAAAATTTGTATAACTCTGTACATTTGGGACATTTCTTAGTGATTTCAAATTTGAACACTGGGTGTATTATCCCAAACTGACCTAAATCACTGTTAAATAAAATTTGAACTAAAAGCAAGCGTGGATTCATTTTTATAACATCCTTATTCCAGAATTTAAATAAAGCATAGAAATTAAATAAAGTGTAGAATTCAAGTATATGATTAACTTTGCCAAAGGAATAATTTTGAGCCCAGTATCAGCCTTAACCAATTTCAGGACTGGCCTTAATCTGCTTCACGCTCCACCTATAGTTAGAATTTTATCTGAAAAATAGAACATAATACAAGAGAAGAAACTACCCCTCTCCTCCACGAGAGACAGGGAGTTGATTCTAAGTGCATTCCAGGGCGCCTTCTTGGCAAAGAAAGCAGAATTTGTTTCCATCAGAAAACGCGTTCTACTTCTAGGCGACAACATCGGCTTGGGGTTGCCGGCTTCACGGCGCTGGCTTTCTCCCGTGAGGCCTTCTAATGGCTATCACCTCATCGCTCAGCTGGTCCTTTCTTGACTTCCTTTATGACGGAAGATTATCACAGCCAGAGAATGCACTTCATTGGGGAATTTTCAAAGCTATTCAAATGGAACAGTTTTTAGATCATTCTATGTCAGTGTTTAACTTTGAAGTCACGTAAGGGTTTATTTGTTTGACCTCAGCTGAGCTAAGTGAGTTTTATGGCATTTATTTCTAATAATAACACATGCTTGAAAATTTCACTCATTTAAAATAGGCAGATTTTAGGCCTAATTGCTAAAAATTTCTAGCTTAAAATCCTGTGCGATCAAGGTGAAAGGATTTGTTTCCAAGGAAACGAACGTGCTCATTTTTACCACGTGAAATGTGCTCTGTGAGAAGATGCCACGCCCGTCTCCAGGGAGACGCTGCGCCGGCAGACCCTTCCCGCTGGAGATTTCTCCAGAAGAATACTCTCTAAAAGTTGTATCCTCCCCCGGCCCTCCTGTATTTGTGAATTCGTTGTGTTATGAGGTTTTTAATAAATCGACGATAAGCCTGTGGTCACTGCCATCGTACAGTCAGAAAATGTGCAGTTCTGAGCCAGGTGGCTGCCTCTGACCACTAGGCTGTGCTTGCGCTGGAATCTGAATAGCAGACGGGGAGGGTGTGTGCTTGACAGGAAGCAGCCTGCTCTGAAGACGATGCTTGCTGTCCTGAAAGCCACAAAATACTTCCTTCTTTATTGGTATTTGTTTAAGGCTGGAAGTGACTGGTTCTCAAGATGCGTGTTTGAAAACCTCTTAAGCAGATGGCTTTGCATACCCTGGTGATTGGACTAAAAAACAAAACATGGAAATTGGAGGATGCCACTCAGGCCGCAGAAGTCCCAGGCTTCACTCTGCCCTGTCCCTTGCTGGAATACTTGGGCTTCTCATGAGAGGCTTGGATGTGGAAACACTGTATTATTCATTTTTTGGCAGGATCCTGGCATGAAGTAAGTGGCCAAAGCATATTTGATGAAAGAATTAATATTACATGAGGGAGATGCATTTTTGAGGTAGAAAACAGTACCTGTGGAGTAATAGGGGAATGGGAGTAGCATAATATTCAAAATTAATTAATTCCATACCTTTGCTAGCATATCATGGACACTTCTTTGTAACATAAGGATAATATCTGCCTCATGAGATTGTTAATTAATATAATATATATAAGGCGTATTATAGGAATTCCTTTAAAATTTGGGGTCAATTCCATAAAGGAAAGTATATATTCTTACTTTATAAAGGCAGTAACTACATAACTTGACTTTCTCTGAATTCAGATGCATTATGACCTACAAAGGAGAAATGGCTTCTCTTAAATTCCGGGGAAGTATGCTTCTGTCAGCCCAAATTTCCAGGGCTCTCACTTCAGAGGCGCAGTCGATACCTGCCTTGGTCAACCCACTTAGCCCAGAGTTTATATGACTTAGAAGTACGGGTGGTCACAGAGGAGGTGGGACAGCAGGTCAACTTGTGAAACAGGCCTTTTACAGGACACCAAGTAGGGCCTCTTTAAGAGAAAAGACACACAGTGACAAATACTGACAACAGGGTGCGGCATCAGTGAGCATTCATGCCCTTATTCATTGTGAGACAGTTCCTTATCAGATGCCAAGTGCTAGGGTTAGGTGAAATCCTGCCCTACACATGGTCTAGCATGAAATCCCATGCAACTTAGTGAAGGCTACGATTACCCTACTGCCAGCAGGCCCCTTCCAGATTCCTCATCAGGCTGAACTACATCCTGTCCCAGTTGCACCCCAAAGACTGGTGGGTGAAGGCTCTTTTGCGTTTCTTGTCCGAAAACTTGCTTCAACAAAAGACAACCCCTTGGTCCACAGCTTCCTTTGTTTGGGCAGCCTGCAGGCCGTGGCTGACTGGTGTGAGTTACATGGGTCTCTTTTGGGACGTCGCTGCGAGCCATGCTAGCAGGGCCCACGAAGGACCCTGGAAGGGTCAGCTGAGGCTCTGCTGCACAGACGGGCAGCTGCTTTCTCCGTCTCTTCCATTTCCCTCGCCACGACAGGTCAGTTGGGCCCCAGAGCACTGGCCAACGAAACCATTCCTCGTACAGCAGGCTAGTTCCCAGGCTAGTTCCCAGAAATAATGAGGACTCTGCAACTAAAGGAGTTTTATTCTACTCTAGCTCAGCACAGTCAATATTTGTTAGAGTCAAGAAGCGGGCTCCAAATGTCATGCATGTTGGAACAGCTCAGCCAGAAGGGCAAGGCTGGGTGTAGCCCTTAGCAGGTCGATTTGATTTCTTAGTCCCAGATTGGGTCTGAAATGCTCAGTAGTGGTCAGCACAGTTGTGCAGAATTAAACCTAACGTAGAGTGGATAAACGCCAGTGTCACCATCAAGGAGAAGAGGGTAGAAGCCTGTGAGCAGATAAAATGTGAAAAGAGAAATCTCCAACAGGAAGCCAACGCTTGTTCTACTGGGACTTCATTCGTAGGGCACTTCCTCCATGCAGAGCCCCGTTTAACCTTGTTATTTTCTATATGTGACAAAAACTGGAGGACAAAAATAAGAAACTGTAAAAAGCATAAAATATAGGAAATTAGGTTTTTATTTTAAAAAACTGTTAGTGACAAAAAAGAGTGGGTGCTAAACCAAAAACAGTGATACATATGAGGAAAAAAATCAGTATTTATATTGAAAATTGTTTGTTAGCTACGAAAATGGGAAAATCAGAAAATGGCAATATTAACCGCCAATAGTTTGTGAGAGCTAAGTAAATATTACCCGCGCATGAAAGGATAACGTCTTAACATGTCGAATTTTTCTACTACAGCTTGAATATCCCTTTTCTAAAAACTATTTGGGAGAAAAAAAATGTTTTAGAATTTTTAGAATTGGGGAATGTTTACACATGCATAATGATAAATCTTAGAGATAGGACCCAAACATACCCTTTATAAACAACCCAAAGAAAATTTTATGTGATATTTAGTAATTTTGCACACAAAACAAAACCTCCTGATGTGGACTCATCTACTGTAGGTATCACACCGGCATTTAAAAATTTTGTATTTCAGAGCACTTTGGATTTCAGATGTTCTGACTGGATGCCCAACCTGCCCTAACAAATTAACTCAATAAGCACTATGTCTTGGGGACCCGATAGCACTGCCAGCACTGCTAGTCAGTGGGAGTAGAACAAGGAGAACAGAGCGCCCTGTGTTGTCCCAGGGCTGTGAAGGCCGGAAAAATCAGTGAACACACAGGCCACCCCTCTCTGTCAGCTGAGCTTGAAGGGGTACAGGTCACTTCTGGGTCCCTAAGAAGAGACTTCCAAGCAGAAGCAGAGGTGGAGGCCTCCGAGGGAGCTAGCAGAGATTTGAGGAGCAGAGAGCAGGGCTGCACCCCAGGCCGAGCGGGCCAGGGGTGGGTGAGGGTGGGTAGGTGGTGGATGAGTCCCTTTAGGTGGCTCTGCAAAGCAGCTCGGGTTTTATTCCATGTGTGGTGAGAAATCTGTCCCCTCGGCGACGAGAAGGGCACGTGAAGCAGGGTGTGGCGCGCGCTTACTCCTGTTCATAAGGTCGTTCTGACTGTGGGCGGCCCTGAAAGCGCGATCGCTTCTTCGTGGCCGTCGAGCGCCGTGGTCACCCGTGCTGCAGGGCGAGCGTCTGGGGTCCGGGGACCACTGCGCTAAGGGGGCAGGGCGGGCCTCACCCCGCTCCAGCCCTGTTTCTAACCAGAAGTTTCCCGGATTCCCTGTTCTTTATTTGTGAACAGGAATAACAAATTCTAACCTGCCGGGCAGATTTAGGGTGAGGTGGTGCTCGCTCCGGTGGCTCGGGCTGGGGCGGGCGCGCCTTCACGTGAGCGACAGGAGGCTGCAGGGGCGCACTGCGGTCCAACTGTGCAGCCTTCGCTTGGATCTGTTTGCAGCTTAGAAACAAATTGTTCTTGCTGAGGAGAAAAGGAATTGTCTAATGACCATTGAGCTTCAAAGGACATTAGAAATGGAGGGCTGCAGGTTGGGAGACAGGGACGTTCCTCTGTTTTTCCTTTCTTATGGCCTTGAAATTGGCCCCCTGGAGCCCCCAGCACACGCTCTTGCTGTCTGCAGACCACGCAGAGCCTTAGGTCGTGGCCTGGGCTGCCCGGGGCCAGGTTACCCGGTGAGTCTCTGCGTTTAACGCTACGTTTCTTTGCTCTAACAATATTTCAAGAGCACAGCACTGGGCAAAGGCCAAGGTCACTCAAGGTGCTTCGCAGGCTTTTGAGGAGTGGCAGCTCAGAGAGAGCCTGGTGCAGGCCTGATGAGGCTTGGGGAATTGAGAGGCAAGGTTGACACCCCCGGGGTGCAGCCCCAGGATCTCCTCCCATGCTGCATTTTTACGATTTTCTTTAAAAGGAAGGAGCAGGAAGAGTAGACTCTGAGAGAAGACCCGGATACGGAAGCCACCTCTCTTTTCCCTCCCTGCGTGGCTAGGCCTCTGAGAAGGGCACCCTACAATGTTACGTCTGCCATAACTCTCAGGTGGAGTGCAGAGCCCAGCATTCCATGCGGCAGAGGCAGCTTTCGGTATCACTACCAATCACGTGTCTGGGAATTGTCCAGCTTACGTCACTGGTACCACGACTTATTTTGCAGTAAACAATTATCTTCACGTCCACTGACTCATCTTAAATCCCATCTGAGTCCTGTTGCACTTACATGCTGGATAACTTGTGCTCCGATCTGCTTGGTGTTCTCCTCTCCCAGGGGTGGCCACAAGGCCTCAGTCTTTCTACCACGTCTACCTTTATCTTTGGCCATCAGCCTGCAGGGTGACTTGAACACCAGGAGAAACCTGTTGTCCTACAAACCTGCTTCCTTATGTCCTGGTTGTGACTGGGGTGCAGAAATGTTAACCCAGGCCTCTTCTATGCTATTTGTGCAGGACTCGGAGACTCAGGGCTCACAGGCAGCAGTGGCGCGTAGGATAAAGCCTTCTCCCTAGGGGTCTTGCCCACCTCCCAGGGGTCCTTCGGGGGATGCAGATACCAGACCCCTCTTCCTTGGGACCCAGTCCAGGACGTTTGGTGGGATGTGCTGCTCACTCCTCCTGTGGCTCCCTTACCTACTGTCCTAAAAGATTTCTGACCTTCCCTACTTCTCCCTGGGGTATTCAGCTTAGAGACTACATCTTGCTTCAATAGGAGAGGAGGGGCAGGAAAAAACTAGAGAGAGAAGAGCACGATTTGCTATCTCAAATATCATGTAGAAACAACTGGGGAGAAAGGCTCCTGGGGCTGCCAGTAGGGAGCGGCACTGTTTTCTAATTTATGAGACAGAGATGCGGATGAGTAAGTTGAAATCAAAAGAACAGTTCGCTGTGGTGCCAGAGCTTGCTGGCTTCCTGGGAGAGCGCACTGCTTCAGTCAGACAAGCACTGGTGTCTCAGGCAGGAAGTCAGGGTTGGCACTGACGCTGCTGTGGCCAAGGAGTAAGCTGTAGAGCGATTTAAGCCCTTCTCTATTTAATACCAGGACACACTGAAGTGAACATGGCACGGAGAGCAGCGGCACGCGCAAAACATCCTGATCCTTTACTACACCTCAGAGCCATTTGGCCTCTGTTCTTTTTCAGTGTGTTAGGTTCTTTTCTTTCTGATGTTTCTGGACTGGAGGACATTGTTGTTCATATTTGCAGGGACTCTGTGTCTTGTGTTGCATATACAAAGCATGACCAAAAATATAGTGAAAGTTTAAATTTAAAAATATTACAGTGTAAGATACACTCCATGAAGCCCTGCCAGAATACTCCCCCCACCCCCCCGAACACACTTGTCCCGCTTTTTGCCACCTTCTGAAGCAGCTCTGGAAGTCCTCTTTTGTGAGCGCCTTAAATTGCACAGTCACATCTGCCTCGATGTCCAAAGCCCATTCACAACATTTACCTTTCATGGTCATTTTTTACTTTGGAGAAGAGCTAGAAGCTTCACAGTGCCAGGTCCAGTGAGTAAGGTGGATGCGGACACTGTCACGTTCTTAGGAGTCAGCTGTCTATTAGAGGGCACGTGGCAGCAGCAGTCACTGTGGCCTTTACCTCGCCTCAGAAAGACACTCATGGCAGAGGACTTCCACAGCTGCTGCAGAAAGTGGCAAGAGGGAAGAGACAGACGTATTTAAAGAGAGAGCACGTGTGGGGGGTAATGGCGTGGCGCCTTTCGCTGTTAGCTCTGCTTTCTGCTGTGGCCCGTGCCTTCAGCGCACCACTACTGGCCCAGACTGTAGGACGGAGAAGTGCCGGGCTGCTCCCTGCAGAGGCTGACTCTTGGATTGCGCTGCGTGGGATGCACAGCTCAGGGGTGTGCTGTAGGTTGGTGGATTCCCTGACCTGCGCGTTCCAGTGCTGGTAGGAGGCGGGGCTGGATCAGAGGGCGGGCCACAGAACGACGCGCTCAGCTGGCCAGCTCCTCCCTTCTCCCCCTCTTCTTTGGTTTATTTATTTATTTATTTATCCCATAATTTTATTGAGAAACAAATAGCAATGAGACAGTTTCAAACCAAATTGGTAGGACAGTTTCAATAGTTAACACATTGCATACATTCTTCCTAGTGGTTAATTGCTGTACAAGATGCGGACTTGATATCCTATTTACAAACACTATCAGAACAAATCCCTGTATTCATTAAGAGAATGTAACTATATATCTATCCTAACCACTTTGAATACACGGATACATTCATCTGTATCCCCTTTTTTGTTAAGTTCTGTGATTTGAATGTTATAGGTGTGTTAACTCAGCAAAATATTCTAAAAAAGCCCAGTAGTCCATAATAGTATTGGGTCTTCCACTTCACTGGCAATGTCAGAAATTGTTGACCTGAGTCCCCTACAGCTCAACATAACAGCATGGCTTTACTTCTTATATTTCGTTTTTATACTTTTCTGCTGGTTAAGTCCAAGGTAAAGCAGGACCTATGCAACAAGAGTTGTAGCTTTTGGATCTGATAAGATCAGTGAAATCCCCTCAGGATTTATCCTGAGATCCTGTACCATCCACATGGCTGACACTGACAAAGGATCCCCCTCTTCTTTGGCTGCCACCACGAGGCAAGCAGCTTCTGTCTGCCCAGTCCTCTTGCCGCACTGACTCTGTCTTGGAGGTGACCGAGCATTACCTGAAACCTCTGAGGACTGTGAGGCAAAATGCACCCCTCTTCCTTTAATTTGAGGGTGTCAGATATTTTGCCTCAGTAAAGAGAAATGACTAATACAATTGTAAAGAGAGTTGAAGGTTTGCATAACTTTCATCACCTTTCTCCTCTCTTCAATAACCAACGCTGGACAGTTATTTACTGAGGATCTGATATCTTCCAGCCACTGATAGGAGCTGTGCTGGAAAATCAAATAGTACTTAGGGAGCTCATACATATTTTGTGTCAGGAGCTACTTTAAGTATTTTACACACATGAATGGAGTCCCCTCAGCATCCCAATAAGAGTGTAGTTAAACTCCCTTTTTTCTTATTTTTTAAAGGGAATAAAATAGTTTAAAAAATTAGAAATGATACAGAATTTCACTAAACAAAATAATAGGAATTCTACTATTGCTGTTATATTGCATAATATTGTCTTCAAATTAGTTGTTCAGATTACCACATATCAGCATGAAAAACTGGTTTTTAAAAAGCTATTCTTGAGGTATTACTAAGGAGGCAAACAAAATACCATGAGGCTTGCTAACTTAGGTACATGTATTAAGCAGCAAGCCAACCCTGCTTATGGATTTGCTCTGCGCTGGAGATGTCGCTATTCTTGATTTGGAGACCATGGCCTCTGTGTCACGCGGGCACATTTTCCTAATGCCAAAGACTTGCAAGTGACTGTTCAGTTCATTCACAAAGCTAAAACAACCCGTTTCTCCGAGTAGTCTTCCTGGTGTGCGTTTTTACAACTCCTTAGGCTCTGACAGGGAACCCAGAGCAGCCGGCCGGACTGTTGCACGCAGGAGGATGCGGCCTTAGGGTGCTTACTCCCTCCAAGCTGAGGGTGGAACCTCCCCAGCCACTGCAGGCGGCTCTGTGGTGCTGAGCGCTCAGGAAGTAAGTGAGCGCCTTGATCCGACCCATGGTATGGAGGCTCGATGGCCGCCACGAAAGCGCACCGACTTGCTTGATTCAGCCAACATGTGCAAGGAAGGGGCAACTGTGTCAGGACTCAGAGAGTGTTTCCAACCTCGGCACTCACTCGCTCGGGGTGACTTACTGGCTTGGGGCAGCACCCATTTATCATTTCATGATCCTCTGGATCTGATTAGCGGGGAGGCTGAGGAGGACTGTGAGCCGAAGACCAGTTCGAGCAAGGTGACGCCTTAGAGAGCCCTGCCTCAAAGCGGAGACAGAAGAGCCAAGCTCAGCGCACAGGCTTGAGCGGAATCCTCAGGCTTTGGGGGCTCCAGGGACAGAAGTTCATTGGAATATGGGTGAAGCGGATCCTTAGCTTGAGGTCTCAGGAGTTACACTCCGGTTTCCGTGTGGCCTCCTTTCTTTCCAGGGTCTGAGGAAGACACTGCTGATTGTTCATGGAGATTGTCTATAGAATTCAGTTCTCTGGGGCGGTGAGGGTGCAGCTTTGTTTTCTCACCAAAAACCAGCCAGGAGCTTCTTTCTGCTCCTTTACATTGGCCACTTGCTTGTCACTTTGTCCCTTCACCCTCGAAGGAGCCACCCTTAGGAAGCAGGAAGCTTGGCTGGGATGGTGGCAGCGGTGCTCCCAGCCTTGACGTAGAAAGCGTGCTGAATCCTGAGCAGTCCAGGCAAATCAGACGTTAGCCTGTGCTGTGGGAAAGGGGTGCGCAAATAAACAGACTCACGAAGGAGCACCAACGCCTTGCAGAGCGCGGCAGCCTTTTCCTCTTGGTGGTGCTCCGCGGTGCTCTGCTCGCATTGTCCTCGCCTGGATGTGAGGAAGAGAAGGTGGAGAGCATGGCTTGCTGCCGCCCCGCGGTCACCCAGGCCGCCCGGCTGCCGAGCGCCACCAGGCCGGTGATGCTCCCAAACCCAGGAAGGCCACAGCTGAGAGCACAGCTGGGAGGGCCAGGAACCAGGCAAGGCCAGCCACGCCACCCTGATTTAAAAATAGAGGAGCAAGAAACAAAGGACTCGGAGCAACTTGTACAACCACAAATTAAGCACAAAGAGTGACACGTCATTACATAAGCAGCATGAAATATAATTTAAATGTCAAAAGAACCGAAGATTCTTTAATCCTGTAAGGGAAACTTGCAAAATATGTTAAACGTCTCAATTTATACTGTATGGAAAGGGGGGAATAGACATGACATTGTTTTATTGTGTGAAGATAGAGAAATCCATCGTGTTTTCTTGCCATTTATAGGAATCTTTATGTTTGTTTTGTCCTATATTAAAAATATTCATTTTTGAATAAATTTTATTGTTTACATTTGAGTTTTACAGCATGATGTTACAGAATGCATATATTTAGTAAAACCACAGCTGTGGCAAAGTAGCTGTCATCTTGCAAGTGCTTTTTTCATAACACAGCTAATATCTACTAATTTATTAAAAATCTTTAATACAATACAATTTTACCAACTTGAGTTCTCATCAGATCTCTAGTCCTTCATCCCATATATCTTCTATGTGCATGTGTACGTGTATGTGTGTGTGTGTGTGTGTGTGTGTGTGTGTGATACAATCCAGAACTGAGGGCCGTAAGCGTGCTGAACAAGCACTCGACCACTGAGCTATATCCCTGGTCCTGCATATCTCCTGCTTTGTCTCCTTTGACTTAAATGTCCCTCTCTACTTCTTCCCCCTTTATATATAAGTGGATCCCACAGTATTTTTCTTTCTGTATATGACTTATTTCACTTAGTGAACTTTCCTCCAGGACTTACCACATTGTGGAAAATGGCAGGATTTTTTCTCTCTCTCTCTCTCTCTCTCTCTCTCTCTCTCTCTCTTTTCCATAATTTTGTTGAGAGACAAATAGCAATGCAAATCTTGGAAACAACCAAGATGCCCATCACCCGAGGAATGGATGAAAAAGATGTGGTACTTCTATAAAATGGAGTATTACTCAGCTATAAAGAATGATAAACTCAAAGCCTTTATATTGAAGTGGGTGCCACTTGAAGATATACTCATAAGTGAAATAAACCAGATACACATGTGTAAATATCATATAGTTTCCCTAGTATAAGAACTCAAAAGAAGAAATACAAATAGAAAGGTACAATGCAACTAAAAGGAAAGCAAGAACTTGAGGACTAGACAATGAAGAGAGAGCAAGGAGAAGAGCTAGGAAACATGACAGGGGCAAGCTATACAGTTATTTGATTTGAAAAATATTCATTTTTTTAAAATGCCAGGCGTGGTTATACAACTGTAATCCCAGCGCCCAGGAGGCTGAGGCAGGAGGATCATTGGGAGTTTAAGGTCAGCCTGAGCTGCACAGTAAAATCTTGTCTCAAAGCAAAACAGAAAAAAAGCTCGTGACTCTCAAGGACTACGGAGAGTTTAGTGACAAAGGCCTCATCTGATGTGACAGTGCTAAAATGCAACACGGGGACCTGGGGAGCCACAGTGAGTTTCCTGGGGGAGTAGCCATTTCTCCGTGAGGAGTAGGTGTACGTGGCTGTACTACTTCTTGGAATTCGATGGCACATACATTTCTGCTCTCTTGAAATCAGCTCTGCGGCAATTGCTTTTCCTACTTCTGCCGCCCACTTACATTTTAGATCTCTGTTTTGAAGCTTAAAAGATATATTTAAAAACATCATATTAACATTTTAGGTCTCTGTCTGGAGACAGTATTTCCACATATGCTATTCTTTGGCAGATGTAGAATTGTACTAGTTTTTTGTTGTCAATGATATCAATCCAAGGAAAGCTCAGCATAGGCATACATATGTATGTGTGCTTATCGACATGGTTTGTCCAGGGATGCATGCGTGAACCAGTTCCAGCAAAGTTTTTCTTTGCTTGTTTATTTATTAAACATTCACTGTCATCCCCCACCACCCTGTGTTCCCTGAAATGATTTGAACACCGAGAATTGTTCAGACCCGGGACCCGAGACCCACAGAGCTCTCAGAATACTGCTTCAGGAAAGACCGGTTCGTGGTCCGGTGGCAGCCAGGGTCTCGTGTAGAAAAGCCTTGGGAATGAAGCTTCAGAGAAACCACAGCAGAAAGACCCACACTAGCTTCCCAGAGATAGCATTGTTTTAATGAGTAACTCATTAGAAGTAATTTGTTTATTTGGGTTTCTGGTATTTTTTCATGTGCTCTCAAAGGGGGTTCCTTTCCTACTTTGGCAGGAGGCGGAGTGTGAAGGTAAGGGGAGTGACTTAGAAAGGAGAGCCAGGATTCCCTTCCGAAGAGCTCCTCAGTTGTTCGTGGGCTGTAACTTCTATGTTAGGGGATGGCTGTCCTGCTCTGACCTCTCAGGAGCAGGAGGTGGGGGCAGAAACCACAGCACATGGTGCACGCCTGGAATCCCAGGCTGGGGAGGGTGAGAACAGGAGGATCCCTACAAGTCCGAGCTGTGTAGTAAGACCCCGCACGAAATGCATTAAAAAAGAAAGAAAAGAAATCACAGCACAGTCAGAGGTCTTTCCTGGGCTGTGAAAGGACTTGAAAAGGCTGTCTCGGGGCAGCTGCCCACAGAGCGTCGTTTGCTGGCAGGTGTTGGCAGGTTCTTCAGCACAGCACAGCCCTCTCCCCGGGCGACAGCGGCAGCACTGCTCAGACCAAGGCAGCAGTGCAGGGTATTGTGGATGCAGGGCATCTTGGGGGGAGCGAGGGAGAAGCAGCAACTCGCTGTAACCTTTGAGAAGGTCAATAAACGGTAGCAATGAAGGCATCAAAGTCTCTGCTGCTGCTTCCCACAGTGGCTTTGCTTCCTCAAAGCACTCCAAAATCAGACAAGCAGGAGGCTTTTGCCAAGAATTGAGTATGCAAATATTTTCTAATAAAGAAAGCCACAGGGAAAACAGGAAATTCTTTGCGGTGGCTGACACACGGGCAGCGCTTTGCTGTCGAGTGGAGGTCGACGCTGGAGTGCAGACTCAGTGCAGCTCATTTACAAGGACACCTGCTTCTAAAATAACCTACTGTCAGGAGGAAGCAGCCTTCAGAGTAGAAGGGTGTGCGTGTGTGTGTGTGTGTGCACAAAAATCCACAGGTGGATAAAAACATAGAAAAGATGCTGTTAGCACACAGCACTTGCATTGTGGGCCAAGTTTTGCATCCTACGTGAAGCGCCACAGTTGTATTCTGATTCCTGGGATTGTAATGGCTGAGTTTTGCTTTTTTATTGACATCTGTCACATCTGGTAAACTCTGTGTTTATAGCCTTTGGTGCAGAAAGGGCCTGGAAGGCAAGAACATCTGAGGGTTATTCAACCCCCAGCCAGCCACCAGGGAAGCTCTCTAAACAAAACAATTCTCCAGACCTCAGGCAGGGGGTGGATAAGTTGGGAATAAGGGTAGACGGACGACAGCTCAGCCCACGGCCACACTAACAGGCATTTATGAGAGGCTGCAAGCACAGCGTGAGGACCTCAACCCAGAGCCAGGCAGGGAATGACAGGGAGGGGTGAGAGCGTGCTCCGTGGATCAGAGGGGCACCCCAGCAGTGCAGAGCTGCTTACTGGGGACCTGTCTCTTGCCAGAGACTGAGCTTTAAGAAAAGTCAAGATATAGCCCCTGCCTTTAGGATTTACCTTGGAGCTGTTTATGCAAAAATATACTGACTTATTTTGATGAAAGAAAAATAGAAAGTTGCACTGCCTCCTGAGCCTTAACACCTAGGGACGACATCACAGGTAGAAGGGGGAGAGGCGTATGTGGTCAAGATAGGCGTTAGATCTGGAGTCCAGGACAGCATGATGGAAGGATTCTGGGGAAAGGCAGGGAGCAGAGACTAACAGGATGCTGTGATGGACCTGCACAGCATCATCAGGAGACCCTGAGCACCCTGTGGGCCGCAGTGCTTCTAGAATGGGTGGTAATCGCTGCATGTTTATAGCCTTCAGTTCACAAAGGGGTTACATGTAAGAACACCTGAAGGTTCTAATTCTAGTGAACAGGCTACTAATTCTGAGCTGCAAAGTGCCTGTATAAGATCCCCACCTCCTCAAAACTTGCTTATAGCCAGCAATAGCTGCTTACCATGCTCTGGAAGTCTCCTTACAGGGACACAGAGCAGACACTCCTATCTCATGTTGCCCTTACCCTTGCTTGTGGTCAGTTCATATGAAGATGGACAGCATATTGGACAGTCAATTTTCCCATTGCTGGACAAAATAACTGACACTGACAATAAAGGAGAAGAGTTACTGTGGCTCATGGTTTCAGGAGTGTCAGTCCATGGTTAATTGGCTGCAGGGCAAGAACATCATGGTGGTAGTTTGTGGGATGGCAGAGGTGCTCTGTTCATGCCATCTAGGAGGCAGAGCACGGAGCAGCACCAGAGATGAAGGAGCCAGGGACCAGATACAGGCCCCAGGGTCCCACCTCCATGGCCCACCCCGATGCACTTGTAAGTGTGCTTTATAAGCCCCTGGGCAACTCTGACGTCAATCAGAGCTTGATGATAAAGCTTAACTATCACAGTCAGCCATCTAGTAACCAGGATGGCAGAAATAGGACCAGAGAAGAGTCCGCTTCATGCATTGGCAAAAGCTCTGGTCTGCCTACTTCAGACTTCCTGTTATAGCGGAGAAATAAACCACCTTGGCCAGGTTGCTACTAATGCAGCTCACATCAGTCCTGACCTGTGAGGGTCTGTGGTCCGTACTTAGCAATCTGCAAACTCAACAGCTAGTGCCTAAAGCACACATTTAATTTGCATGTTAATTTATCCTTTCAAAACATTCATCAAACACTATCGATCACCTACTGTGTGCCAGACACGATGGTGGGTGATGAGAAAACAAGAGTGGGACATCATGCCCACTCTTGGGAAGCTCATGGGAGCCCATGTATGAGCAAAGAAAGGAACAGCAGGAGGCAGAACAGGCCCCCAAGAGAGCTCAGAAGGCAGACGGATGGGTAATTCAGAGGAAGCCAGGCAGACCTGAGAGGATCAGACTCCTATACCATCCTCGTGGCCAGTATGACTCAGGCATCACTAGAGTGCTTGTAACAGTGGGCTAGGCTGTTTTTTCTCTCCCCGATATTTAGGCTTTACTGCAAATAGCTGGAAAATGGCTCCCAGATACATAAGCATACCCTCAGGTGCTACGAGACTTTTATGCTCCACAAAAATCAAAACATGGATCTTTTATAGGGAAAAAGCACGCTCCATCACCTGCGTTGGTGTGCAGCATACTGTCTGTCCTGAGGCCGAGAGTCCTGGGTCCTTTGGAAGTCATTTCCAAGCACTCTGCTCAGTAGTAATCCTGTGGTGTTCAGATCCTAGTAAGGACTTCTGCGGCAGCCATCTTCTCTTGTTAGTACTCTCCCTCCGAGCCACGTGGGATGAGCTAAGACAAGGGCCGAGCCTCGCCCACAGTTCCCTGGCGCTCTGCTTCCCACAGTGAGTCGCTGTGTTTCAGGGACAGGTACTGAGCTTTGTTCCTTTTTCCTAATTATTTCCATACTGCAACAGCATCAGCACTCTGATGAGAGTGATGATCCCTGCTAAGAACATTCCTCTGCATCTTGAACATTCTGAGACTTCTGTACGAACTTAATATTAGCTTAGTGTGGCAGAAGTCAGAGAGGGTAGAAGAGAATTTGACAGGCCCACTAGCGGCTCCCCACTTCTGGAAGTGATTTCTGACACCCGTGCTTAGATACTGTGCTCTTTCATCTCCAATCGGAGCATTCCAGGAGCACATGGAGGCCACTCACGTGGACGAGGCCCAGGAGAGGGAAGAGCCTGGACAGCACAGCCGTTGTGGGCTTGTCCCCCCAAGCTCTTTTGCTGGATGAGCAGCTCAGCAGTTCCCACTCTTGCACAGCTCCCAGGAGCACTGTGCAGATCAGCGTCAGTGTGAGCGGTGGCCTGGATGTGTCCAACGAGCAGTCCGCAGCTCCAGGCCAAGTGCCTGAGATTTGCCTACTGTAGCATCGTCCTGCACTGAAGCCTGGAGGCTATGTGCTAAAATTTCGCTGCTATTATACCACACGTCTCTTTATTTTAGGGTGTAAAACATGTTTTAAACTGCTTACCATAGAGGACAATTAACATGTCATGAAAATTTCTATGTTTAAATTCCTGTACTTCCCTACACTTAATGTGCACAAAAAATGGATCCCTTTTCAGATAAGGACCTATATGCGACTCCCAAGCCTGAAAACTAGACCTGTTTTGATTGGTTAGTCCACCCTCAGAAGGCTTTCTTTATGACTATGTTAAGGAACCAGCCAATAGCCTTGAAATAGGTCAACAGCCTCTGAAAATAAGTGGTGCCGTTTGTGTGATAAGAACCAGTTTATGCAGAAGAAAACAAAAGTAACACCTGAGAATCAATCCACACATTATACTTTAGAAACCACTTTCACACTATAACTTGAACTTTAGTCAAAAAAACATTTTTTTTCTTTTTTGTGGGGTGATACAGGCTCTCACCATGTGGTTCAGATTGGCCTCGAACTTGAGATGATCCTCGTGCCTCAGCCTCCCACGTGGTGGGGTTACAGGTACATACCACCATACCCAGCTTAAGAAGCAGCTTTGAAGAATTCTTTGTGTTCCTATCACCACAGACCCCTACCTATGACTGCCAAGTTGGTCAGCATGCTTCGCCCACCCAGAAGCCCCAAGAGTTGAGAGAAGCTGCCAACCGCAGTGATTGGCTGAGACTTGACACTGACTTGTCTGAGACAGCACTGTTTGTGGCAGGACCACACCTGTTCCCACCAGGGCGCTGCTGGGACTCTGTCCACAGCACCAGGTACCCGCCACATGCCCGCATTCCCACTGTCCTCTCCCTAACCACACCATTTCAGGGGAGCTGGACACAGACCACACACATGGCCCTGCCCTTTCCAGTTCAGTTATCCAGGGCAGAGTGGAAGCTTTTGCTAAATCTGGCAAGTCCCGCCTGCCTGGCTTCAATCAGGCTTCGTGGTGGGATGCGCAGATTACAGGCGGCAGTGCAAGGCTGCTTCCGGGGCGCACCTCACCTGCCTGGAACTGTTTTCAAATCACTCGGGAAGAGGAGCCAGGATGAGAAGGCCAGACTCGCAGTTGCTGTGTTCTGACAGGTGCCTTTAATGGCGTGGTGTCCCATTGTCATTTGAGGCACTGATTAAAGTGACCCTTGCCGAGTCCCACAGAAAGACAAAGAAAATAGAACAAACACGTCTCTGGACTGGAGCTCACTAGGACATCTGCATCGTCAAAGAGATGTACTCTCAGAAGTGTAACAAGTTGCAGGAGCTGGCCCAGAGAAGGGTCTGTGACTTCTTTGTCATCCAAATCCTGTTATTCAGAGATGCCAGGACTCCCTTCTTCTCTAAAGTTTGTGACAATTCTATTTCCCATGGTGGCTTCCAGTTACTTGCTGTAACTTAGCAGATATTTGCTATTTGTTTCCATGAGCTTTATTGAGGTACAAGTCATCAATCGGGAAAGATAGCCTTATGAAGCATTACAGTTCACTTATTTTCAGTATATGGACATAAATGTCATCACCCAAATCCGAATTTAAAATGTTCCTGTCACGCCAGAGAGAAACTTGTGTCAGTGGTTGTTCTCTTTCCGCTTCCTCAGCCCGGACCACCACTGTCTGGCTCCACAACTTTGCCTCTTCTGGGTGTTTCGTATCAGTGCAATTGAACTGTATGTGACCATCGTGGTTGGTTTCTTTCACCTGGTAAAGTGTTTCCTGCATTCACCCACATAGTATGCATTAGCACTCCATTCTCTTTTGTTGCTGAATAGTGTTCTACTGTATGGACCTACTATACCT
>NW_004524633.1:4886709-4899892 GCF_000260255.1 Octodon degus
TACTACCTATTTACCTGTTTACAATCAATTGGTTTGTTTTTACATTTCGCTTATCTGAAGAATGCTGGTATGAGCACTCATGCATGAGTTTATGTACAACTAGAAGAAGGCCCACTGTCCTTTTGAGGACTTGCCGAGCAGTCCTGAGGTGGCTGCATTATTTTATAATCCAGCCAGAATGAGCAATCGAGTGTTGCTACAGTCCTACCAACATTTGCTATCGTTCATCTTAATTTTTTAATTTCGTTTACTTCCTAGTGGGTGTGATACATGATTATGGCTCTGATGTGCATCTATCTTGAACAGTGGTATCTTTAATGCATGTTATGGCCATTTGTATGTGTGCTTGAAACTATTTAAATCTCTAGCTTTAAATTCCATAATGTATCTTCATCAATTGAGTTCTTTACATATTTTGGGTAGGAGAGTGTTTGCTTACCCAGTACATAGTTTTCAAGAGCTTTCTCTCTCTCCTGGACTGTCTCTTGTTTGGTGGCATTAAATGTGGCACATTATTTTAATGTAATTAGATTTATAATCTCTTTCTACTTGCCCTTCGGATGTTGTATCATCACCTTACACAAGATTGTAAGGATTTCTCCTTGCGTCTCCTTCTAACAGTGCAAAGCTTTGGTTCTTGTACTCAGGTCTATGATACATTTCAAGATAAGTTTAATGTTTTGAGCTAGGAATCCAATTGCTGCCATCTTTTGCGTGTGGGTATCCGATTATCTCACCACCGTATATTGAAGACTGTTCTTTCCTGTTGGTCTGTCTTGGTGTCCTGGACCAGAAATGTATGGATTTATTTCTGTTTTACTGCTTGGTTCTGTTTTGATTTTTTTTTTTTAAACTGGGGATCAAACTCAGGACCCTGTGCTTGCCCAGAAGGTGCTTAAGTGGCTGAGCTATTTCCCCAGATAGATTTGTTTCTGGACTCTTATATTTCATTGATGTATATATCTGTCCATACACCACCATCATACTGACTTGATAATCTGAAATCCAGAAAGCGTGACTCCTCAACCTGTTCTTTTCTAAGGCAGTTTTGGCTATTTAGGCACCTTCATAATCTCACATGAATTTTAGGATTAATTTCTCTACTTTTGTCAGTTTGCATGGGGTCACTTTTCAATTTTCCATGTATTATTTTGAGCACTGTTTTATGGTTTTCAGGGTTTAACATGTTCTCACTGGTGCGTGACCCTCCCATCAGGCGACTTGTCGCACCAGCGGTAAAGTGGTACAGCTGTGTAAGGCCAGCTGTGTGTCCCCCTGGTGACCCAAGCCACCCAGTAGTGAGACATACAAATTCCTGCCCTGTCGTGAGCATGCGAGACCCACTTCACGGTCACCTTCACAAAAAGGGCTTTTGAAATGCTCATAGATAAAAAAAAAAAAAATCAGTAAAGAGAATCTGACAGTACAGGTAAATTTTGTTCATCTTTCTTTTTCTGCGCTGTTATCCAGACTTCACAGGCAGGAACCACTTTCGAGCTTCTGTTTCCCCCGGTCCCCCGTTTACCTGAACGCCCGGTCCAGCACACAGCCAGTGTGCCTTCCACGTGGGCTCAGCTGATGGACGCGCTCAGCCATCAGCATGGGTGTTCCCTCGGCACGTACAGGTCTGAGATCCTACTCTACTTCTGTAGATATCACCCAGCACCCAGCACAATGCTCATAAACGCTCACTGTCGCTAGCTCTGCCGAATGACAATTTAATATTATAATGTCAGTAGCACATTTTGAACTCTTCGGTAAAAGGCACCACAAAAGCCTCAAAGTAGCTATAAAAATTGAAATGATAAAAATCTGTTTGGGTGACATCTCATTTTGAAAATACAAAACAGTTCTGTTGTGTTTTGATGCATAATTACACTTGAAGATTTCGGGTGTAACCAAGCTGGGTTTGGGGACTTGGGTGATCATAACAACAGAGCTTGAAAGGAGAGGAGGGGAGATCCGCTCTCTAAGCTTCCCAGTGACGTGCTTTGCTTTCTGTGCTGAAAGCAGCTCCCGGTGCTGTTTACAGAGGTGCCTCAGAATATAGGAAATTCAGGAGCACTGTGGTGTCCTAAAGACAGAACAGATCTAGCATCGCTTCTCTTCTCCCCCTGTCAAAGGTGTGAGGTCCCAGTGGCAGAACCGGCTATGGCAGCAGCTCATGCCTATGCCTTCTAAGCAAGGCCAATGCTTTGGATTTCCATTGCTGAGGAGTGAGCCCAGGACCTTGCACACGTTAGGCAGGTGCTCTGCCACTGAGCTGTAACCCCACACCTCCCCCAGCTTAAGATCTGTACCTTTCAAAGTGGCATTTGAGCTTCCTATCAGCTGGAGTTTTCCAGAGAAACACAATCAACATGTGTAGAGACATGTGCATCAATAGAATAGATATAGAGCTTATTTTAAGTGACTGGATCCTGCAGCTGTAGGGTCTGGCAAGCCCCCTCGTCAGGCAGGCTGGGATTCTAGTAGTGCAGGCCGGAATTGACTCTGAAACTCATGGTGAGCCAGCAAGCTGGAAACCGAAGTGGATGCTGGCACTGCAGACCTGAGCTAGCCTTTCCTCGGCCTTGGAAGCATGCCTTGGCCTTGCCAGTCTGCAAGGACTGATGGGGGACCTACTACTGGGAGAGGCGTCCTTCCCCAGAGGCAACTGATGGCAGGCGTTGCGCGGGGAAACGCAGGTCCACGTCTGATTAGCACGCAAGTGTTGGAATCTGGCTGGGTCGACAGAGAAAGCCCGTTGTCACCAGGGCCTTGGTCACAAAGCACCTGTGTTATGGTCTAGAGAGGAAATGTCCCCCAGAGTGTCCTGAGAGTGGAAGGGGGTCGGCCATGAGTTCCACAAACACCTGTGGGTTTATCCGGCCACCGGAGGTGGTTGCTGGGGTCTGCCCTGGAGGGGGGCGATCCTGGCCCCACCTGCTCCCCCCTCCCTGCTTCCTGGCCACCCTGAGAAGAGCACCTTTTCCTCCCCAGACCCCATTCTGCTTTGGGGCCAGCCCAGACCTGAACCCCGAGCCAAGGGGACCCCTCCGGTTAAGTTGCAGGTGTAGGAAGTTGCTCAGCCAGCCTGCCACCTCCTCCCCCACCTCCCCTGCACTCGTCGCTGCACACTGACCTGCTGAAGCGGCCCTAAAGGAGCCCTGCTCTGCTCCGGATGCCCTGCGTGACCCCCATCCCTCATCTGGATTCTTTCTCCCCCTACCGCACACCACTTGTCACAGCCCTTCATCCCCTTGGGACTGTGTGCATGTGTCTTGTCCTTTCAAACCTCACAGCCTCCCCACTTAGACATCATCGCCTGAGCCCCGGCACACTTCCGGGCAGTGGGGTAACCTCTCTCCGCCTCCTTAGTGCTAAGTGTATTTGAAGCAGCCACCCCCTTCCTTGTGGCCAGATGGGTCCAAAGCCTCATGACTTTTCATGTGCTTTTGTTTTGTTTCAGTTTCTGGTCTCCCCTCAGGGCCTAGAGCCTCTGCGCATGTACCAGTCCTTATGCTCAGTCTGGACCCGGTGCGGTGCTGGCTGCGGGTGAAGACGGAGATCAATTAGACGCGGTTTCCGCGCTCGCAGACTTCACAGTCTCATGGGGAGACAGATAAGCAAGCCGTAGGTGTCCATCAGTATTTGTTGAACCGAATTAATTCCTGCGGTGGAAACACTCACTGGAGCTTCCACCTCCCGCGCTCCTCCCGCGCACAGACAGCAGCCTGAGCAGGCAGCAGGCTTGCAGGGAGCCAGGAAGCGCTGTCCTCACAGGACTCGCAGCGGATCGGAGCGTGCGGTGTGACGCGGAGCACCAAGGAGGACAAGAGATCCAAAAATAGCCCTGTTGCCAAGACGCTGACATCCGCAGTTGGTAATTCATTCATCTGGGCTCGGAGTTAACCTATCACCAAGCGCGCAGGGAAAGAACTGCTGAATACCTAGGATAATGTTTCCTTCCAGGGTCTTTTGCTTCTTCCTTTACCCATATTCTCTTCCTTCTTTACTACTTGGGTAAATTGTCCCCCACCCCCAAAGATTCCCACCACCGCGGTGGCTGGAAATCTCTGGGTCCTCAGAGCTCCTTGTGCCTGTTTAAACAGCTAAGCATGGAGCAGGGTAGATTCGTCAGCCTGTTGTTGAGCTGCTTACTGTATGCCTGCGTTCTCCATTAGGCTAAACTCTTCAAGGGGAAAAACGTGTGTTTTTCATTTCTATGACCCCAACATTCAATACGGTACTAAATACACAATGGGGTGCTCTCTAGGGACTGGGGAATGCCTGTGTGACCGCGTGGAAATGTGTCTCTTCTCTTCCTTTCCTCATTGATAGAATGAGCCCAAAGCATACAGTCCTGATGAGAGGGGACCGAGGACAGGGAGAAGAGAGGCAGCAAAGGGGAGCTCAGGGAAGCTGCCCTATCAGGCCATTCTGGTGCCCTGCTTGCTGTTGTGTACTTTGGGGGTTCAGTCTTAAGTAAAGTCCCTTGTCAGTAAATGTGATTTTTTAGGAGGGTCCGCAGTAGGCATTCTGAGGCACCTGGAGTCGATAGGAATTGTCTGGAAGCATTCTATCATGTAAAGGTGGCTACATGCGTTTTATTTATAAAAGCAAAACTAGTATCAAACTATCTCTTTCTTCATGAATTGGGAGCTAAAATCTTCTCAGGCCTCAACCTCCAGGCTACTGCTTCTTTTCCAGGGCTTCAAAGAATAAATGAGTGAAGACAGATAGAAAGGGTTTTTTCCAAGTCTTTTTGCTTGCAGGGCCTAAATACCTACACAAATGTTCTCAAGTTATTGGGCTGGAGTTTAAAAGAGGCATCTAGGTTAGGGACAGGACTGGAGTGGATTCTCCCCTCCATTCTCCCTAGCCCAGTGCGCTCTCCTCGTGACATCCTCTTCCGAGTGACTGCATCTTTGTCATGCTCAACCCTCCGTGTGTGCTTCTCTTTCTCCACATCCTTCGCTCGCTGCACTTTCTCCTCCGGTGAATGTTCCCGGGGCCCATGGCAGGTGCCCCGATCCCTCCACCTCAGGACTGCTGGGCCTCCAGCATCTCTACCCCCATGCAGACACCCTCTGACTCCCGCTCCTCTTATGTTGTCACAAAGATGGGGCTTCAGTTAATTTTAGAAACAGACTGGTTAATTTGCTTTAACATAACTGGGAAATGATTACACTTTTTGGTTACCTGAGTGTCAGTCATTACCACTAGATTTCTTATTATCTATATAATATACTATATTCATAAACATATCCTCCAGGGTGCTAGGAACTCTGCTACATTCTGAGGAGTGTTGCTGCATTTCTGTGGCTAATAACACAGCACCACAGAAGGTTGGGTGAGTTATAAAGAATAGGACTTTATTTGGGCTCAGGGCTCAGATGCAAGGTTGAAGAAGGGCTACAATCTGGTTACCGCCTCTTGCTGGCAGTTTGAGATGGTGCTGAGACCTGGAGGCTGCGAGAGCCCCAGCCAGACCTGCTTCCACAGGCCACCCTCCCTCAGGTCGCCCTTCACCCTCAGGGTGAAACCCTCCCCTCCAGCGGAGCCCTGAGCACCCAAGTGCGTGCCACCAGCCCCACCCGCGTACAGCTGGTGATGGGGATTAACTTCCAACACGACCTCTTGCACTTTCTGCTTGCACAGATCTAGTGTTGCTCGTGAACTTGTCCTGGTGGTTCTATGTCCTTGCCTTTGCATGTGACATTTGGGAGAAATAGGAAGTGTGGGATAAATTTAAGAGAGCTCAGCAGAATTCACTGTCCAGAGAGCATTAACTAATGCATAAATTTCAAAATCCCTGCGATGGCCCTCGGAGAGCAAGCAGTTGGTACACTTTTGTTTGAGCAGACTTTCAAAGTATCGTCTGTGTTTCCATCTGACTTCAGATCCGGTAGGAATGAGAGAGATGAAAAGAACCTTAGAGGATGAGTTCATGGCGACGTGAACAGCTTCATCCTTTTTCAAATTCAATAGCTATTCTTGTGGCTAACAAAGCAACTGTTATAAGTTGGACACAAACAAATAGGCAGGAGAGGGTTTATGGTACCATAAATATTTATAACAGGGACATGGTACAATCACTGTAGATGTCAGCTAAGAAAAGTTAAGGCGGAAGTGTTTCTCTCAATCAGATTATTAAACATCTGACGCTTATTCAGCCTTTTTAAATTGAGAAAACACCACTGCACAAATCATCCTGTTCAGACTTCAAAGTCTCAGCCTCTCCTCACCTTTATCCTCTGTGCGCAAGCATGCTGCTCATGTCTCCGGCCTTCATCTGTCTCCTTCAAGCCCAGTCCTGCATGGGAAACAAACCCCGTGGTCATTTCTCTTACAGCAGAGCCCAAGCACTGTCCCTGTGTTCTTTTTCACCTGACATCCTTTCCTCAGCCACCTCAGATCTGGCTTTGCGGCCCACGGCTCCACTGAAGTGCTTTCCACCCTGTCTGTGGAGACTCCGCCCTGTCCTCCTGGGAGCATGCACTGCCCCTTCTCTTTGGACAGTGTTTTCCTCCAGATTCCCCACATCCTCCCCACCCAACAGTTGGGGTCTTGTCTCTGTCTACACCAGCACCCAAATTGGTCTCCACTGAAGCTAACAGCGGATGACTCTGGTGTTTCTGCCTTTAGCCCAGCTCTGGCCTTTGCCTTGGGACTTGTGCATCTAGCAGCTCTCTCACTCCTTTTAGATAGGTGTGTCAAGCTTCTATCCCTAAGAAGCATCCCAGCTCTGGAAGAATTCCCCCAGCCCAGCTCCAGAAGACTGCTCTAACTCAGAGAGGCCCTTCTAGCCAAGGGGTACTAAGTGCTTCTGGACACCCTCACCCTCAGAAGAAAGCCAGGTGTTCTCCTCAATGCCTCCCTTGGTTTTGTCTTCCAGATGGAATCTGACAACTTCTGACCCCTTAACTACCTCGATCTACTGCCATGGTGAGCCACCGCTGTCACCCGTCTACACATCCGGAATGGCTTGGAACCCAGCTGTTCACTTCCTTCCTCGCCTCTTTTATGGGCATTTCTCTATGGAGAAGCTACCAGACTTCCCTGATTCAGTCTCCTTTATTCCTTCTGATACCGCTCAAAATTCTCCCATCTGTTTTTCTATCACCCTTTGTTCCTTAACCAGCTTCACTATTTTCTTCTTCACTTGCTGCTGCTGGTTTATGGCATCTTTTTCCCTCGCTACAGTATTGGGGTGGGGCAGGGTCCAGTATCGCTGTTGTTGAGGACATCGTTGGGTCATCGTAGAAGCTTGGTCAGTATTCATGGAATGAAAGAAGGAGGCTTACATATGAACCTTCCAGGGAGAAGCAAGCCATGCCCTCTTGCCAAGAGCCAAAGGCCCTGCGGGAAGTGCCAACCCGCCCCTACATCTGCATCTCTAGGATATTCTGGAGAAGCGTCTTAGGAGCCCCTAGTTTCAGATCCACTGGATAAATGGAGCTGCGTGTTGCTGGGACAGCTGTGTGACTGCAGTTGGGTCAATGGTGCATGGGGACCTCCCTTGGGGACATCAGCATCGCGTCCATGGATCTTGAGCCATCTCCAATTGTAGTTTCCCAGCACGCAGTCAAGGCTCAGTGCCAGAAGTGGCAGGGGAGGCCACTGCAGAACAATGGGAACACTAGGATTTTAGGTTTTGTCCCATTGAAGCGGAAAGGAGTGGGACAGAATATGGATTTGTTAAAGCTGCTTCAGGTGCAATGCTGTGAATAGGAGCATCTTAGACCTAAACTTATGAGCTTGGGTGTCCTGCCGGCACCCTACACCCCAGCTCCTAGCAGTAGGGCTCTCTTTTTCCTTTATAGAGATTACTTAAAACCTCTTGCACTCCCTGTTTTTGCTGCCCCTGAACTCAAGGCTCCCCACACTTGCCTGGCAGGCATTTAAAGTTGTTCCAAGAGGATCTGTGGCAGAGGGGCAGCTGGCATTTTTGGTGATGGTTTTTGCCTGGCTTCTTATGTCTGTTGTCTTCTTTGAACTTGAGGCTCATGAGTCAGTTTGTGGAGTGACTACAGGTGGTCTCTTCTGCCCAGAATAGCCTCGCCCCACTTGTAGGAGACTCCTCTTCCTCGTCCAGCCTGGAACACTGCAGGCCCCACCTGCTGGCCAGAGCAGTGGTTAGGACCAACGGGTGGCAACCATGGTGCTCACCCTGGAGTTCTGCAGGAAGCAGAGAAGGAGAAACATCCTGTGCTCTGACCACAAGGCTGGGTCGCAAAGCCCACAGCGTGTCCCGCTGTGGGGAGGAGCTGGACTGAGAATGTGCTTGACACCCGGAGAATGAGACAGACCAGAGCCAGAGCCACCCAAAGGTGTCTGAATCCTTCTATTCAGCCTCCCTGAGGGTGGCACTGCCTCTCCCCTTTCAGCTCTTACAACGGCTTCATTATGACAGTCAGTCACTCGCCGCTTTTCTGTACCATTTAATTGGTGCTTGGCACCAGCAACTGGGCAGCAGCCCTAAATAGTACATTAAATCTTCATTTCACAGAGCCAAATCCTGAAGCCCGGAGAAATCAAATTGCTTAGTACATATGAAGAGGCTAAATTGGACTTAAAGCCAGGTGGGTTTCTCCTCACCCTCTTCTCTGCTCACCCCAGGCTCTGTGGCTCCTTTCTAATCCACTCGAGGGATGAGGTGTTAGCCCTTGGGAGTAGGTGAGCACCCTACACAATCTCCTTAGTGTTTGGTTATGTTTTTTAAACAGGAACCCACCTTTAAGAAAGAAGAAGAGAGGCAACAGTTCTGGCTATCCAACCGGCTCGCTCAAGTCCATTTCAAAGTTTTTTTTTTTTTTTTTTTTTTTTTTTTTTTTTTTTTTTTTTATTTTAGGGAAGGGTCTATAGGGTGTTCAGGGTCTCACTACTAGAGGAAACAAATTAAATGAAGTTTAATGGCTCTAAGTGTGACGAGTTTTTTTTTTTTTTTTTTTTTAAATCTGCAAGATGACCATGTTGGACTTAATGACCTATGGTTTTCTTTTTTCATAGAAAGTTTTCTAAAATTGAATTGAGCCTTAGCACCTCTGAAGTGCTAATTCTACTTCTGGTGACTGTAGGATTTATTTAAATATGAACAGGCAGGGCTCTCTCTCATGAGGAGGCCTCACCTCATCACACACCCTGAGCCAAGCCGGCCTCCAGCCTCCAGCGCTAGCTCAGGAGCAGCTGCGAGACAGCGTGGTGCCACTGTCCCCACATCAAGTGCCGTCCTACAGGACATGTGTGTGCTGCCAGGGCGGGATTAAGGGACGTCCACAGCCTGTCTTCTGGATGACAAAAAGGTGGCATTTTTTTTGTTTGAAAAATAATGGCAGCACTCCTAAACCGTACACTCAAATGATTGTGAGCACCTGCCTGTCACTCACACTGCTTGCCACCTGCTCCTCTGGCACATCTGGGCCCTGTGGATGCCCACACTTGGTCATCAGTCTAGGGAGAGTCGGGTCAGCACTGACAGGCCTTGGCATGGACAGGCGCACAGACCTGAGAAGGAACACACATGCGTGTGCGCGTGCATACAAGCACACACACATGCACACACATGCGTGCGCACGCACACACACCCACGCACCCCCCCCCACCATGACAGAATGGCCTTTGTGTTTTCTCTGGAATGTGTTCTTAGACCCGGTGCTGGAAAATTGTCTTCCGTGGGAGCTTTTGGATACTCGCCCAAGTCTAAAGTATCAGGATAATGTTATGCTGGACGCATTTCTGGCTGGATACTCAATTCTTTGAATAAGAAAATCAATTCATCTTTTCACAATCTATTTTGCATAGAAATTCTAATTTACTTTAAATTCATTATTTATATGGTACTTCATTGTTTGCCTACTGTTTTAATGCAAATTACTTATTCAAATTACCTGCGAAAGCCATGCCGCCCATACAGGTATTCCTCGCTGAATGGCTGTTTGCTGAGCAGCTGTTCAGACTGCCACACATGTTCTTCGGACTCACGCGCCGCCCAGACTTGCTACCTGTCTTTTTAATATGTGCACAGTTCTATACGCCTTGCTTTTTAAAAGCCTCAGTGTCTTTCTGTACGATGCACTCCACTTACACAGTTCTAGAAGCTATACTGATCGTACAGTACGCTGCTGGGGCTTATGTTGTTACACACTGCAGTACTGGGTGGAAGAGTTAGCAAAATTAAGGCAGAGTCATCGTGGAATTTCCCTTATCCAGTATCTCGTTCTGACTGTCATAATGTACACACTACATGCAGTTCCTTGCTTAGGACCAATTCAGTTACTGACTGAGCCACAGGAACAGAACTCGGTTGTCACATGAGGATAGCCTGGAGCTGATGCGTTGCAGGCGCATTCATACACGCAGGATGCATGAAAAGACAGATGTCTTCAAAACATGTATTGTGTTCTCCAGCGTCTGATACCTGGGGAAGTATCAGCGCTGCCTGCTTGCAGCAGAAGGGAGTGACTGGGAGCGCAGCCCCATGAGAGCCGTCAGCCACGCTTGACCCAGGCGGACAGCTGTGCCCAAGGCCGGGAAGTACAGCGGTGTGTGCTTTTAGCTGGACTCAGTGCCAGGGACTGTCTGCTTCCAGTAGTTCTGCAGATGATCATCAAAATGATTCGAGTTAAGTAAATTCTAAGATATAAACAAGTTTGTTCTTTTGTCTTTTGAGATAGGGTCTCGTGCAGTTCAGGCTGGTCTTGAGCTCACTCTGTAGCCCAGGCTGGTCTTCAGCTTGCAACGATCCTCCTGTCTCAGCCTCCCAAGTGCTGGGATTACAGATGTGTGCCACCATGCCCAGCCCTTTAACAAGCTCTTTAGAAGTGATGCTACTGGTGAACCTCTTCAGTGTGCAGAAATGTCTCACTTCGTAGGATGCACGCTTTTCCTTAGGGGTTTATCCAGGCTTCTGGACCACAGGAAACAAACCATTAATGATCCTGGCTCTTCTTGGCTCTGGGATTGTTTATGTGTTTAGTGTTTGTGCCCCACTCCTGGCTGTCAGCACCTTCACCGCATACTCCTTCTTTGTGTCCCTGTGGTGTTTCCTGCCGAGGCGGGGCTAGCAGGGGCTCCCGGAGGGAGAGGACGTTGGGGCTTCGCGTTGCCACAGTCGAGCGGGTCCCGGCTCTGTGCTGTCTGTATGGTAGTCCTAGTTTCTTGGTCCCTCCAGCCCCCTGTGGAGGGAGCTCCTCCGTTAGCCAGAATCCAACACTCAAATCACGGCTTCCAGCAACACCAACTGTGGCTGGTGGAACCTTGACGAATTCCCGGGTGCTGCTCAGGCGCCAGGACAGGGCCTGTGAGGAAGTATAGAAATGGATGCTTTGTCGATCTCCAAGGTCATAGCTGGATTGCATCTGTTGTACAATCCTGATTATTGATGAGCACTTTGTATATCCTAAGCTATCCTGGATTTTCTGGATAATTTTCATCCCTGCCTTTTCTGACAGGGGAGGGATCAGTACGGCCGAAGCTGCTGGTGGGATGGTGCTGTATTTTATTTTAAAGGCTATTGGATGGCTCGTGTTCTTAAGAAAAGAAAATCATTTTTATTGGACTATTTGATAATGCAATGTCTAATTACATATTCCTCATTTAACAGGCAACCTGTTCGACAGTTGTTTGGACTTCCGCCCTAGATATGTTGTTCAGACTTACGCCCGATTCTTTTTATACCTTTTTATTCATCTTGTGGAGAGACCTTCAGTATCTTCTATGTCTTTTGTGGCACAGTAGGCCTCCTCTATACAGCACTGTAATGCTTGCTGATTGCACTGTGCAGGACAGTACTATAGTTTTCTGTTCTATTATACATTACAGTGCTGCATGGGAGAGTTATGAAAATGAAAGCAAAGTCACAGGCTGGAGTCTCCTCCCACCAGCGCTTCGTTCTGCATTTTGTAATGCACATTTCACCCAGCGGTCCTCACTAGCAACCACTTTGACCAACGACATAGGCCCGGACTAGGCAGCAACGTGGTCCTCAAGGGACAAGTGTCTGTATTGTTATTTATATGTCGCCTTTTCCCTTCCACCATCACAGCAGTTCTGTTTGCTCTTAAACTGGAGACGTCGAGACTCCGTGACGTAAGGGCTCTCCCTGGAGCGCAGGCGCCTGGTGGCCATGTCTCAGGCATTCACTCCTGTGCAGTCTGCTTAGGCTTCGGGGGTTCAATGCACAAGTGCTGCAGCAACAGACACCCCAAGGTTGGAGTCCCAGACTCAGCCCCCATGTGGTGACCTTGACCAGACAGCCTCACCTCTGGGATCATCCTTCTGTATCTTTGAAATGGAAGTGAGGTCGGGGGCTCTAAGCCCGTTGTGCTAAGGGAGAAGCCACAGAAAGCCCTGGTGATCGTG
The DNA here is from genome assembly GCF_000260255.1 of Octodon degus. Lineage (NCBI taxonomy): Eukaryota > Metazoa > Chordata > Mammalia > Rodentia > Octodontidae > Octodon > Octodon degus. The sequence continues at coordinate 4,899,055 of NW_004524633.1, forward strand.
AGCGCCGGCGCGGCACAGCACTGTCACTCCCCATCTTAGAGCGGGTCTTCATCAAATGGCTTTGCTTTAAGCCCAAGTGCTCTTGACTGCTAAACAAAGCAAAACAAAACAAAGACAGACAAATAAGACATCCTGGAGCTAGGTGTTTGCTGCTTTAAGGCCCCAAGGACTTTCTACTTGTTCACTTTTTCTCTGTTTAAAAACTGCTGCCCTGGGACAAACTGTGAGGTTTCCCAGGGTTCCTTGGTGGTATGGTTTTTGGATTTGCCCTCACTCCCCACAAACGTATGTGCGCACATGCACACATGCATGTATACACATGCACATACGCACATGCACATGCAGAATCTAACAGTATATGACCCCCAGGGAAGGGAAAGGGCTGGCGCTTACCTACTTCGTTACTGCTGCAATCTAGGACTGGCGTGGAACTGAACTGTAAATTCTTAGAGCAGCAGATTTGGGGTAAGTCAGCTGACTTCTGCCTCCAGGACTGCAGATCTCCACTTGATGCCAGTCTGTTGGCTTCCAGTGAGAGCTTGTGGAGGAGGCGCACTGAGCACGAAGGAGGATGAGCTGTTTGGATACAGAATTAATGAGCTTTCAGTTGTGCAGACCTGACCCATCATGACTGAGGTCTGGTGGCTGCGCTGCACTCATCAGTCGGTCGCTGAGCTTTTCTTAGTTCATTGTCCAAAATCTAAATTAAGATCATCACGCTACCAAGCCCCTAGCGTTACCGTCAGTTTTCTTCCTAAAACAACATTAGCCAAAGATTCTACAGAACTGCATTCAAATCTCCCATTTCCTGCTGGCTGTAAGATGGGGCAACTTTGAG
>NW_004524633.1:4899992-4905947 GCF_000260255.1 Octodon degus
TGGTGCTGTATTTTATTTTAAAGGCTATTGGATGGCTCGTGTTCTTAAGAAAAGAAAATCATTTTTATTGGACTATTTGATAATGCAATGTCTAATTACATATTCCTCATTTAACAGGCAACCTGTTCGACAGTTGTTTGGACTTCCGCCCTAGATATGTTGTTCAGACTTACGCCCGATTCTTTTTATACCTTTTTATTCATCTTGTGGAGAGACCTTCAGTATCTTCTATGTCTTTTGTGGCACAGTAGGCCTCCTCTATACAGCACTGTAATGCTTGCTGATTGCACTGTGCAGGACAGTACTATAGTTTTCTGTTCTATTATACATTACAGTGCTGCATGGGAGAGTTATGAAAATGAAAGCAAAGTCACAGGCTGGAGTCTCCTCCCACCAGCGCTTCGTTCTGCATTTTGTAATGCACATTTCACCCAGCGGTCCTCACTAGCAACCACTTTGACCAACGACATAGGCCCGGACTAGGCAGCAACGTGGTCCTCAAGGGACAAGTGTCTGTATTGTTATTTATATGTCGCCTTTTCCCTTCCACCATCACAGCAGTTCTGTTTGCTCTTAAACTGGAGACGTCGAGACTCCGTGACGTAAGGGCTCTCCCTGGAGCGCAGGCGCCTGGTGGCCATGTCTCAGGCATTCACTCCTGTGCAGTCTGCTTAGGCTTCGGGGGTTCAATGCACAAGTGCTGCAGCAACAGACACCCCAAGGTTGGAGTCCCAGACTCAGCCCCCATGTGGTGACCTTGACCAGACAGCCTCACCTCTGGGATCATCCTTCTGTATCTTTGAAATGGAAGTGAGGTCGGGGGCTCTAAGCCCGTTGTGCTAAGGGAGAAGCCACAGAAAGCCCTGGTGATCGTGAGCGCCGGCGCGGCACAGCACTGTCACTCCCCATCTTAGAGCGGGTCTTCATCAAATGGCTTTGCTTTAAGCCCAAGTGCTCTTGACTGCTCAACAAAGCAAAACAAAACAAAGACAGACAAATAAGACATCCTGGAGCTAGGTGTTTGCTGCTTTAAGGCCCCAAGGACTTTCTACTTGTTCACTTTTTCTCTGTTTAAAAACTGCTGCCCTGGGACAAACTGTGAGGTTTCCCAGGGTTCCTTGGTGGTATGGTTTTTGGATTTGCCCTCACTCCCCACAAACGTATGTGCGCACATGCACACATGCATGTATACACATGCACATACGCACATGCACATGCAGAATCTAACAGTATATGACCCCCAGGGAAGGGAAAGGGCTGGCGCTTACCTACTTCGTTACTGCTGCAATCTAGGACTGGCGTGGAACTGAACTGTAAATTCTTAGAGCAGCAGATTTGGGGTAAGTCAGCTGACTTCTGCCTCCAGGACTGCAGATCTCCACTTGATGCCAGTCTGTTGGCTTCCAGTGAGAGCTTGTGGAGGAGGCGCACTGAGCACGAAGGAGGATGAGCTGTTTGGATACAGAATTAATGAGCTTTCAGTTGTGCAGACCTGACCCATCATGACTGAGGTCTGGTGGCTGCGCTGCACTCATCAGTCGGTCGCTGAGCTTTTCTTAGTTCATTGTCCAAAATCTAAATTAAGATCATCACGCTACCAAGCCCCTAGCGTTACCGTCAGTTTTCTTCCTAAAACAACATTAGCCAAAGATTCTACAGAACTGCATTCAAATCTCCCATTTCCTGCTGGCTGTAAGATGGGGCAACTTTGAGTTCTTCTCGAGATTCCTTTGCAGAAAGGAATTTTAACAAACCCTTCTCTGAAAGGTCTCATGAGGGGACGGCCAGATTCACAGCCGACAGGGTCCCATGCAGACCTCCCCACCTTGGTAGCTGATGTCTGGATATGCAGTGAGGCTGGTCGCAGTGTCAGTTTCTTTGTGCATAAGATCAAGATGAAGATACTTTCTACTTTCTTTGTGAGATTGTGACTGCACCGGGGTAAATATAATGATGCGGAAGCCCCTTCAAAACTTTAAAATAATATCTAAAGATAAATTGTTAGTTCCATTACTGATAGGTTGTTATGATTTGCATAAGCTTATATAATTACTATACTAATCAATATAGCTACTCTTATTGTTTTTAAGTCAATTAGATTTTCTTTTTGTACCAAAAAGATAAGATACACAGTTTATTAGTGTTCTCCAGGGCCGGGGAGTAGAGGGGAACACTGCATGGAGACAAAAGTCTTCACTGAAATGGGGACACCGTTATAAAATTTCATAGTGGTGGTGGATTCCAAACACATAGGACTGAGCTGAACACTTTATAAAGGTGAACTTCAGAGCGCACGGATGATGGCTTACCAATGGGAAGTTAAAGTACGGAAATTCTGCTTTTTGACTGATGCTATCAAATTGAAAAAGAACACAGTTATTTTTCTTGTTTTGTTCCATTCAAGAGTCAAAGCACAGTGCCTCCGTGTGGATATAGTGGCGAATTAGGGGGACTAATGCGTGAACTAGCATGAAGAAGAGAGTCAGCCACACCAGCACCTTCAGAATTCCCCCTCCCGAAGTCCCCAGCCTTTGGTGACTTAGGTTTTTTGGGGGGGCATAACAGCAGTCCTAGGGCAGCATTCTCAAATGGCATCCTGCTGCCTGGTTAGATTAGACAACCCGTGTTCACCAGGGTCTCTTTTCTCCTGAGTCCTTCTCAATAATTATAGTCCTCCCCTGACCACTAGAAAAACAAAGTCTTTCCTACAAGAGTAACTGTGAACATTGTTCCTGCCCCAAAATATTATTATCATGAAAACTACTTCTATTTCATTGCAAACTATATATATGTATATACTCATTTACTGACTCATTCACTTTCACCAAGTATTTATTAAGCAACTACTTTGTGCTAGATGCTGAAGTAGACACTGACCTTAAAGCAGTGAAAAAACACAGAAATTCTCTCTCTCCTGGCTTGTATTCTAGTGCAGAGATGAAGTGCTGTGCCTAGCAAATCCTGTGCTTTCACGGGGAATGCTACTGTGAAAGAGTGACAGAGCAGGGACAGAGAGCGCCGCGGTGGGCAGCCTGGCCAGATCCGGACAGCAGGTCCGTGTAGGTGATGACTGGAGTAGGTGGAGGCGTGAGCCCCGGAGCCAACTGGGGAGGCGCGCTGCTAAGGCCCTGTCATCCCCACTGCAGTCACCCGAGGCAGCGCACACCGCAAGCCATGTGGTGTCAGCCCCTCGAGGAAGGGGGGCGAGGGTCCAGAGAGCCTGTGCAGACCTCACCTCCGACCTCCGGGCCTCGGTAAGAGCGTCCTACCTCTGTGAGCGGACGGTGTGCGGCTGGCGAACGAGGTGTGGCCTGGGTGGAAGAACTCTCCTGAACGATAGTTTGAAATCTGCTGTAGAGGGGCAAAGCCACGGGGCATTCAGAGCGCGCGTGCCCATTCAGAGGGCGCGTGCACACAGTGGCGCGCGCCTGGAATCGCGGCGCTTACGAGGCTGAGGCAGGAGAATCCTGAGCTTGAGACCAGCCTGGGCTGCACAGCGTGGTCAAGCAAGAGGAAATAGTGAGGCTCAAATACAAGGAGGGAAGAGGGAGGAAGAAAGGAGACAAGGAGGGAAGAGGGAGGGAAAGAACGCGCGTCTGGCCGCTCATCTCTTGAGACCCTGCTGCGGCGTAGTAGCAGTTGCCGTCCTTGTGCGAAATGAGTCCTGTCTTAGGCCAGCTTCTCAGAGCCACTGTGGAGGGTGGCGAGGTGAGACGTGGAAGCAAATGTGAAAGGAAGAACTCAGGTCACCCCGACAGGAGAGAAGTGAGACCGAGACCGAGACAAAGGGCGTGCTCACACCCAACTGCCGTCTGGCCGCAGCAGCGCAGGAGTAGCGCGGCTCGGGTCCTCAGAGGTCCACAGGGCGGGACCCTTGCGTGCTCGGTGGACCGTCTTGGGGCATAATTTGTCACTTGGGCACCTGCCTTCCTCCTCCCGAGACCTGACAGTCGTGCTGGATGGATAGTGATCCCGTGGCTCGGGGGCTGGCGCATCTGCGTGGAGACTGGCAAGCCTCGGCCGGAGGCGGCGGTTTAGATCCAGCCCTGCACGCAGAGCGGAGGAGCCGGTCCCAGCCCTGAAGGGGAATTCATTATTCCAGCCGCACTGTTATTTCTTTGTGTAACACAGACATTTTCTCTGCTCTGTAATCTTCTGCAATGAAAAGGACTTTTAATCTCTCCGGGGTTCTCCCCTTTGTTGTGGTCTACCATATGTCACTCGGGAAATCTGACCCCGCAGGCGAGGTGTTCTCTCCTCGCTGAATGTGCTAAATAACGCGGAGCCAGTCGGACCGGAGCTCCCAAGGCAGCAGCGCACAAGGTAGGAGGAGAGAATTGCATTTGATTAATCTGATCGCTGTGAACTTGGGCGAAGGGAAAACCTCACACGTGCTGACATACCCCCAGGCACGGAGAGAAAGCGCAGAGTGACAGAGAAAACAAAAGAGACTGTTTAAGGCAGATTTTTCCCCCTACAGTTTTGGAAACTCCAGTGCCTTCCTTTTCAGGGGTAAAGGAGATGAAGTGCTCCGCGGGAAGCCGTCCCGACCTGGCTGCAGACTGATTTTCTCATCTGATTTCTGAAGGAAGCCGGCGGCGATGCTCCCATGGAGTGCCTGTCTGTTGATTGCTAGGTCGTTCGTATTCACATGGGAAACGATGCCGCTCTGCGGTGGCAAGTGACTAGCCACCCGAAGCAGCAGTGAGAGGACACGGAGCCCAGTGATGCCTGTGTGGCTGCAGGGATGCAGGAAATGCGTGACAATGCACTAAGTGGCCCAGTGGCGGGGTCCTGCTCCCCTGTTCCCCCCTCGGGATGCTGAACGTCAGCGACTTGCCTCCTCCGCGGCGACATTCGTGGATATGGTAGGTGCCTATGACGCTGTGGACAGCAAACTTTATCTGGCAGTTCAGGAATAGAGCAGGGAGAAGCCTTCTAGTTAAATCACTGAGCAGCGAGGAACTCAGGATCAGCGAGACGCCAGAGAACTATTATGCCTGGCAGAACTGTATGGATTTTTAAGGCAAATACTCTGAGTATGTGCATGTAATAAAAGTTATTCCTCCTCTTTTCCTTTTTAATTTTAGAACTCTAGAATGCAGTAAGCAGACTTTCCTGCAACAGTACCTGCGTTTCCCCAGGCCAGGCTGCAGTTGGTGCATAAAGTCCATTTTTCATGGCTTGAAGTTCAAGATAAAACCATACTGGAGAGTCTTTACTCTACTCTTACAAACAGAAGCATGAAGTAATAAGCAATTACTAAAAATTGCAAAGATTTTTAACCACTCCCAAATGTATATTTCAGGTGGCTAATGAATAGCTAGTGATATTTTTTTTTTTAATTTTTTTTTGGGTTGTGGAGAGATTTAAGGCACTTTGCTTAAAATGTTCCATCGCCTGGGAAGTATGTCTCCAGGCGGAGTTTAGCCCAGTAAGGAGCATGACAGGGTAGTTTGGTGGGAGACAAAAGATATTAAAAACCAGACCCCAGCAGTGATCTGGGTGGTTTTGTATTGAGTTATCTTGGGGTAATTATATAGTCTCAGATTTAGATTTAACAGAACAGAAGCATCTCAGAATAGATGTTAAATATGGACACTGCTTGTTTGGAGCTACCTAATTTTTTTAGCTACTCTGAGCACCACATCTTCTATGGGGTAGAAACTATGGCTGGCATAGCTTTTGACCTGGTGCCTATGCGAGGATCAGTAATTCGTCAGTATCACTTCTGGGCATGTTGAAAAGCCAGAAGAGTGAACCGCTCTTCCCCTTGACTGTGGGCCTAATTTGTTCTCATACATCAAAGCACAGTATTTTCTGTTCCCTTTTCTCTAAGATTAATAAGAATGGGGGAAACAGCTTAAAACTTTCTCTGTTTCCATCAAGCAAAAAATTCAAGAGAGAACTTTAACTAATTGGTTCATAAGAGGAGCCATGTTCCTCCCGTTTTAT
>NW_004524633.1:4907202-4933298 GCF_000260255.1 Octodon degus
AGTTCTTCTGGATAGAAGTGGCTTTCTGAGTGGTGGGCTCCTTCCTCTGTCCGCCACACATTCCCTGACTTCTTGTTATGTACCAAGTGCTGTGTTAGGTTTCTGGAAACCAAAGTTATATGAACATCATCAGAAAAGGTGTACACACAACGAAATGAAGAATTGTAAATCAGTGTACTACAACCGTAGTAGGCATGGACACAACCTGCTCTCAAAACACAGATTCTCCATGTCAGATGGGGACATAAGGAAGCGACCTATGATTAAAATGTTGATGAATAAGTAGCACAGCCAAGAAAAAAAACCAGAAGCAAGATCTTCCAAGCGTAGTACAGCATAGTCTGACTAATTTGGGCCATAGTGGTGGTGGGGGGGGTGGGGAGTTGCTACTGTTCTGGGTTTCAAGAGCACTTACTGCTTGACACAATGCTAGAAAGGCAGCCACGGCAGGATGAGTCTTTGGGATGACTTTAACTCTATCCTAAAAGTCTAGGGGACTAGTAAGTCTCTTAAAACAAGAAAAGGCATAACTCAGTGTCGGGCCAGCCTTCAGGCAGAGGCTAGACAACGTGGTTTCCGTGGAGGCCAAAGGTGTTTCCCAAGAGTTAGAATTGTATTCTGTTTTAGGAGGAAAAAAGCCAAAGACGCATGGTGCCAGTCCCACCAGTGTCTCCTGCGTGTGTCCGCCACAATGTCCGTGGCTCACAGATGGCCTCCTCACTCTCACGTGGCAACTTTGAAACAGGACATCATAGGTAGATTGTTAAGTTTGAGGTGGCAAAATGTTTTCCCGCTTCTACAGCTAAAGGCTGAGAAGACTGCCGAAGAGTCCCTGCAAGCCCAGCTGGCAAGGGCTTATCTTTGTGTGTATAACTCCTTAGGGGAGCTTTGCTAACTCCTTCACATACATGGATCTTTTCCCAGTTGAACTCATTTAGACATATATTTCTAAGTTACTGTACTTACACCTTTTTTCCTATTAAAATGCATGTAACAATAAATTCAGGCAAGAAAATAAATTTCTCTCTCCATTTTTCAATCCTACCCACACCAGTTAATTATATGTAAACAATCACTTAAATGCACTGTAGGAGCCAAACTTTAAAACCATAGTCCTAGGGATATTTCTGCACCAATAATAAAATTATTATTATTATTATTATTATTATTATTATTATTGTGGTACTAGGGATTGAAGTCAGGACCCTGCACTTGCCAGGCAAGCACTTATTCTACTAAGCTATCTCCGCAGGCCCAAGAATTATTATTTTCGTGGTATAATTACTTCCCAGCTTATGTACGATTCCTAGAGTGGGACACACCTGTTTAGCATATCTCGTGGTGGCGTTATTGACAATCTAGAACAGTACTGACTGCTGTGGCCATTACCACAGAAGCTAAGCAATAGAGTTGCTAACATTCCCAGGAACATTTGCTCTCTGAGCTGCTCCAAAAGTCATGGGGTGTGATAGAGTGTATTTTTCGCTGCTAAGCATTGGGCAGAAGCTCATGGTCCAAAAGAGAAAGAACCAGTTACAATCCTATGTATAATTCTGTTGTGAAAGATAGCTCTTTCTTTAATTAAAAAAAGACCTTTTGCCTTAATTACTTAAGCCAGTATGAGGAAAAAGTGTCCCTGAGACCAGAGTCCTGTGATAACAAGCTTATATGTCCTAGACAGATGGATAATGCAAATGTGATATTTACATACCATGGAATATTACTCTGCCATAAAGAAGGATAAACTTGAGTCAGTCATTGGAAATCAGATACACCTTGATACCATAATGTTAAATGAAATAAATCAGATGCACAAGATTAAATATTGCATAGCTTCTATTATTTGAGAAAGCCAAATTATAAATAAAGAACAAAATATATGATAGATAATAGGAAGTTGGAGACAGACCTTTCTCAAATGGGAAGGTGACAGAGGAGAGAGGGGAGAGAGGGAAGGAAGAGGGGATGAGAAAAGGAATTGAGACGTGGTCCGCACATATGACTACCCCACACAAGGAATTAAACATCTGTGCTCCAACATGTACTACTAAAAGGAATCAGTAAAAGCTGAATACTCATAAATATTGGAAGACATCACCTTCGACTGATAGTGACTGATAAGCAGACAGCAGAAAGTTATTTCAATCACCAGCTAATTTATTCATAGACACCCAAGACTTGAAAAACTGCGCTCCTGTTTTTTCTATGCCGGGAACATTACTATCTCCTTGAAATTTTAGTCATAACTAAGCAAGCTGCATAGGAGAAACGCCTATAATTGGACTGGTGTGAGGAAAAGCGCACATAATGGATTTTTTTCTTCCCGTTTTGTTTGAAAAAGTCGCACGCACGCATCGAGAGGTCCCTCTGGCGTCTCGGGTGCATCACATGTGTGCTGTTCTCTGCAGGAAGCTTGGGGTCAGGAAGGGGCATGCAAAAGAAGTGTGATTACACGCCTCAAATTGGGGGGCAGGAAAGCTATCTCCCTCCATGAGATTATTTCCTTGAGAAGTCATGCGAAAGGTTTTCCTTCACCAGACAAAGGGCGACAGGAAGCACATTCTGATTAAGTCTGAAAGGTACTTACTACTTATAAACTGGTTAGAAGCAGATGGCTCAGGCCATCCATTCAGTGGAAGACCTAAAATTACGTTGATTGCAGGAAGGAAGGTTAGCTGGCTGCTAGGACCTTCCTCCCTGTCAGAAACGCGGCTTCCTCTTCCACGGCACAGTTGAACTGACAGAAACAATGGTCCCCAGGCGGAGCAAACTCAAACATGTTTGCAAGACCACAGATCAACTGGCGGAGGAACAGGGCGTCTGGGGAGCTGTGTCTTGTAAGAGTCCTGACTACGGAGCCACAGAGGGGACAGAGGGCGCTCCTGGCGGAGCTGGGGCCCCTGTTCCACTGCAGGCCCCCACGTAAGCGCTGTTGTCCACATCACGTTGCCCAGCAGCTAAGACTTCCCTTGGAGTCACACAGCAATTTAATTTGTGCATGATAATTAGAAGGTTAAAGGAAAGAAACATCTTAACTGTACTCCTCCATAATCCCAATGATGGAAGCGCAGATGAACTTAAGCATTTTAGGACAGTCAAGTCACAGAAGTGGTGTCTCTATCAAGGCTATTGTGTCAACTAATTGCAACTTATCTTTTGAATTACTGTCCCTGCTGGATCAGCTTTTAATAAAGCAGCACTAATGTAGCTCACATCAAATAGCTCTGTTTCAAACAAAAGGTTGTTTGAGTTCATGAATTATTCAGAGTTTGGTGTGCATGGTACGCAAAGAGGCATCCTAATCACAGTTGACATCGAAATTAGTCCTCCTTTTACCGCAGTGTAAGATTGCGTACCTTTACCAACTGCACATTTACTGAGAGTGTGCACCCTGTGGCCAGTGAATGATTCTTAGTGAGACCCAGTCCTGGCCACGCCCCTGCCCAGGAAGAGCTAGCCCTCTCGCTGGACACCCGGACGCCAAGAATCTGGGAGATGTCATGAAGGAGGCTGCAGAAAGCTCCAGTGGGTCCTCAAGGAGAGGAAGCACAGAAGGGACACTTGACCTCAGCCCACAGGAGGCCAAGGGACAAAACCAAGAGCTGAGGAAAGGAGCAGAGATGCCTGTGACTCACCTGGAGACAGACACACCCCATAGATGGCCCTGCGTTTCATCAATTTGTGTCCCCTCCTGTGCTAGTGCCATGGGGGAGGTGAGCTCCAGGGGCAGGCGCTTTGTCTCTCGTTAACTGATATGTCTTAATGCTGTGAACAGCTTTGGACACACAGTAAGTGCCTCATAAATTCTTATCAACTTATGAATGAACAAACATATGTAGTGTGTGTGTGTGTGTGTGTGCGCGCACACTTGAGTGTGTTTGAATCGTAATTGTACGACTTGGGACTTGGACATACCCAGGAGTCTCAGTGACTCAGTCATCTGCCAGGGCTCAGTCTCAGACTCCTGCAGCTCCTTGAGAAGACTTGGCCTGAAGACTTTGAAGATTAGGATTTTCACCCTCCCAAAAAATCATAAAGTAAATGAACTTTCTTATATGGTTGAGAGCAATAAAACAACTAGTGTTGCAGGTTAGAGTACTTTGTTCATACGCTCTTCTGCAGACTCTACTCTGAGGGCAGTGGTTTGGAAGCCCTGCTGGTGGTCAGCTCTTGACCTGCAGGCGAGAGGTGTGAAGTGGAGGCTTGGGTCCAGAGCAGCAAAGGCAGGTCATAAATATTCAGCCTCTGTGGCATTTTAGGAACCTCGGCTCAAGGAGAGCTGGTGTAGGCCCTTGGTGTTTTATCGATGTCCAGGTAACCAACCCAAGACTGCTGGGCTTGTGCAGCAGGGTTCACTGCTGGGCTTGTGCAGCAGGGTTCGTGAAGGCAGGGTGTCGCGGCAGGCCTGCACGTGGCGCTTCGGAGCAGCCAGGCCAGCACATGACCGGAGAAGTTGCAGGCACACAGCCGAACAGCTTTCTCAGGTACAGAGGGTGTGGCCCTAGAATTAGAGTTGTAATTCCCATTTAAAATACCCCACAGCTTCATTACAATGGCACCCATCCTTTGAAAAAGACAGAAGTGGCAATAAAAGGAAGAGATTGTATACATATCTTTTATTTTCTTACGTATTTTTTGAAAAAAGCTCAGGATAGGTAACACATTGTAGAATTACTTTGTAATGATTTTTCCCTCCCAATAAACATAAAATAAATGAATTTTCTTGTATTGTTTAGAGCAATAAAGCATCTAGTGTTGCAGTTAGAATACTTTGTTCATGGGCTTGTCATTACACTCAGTTAGGTAGATATTCTGACCTTTATATTACAGACTGGAAATTAAAGACTTTAGGGAACTAACTTTGCTGTTTACAGCAAATATTGAGCAAGAGCTGAAGAAAAGCCCATTCTCCATAATCCTTGGATCAGGATCCTTATTTATAAAATAGTTTACAAATATTTACCTCTTAGCTAATGAATATATTTAAGTTATTTATGCTTTTATGAACAGAAAAATATTTATTTCTGTTTAATTGGAACTAGTCAGTGTGTTGTCTCAAAGCATTTTAATCACCTGCAAATGCCACAGTCAAAACATTTTTGGTGGCTGGACAACAGGCAAGGAGGAAGGGCATGCTGCCTACGAAGCCCTCACGGGTCCTGCAGCCAAGCTTGGACAATGAAACAGGACACCCGGTGCGTGGTCTCCATGTACGAGTCCTCTTTCAGAAAGGATCCAGCTTCTCTTTTAATTGCTTTCATGGATTCTAAGTCACCATCAGGCTGGGGAGATAGGTCGGTAGTATATAAGTGCCTGCCTGGCAAGCGCAAGGGCCTGAGTTTGATTCCCAGTACCACATGCCATGCTGGCCCTCGAATCCTTGGTGCATCAAGCTGGTCACCAACCTGGGCGTGGTGGCCCACACCTGCGATCCCAGCACTGGATTGGCTGAGGCAGGAGGCTCATTACAAGTCCAAACTGTGCAGCAAGATCCTCTATCAAAAGAAAAAAATCAAAATGCCTAACTCATTAGTATTTCTTAGCATGGAAACTCAACCAGCTTGTCTTTGTTAAATCAAAAAGACCATTAAATGAGAAATGGGCAGTGCTAGGACATCTGGGTGCTTGTGTGCTGGGAGAGCAGGGATATCTTTGTCCTCTATCTGTGAATGGACAGAGGGAGCTGTACATGGGACAGGTGGTGACAGCACACAGTGGAGGCAGGGACCAGACACAGGAATACAAAGAAGGCAGGCCCAGAGCCGGGACAGAGCTCAGCAGCACAGCACCTGTCCGGCAAACACAGGGTCCTGAGTTCAATCCCCACTACCAAAGGAAGAAGGAGGAAGAGGAAGTGGAAGAGGAGGAGGAAGGAGAGGAGGAGGGAGAGGAGGAGGGGAGAGAAGAGGAGAGGAAGGAGGAAAAGGGGGAGGAACAGGACGGGGAGAGGGAGCAGGAGAGGGAGGAGGCAGACCCAGAAGTGTGGCGTGGAAAGCAGGATCTGTCCAATGACAAAATGAGTCCCTCATGCGGGCCGATACAACATCAAAGACACTAGTAGGAAAGCAGAGTGTACCATTTATTATGCTTAATAAATACAAGCTCACCTGCAAGACAGCCTCAATCACCAGTGTCCAGGACAGCATAATTGTCAATCAGTATTTGCTGAATGAATAAATGAATGAATGGGAAAATGATCTGCTCCTATGGGCCACGTGGACTAGTGAACGTTACCAGTAAGTGCCTGGCCTGCCGGTGGATGGATGTGGGACCTGGCCCTGCTGCGCTGCAGTTTCTGGATTCGCGTGGTACGCTGCAAGCTCCTTAAGAGGCAGGGAGAGCCCTTAGGACACGTGGGGCCTCTGTGTCCAATTCGAGGACTTCAGCATTTCTCTTTCCCTGCCCTCTCCCAACACCTAATACTCAAGAGGAGCGAGGTCCCAGGGGCACAGATAGGAGCACTGTGTGCCCAGGAGTCCCCTGAAGACCCATGCGTTATCCTTTCTGCACAGAATAGTTACAAGATCCCTTTGATGCTGTTGATCAAACGAAATCAGGAAGATGAATATTCATCATTTCATTCAGCATTTTTTAAGAACAGCATGCTGTTCTGGGCCCAGATTCGAGAAAAAAATGAGTGCCTGTAGTTGTCACTCTCCCCAACTCACAGCTGAGCAGGGAGTGTCTACTTCACCTCATTGCTGTTGCTGTCGTTGCTGTTGTGGAGACAGGGTCTCACCTGGTAGCCCAGGCTGACCCTGAGGTGATCCTGCCCCCTCAGCCTCCCTCAAGTGCCAGCGTAGCAGGTGCTCACCGCCGTGCCCAGCTTACGCTGCTTTCCGTGGTACTGGCAGTGCTGATCGCTGTGGGAGGTAGTGATGAGGCCCAGGAGGCCAGCTCAGATTGCTCTGTGAGTGGGGTGTGTGTGTGTGTGTGTGTGTGTGTGTGTGTGTGTGTTGGCATGTGTGCGTGCTTGTGTGTGTGTGTTTACTTTACCCAGTACAGTACTTAGATTGAAGCAAAATGCACTCTTAAAAAACCAACATCTAAAAATAATGTTTAAGAAATAATCCTCATGACCCATCTTTCCATCATTGCTGTGCATGTTTAGGGTCATTCGAGGACATGTGTCTTCCAGGAGATGGCACTGGGGCACACACTCCCGTCTCCCCATGCTGGGCCTGCATCAGGACTGTTATGCTGAGAGAGAAGTAAGGCCCCTAGTTTGGGGCAGGACATTTTGGAGCCGGCTCAGCCTTTGGGCATTGTCTGCTGTGCAGCTGGGGGAGGGAGGAGAGGGGCCTTATTGTAATAAGGAAGGGCCTTTCGATGCCCTCCTTCCGTCAACATAGCAGATTGGCAGGATCTTGTTATTTCTAGTTGGCCTAAACTCAGGACTGACATTTAAACACAAAATTCTCGTTCTCTTATTTGTTCCTCCTTGCAAAGCTAAACTCCTGCACAATGGCCTCTCACATTCTCGGAGTCTGTTATTAAGTTAGAGAAGTGTCCACCACATCCATTACTCACTGATGAAATAGAAGGGTGCAGTGGCTGTATTTCATGCAAGACAGACAACCGCCAAGCGCTACTTCGCTTTCTGTTTCTCGCCTTTGGCCAGTTTGACTTTCTGGCTCTCCTGGCCTGAGATCGCATGCAATTTGGGTACGTAACCTTGAGGCCGATGGAGATGTTTTCCGCCTTAGTTTTATCCCAGCCTTATTTCTGTCCCACTTTACCTTGACTCTGGCACCATCCTTGTTGGCCAAGGCTCCAGAAGGCAGGGAGCCTGGACTGCAGGGGTTTGTTCAGATCCTTCTCTCGGGCGGGCGGATTCTCCCCAGATCGCCTAGGTAACTTGGCAACAACACCACAAATCGCATCTTCAGGGTGTTTATTAGCAAGGCTTGTTATGATTGGCCTGTGTGGCCTTGGTATTTCAGTTACCTTTTTAAAAAATCCAGGAAGGAAAGAGACAGACTGGAGACTTTTTCTTCAAAGCTATATAATTAGATTAAGTGCTATACTTTTTTCAGATTCCAATGTGCTATTATATACTCAAGCAAGTAAGACATCCGGAGAGGAGAGCTGGGGAAGTCAGTAAATACTGCGCCGTGTTTAACAAACAAAATGCAGCTGGCTCTGCTTTCTTCATCTTGGTTTTCTTCTGGATGTTTTTGAGAGAAATGTTAGCTCACAGAACGCTAGCTTTCTTCCTGTCAGTTGGCACGAGACTTTTTCTGCTGCCTCCGAAATGAGAATACAGCTACCTTACACACAGGCCTGCTCTCCTAGCTGCTGGACAATTCTTAGCCACTGGCGGCAATTCATCTGGGCTTGTATTCATGATTTTGCAAAAGGAAGCATTTTGAGTGATCAGAATTTTTGTATAAAATATATGTGGAGAAGAACCCTTAGTCACTTGACATGTGAAACATTAAAAAAATGCTCCTGGATTTAAATGAAATATTTTGGTAATCTTCCTCTTGTTTAATTCAGTTTTAATTGCGTTATTAATGGTCAGGAGCAAAATCTTCCTAGGGAAAAGCTGAGCTGACTCTGTAATTGCAGCTCTCACTGCTGCGAGTGATACTGTGCCTTTGATTTGGTGCTGAGCCAGGAGGGCTTGATTGATAATATCTGTCTCGGATGTCACCCCGGGAGAAAAGAA
Organism: Octodon degus; assembly: GCF_000260255.1. Lineage (NCBI taxonomy): Eukaryota > Metazoa > Chordata > Mammalia > Rodentia > Octodontidae > Octodon > Octodon degus. Next base: position 4,915,874 of record NW_004524633.1, read on the forward strand.
CAAAACCTCAGCAGACGGAGCCTCGCAGCTGTCTCCGCGGCTCCAGTTTCTCAGCCCCATTGACGTCATCGGGAGGTTTCAAAGCAGCCCGGGGCGGCTAGTAAACCTGCGCACAATTGAAAGGAAGCAATACAAAAAAGCACTGATTCACAGCCGCTGCTGCTTGCTCCAAAGAGGGGCTGCTCTGTCCCTCACCTACTGGGCAGATGTTGTCTCCTGTGCTGCATTAAAACAGAAAGAAAAAGGAAGGTCACCCCCCACCGGATGTGTGGGAAAGCCTCCGCCAGGGAGCCTGAGCGGTGTCAGCCCTGCTGGGATCAGATTGGATCCCCATGAGCCACGTTTGGCCAGGGCTCTCAGATCAGCAACCTGCGTCCAGCTCGCCGCTCCCCTCAGGAGCTCTGAGGCGGAAGGTGGCCCGGGAAGCAGCCCCCCAGGGACGGAGGGGTCCTCTGCCAGGCAGGCTTGCGCCGCCGCTGCGCCTGCCCCTTCTACCTCGCAGCTTTTTGCCAAACACAGTGCCTCGGGGTGGGTGATCGAGCCCAAGGGAAGGTCTTAGTGTTTTCCAGGAAAGATTCTGTGTGTCTGTTTGTTCCGAGGTATGTATTCTTTTTAAAGCTGCTCGGTCAACCTAATGCATTAAGTGTATAGAAAATTCTAAACCTAAAAGCAAATTCTAGTGACCCCTTTCTGACTCCTGTGATCCAGCACTTTAGTAATTACCCTGAGCCCTAGTGCCAAAGTATGTTCACAAGCTAAATTTTCATCCCCTGGGCAGTTTGACTATTAGGAAAGGACACTGCTGTCTTTCCCCTCATGTCATTCCCCACCAGAAAACACAGGGACCGCAATGACCCAGTCACCTTCATTCCTTATCCGCGCTTCTAGCACACAATTGGGGCATCGCTGGAACGTCACACGTCTTTAAGTTGACAAGGCATTATGATTTTCATTCTCCTAGTTAAGTTGGGCAGACACGATGACTGAAGATAGTATGTCACCATTTTATCCAATCCTATGTTCTAATCTGGGGAATCTTTTCAATTTAGTGAATTTGTATTGACCATTTGTTACCTGGGGTAGGACCTTTAGGGGAGATGGTAAGTAAGACAGCTGTTGGAGGGCAGGAGCTTAGAGAACTGGGGATAAGAACCAAATGCACATGTAACTATCACGAAGGGGGAGGACATACGTGTGTGACTGAAGGGTGGCTCTTGAGTGAGGAGCATCTCAGAGAAGCAGTTAAGGACAGCGATCCTTCAGTGGGCGAGGACCATAACACAGCCCAGCAGCCAGGGGACCTGAGGGCCGCCCCAGGGCACAGAAGGTGTTGTTTGGAGCTTGAAGGCTGGGTGCTGCTGAGAGGGAGGCTCACACTTGAAGCAAACCTGTGCCTTGGGAAAATCGGTTCTGAGGCTGTGTGTGAGGTGCTTAGGAGGAAGGAAACCTGGCTCCTGAAGCGCATGGCTCCGCAGGTGCCTGGAGGTGCCATGGGAAGTGGGGGGAGCCCAAGCCAAGGGGGGACAGAGGCCCACTCATTTGGTTAAATGTTTTCATTGAGCTTCAAGCACCTGTGAAGCACACCTCTGGGTCTGAGAATATTGCAATCAAACACTGATAAAACCCTATACATTCACAGGGTTCCAACTTTCATTCAGCAAGTGGAAGTAGAGAGAGGAAGGCAAACGCCCAGTGCTGAGGTTCAGAACCCACAGGATTTAGGTGCGCCGAGGGCGGGACTCACGGCTGGCCTGAGGAATTTTTGGCTTGAGAGCGCACAGCCTTAGCCCTCAGCTCAGTGCTTACACTTACTCTACGGCGGTGGCCTTGCTGGGGGGTGGGGACAGGACAGCTCGCAAGGCACTGGAGCCCCACATAGGAGTAGAAGGGACTTCGGCAGAGCAGGGAGCGCTGCACCAACCTTACCATCGGCAGTTGGGGACAGTTGACTTGAGCATACTTTTACTGTGACAAAACAGTATTTCAGAGTGTTGAATCTGGCAAATTGTTTCCTACTCCACTTACCTGAAGACAAATAGTTGAAATGTGTTTATATTGATTGTGTGTTTTCAATAACCTCAGGAAAGTCATCTCAAAGGCGTGCGGGTTAGAGCCTGCCTCGCCGCGCATTTCCACCTTTTTGCTGCTGTGACTCCTCTTTCTATCCTAACCCGCCCGTCCAGTGAGGGACGGGGCTGTGTGGCGTGCTGGGAACGCCTGACGCCGGCACCTAAGGCTGCACTGGCTAAGGAAGAGTCGCTTTCTTCTGAAGAAATCGCCTGCACAGGTTTTGTGAGTGGTATTCTCATAATCATTCAGTACTTTAAACATCTAGCCATCGTCTTTGAGGTCATTAATGTGAATAATGCGGGTGTTTTCTCCTGTATGTTGAGAAGTATTTAAAAGGCTGATCTATTGACTGTGTTACTATCAGACAGATTTTACCATGTCTTTTTAAAACTTAACAGAAACTAAAATCTTACTTCACACCAAAGTAAATAGGAGGCTCATAACCAGATTAATATCCAATCAATAGAACACTTGGGAATATTGGTAATGAGCTCCCTCATGTGTCTGGCTTTTGCCAAGTTAATCATGAGAACTCACACTGGGACCCTTACCTGGAAAATTGCCTTTGGGAAGTGCTGTCATTAGAAGCAGGATGCTGTGTGCTCCTTCTGATGTTGGCAGCCACACTCCACACGCGCACACACGCACACACACGCGCGCGCACACACATGCACACACATGCACATGCACACGCACACACACAAATTGCAAAGTCACTGAAAAAGTACTCAGTAAATGCTATGTATAGTTAATTATTGAAGCTGTCATACCAATTTGATTTGAAACTGTCTCATTGCTATATGTCTCTTGATAAAATTATGGAAAAAATAAATTAAAATAAAAAATGCCATGTATATACGCAAGGATTGGTAACCAAAATCTCAATCTCTCTCTCTCTCTCTCTCTCTCTCTCTCTCTCTCTCTCTCTCTCTCATTGAAGAGTCCTATGAGTCTTTCTGCCCAATCTAATAAGCAGAGGCAGTTTGGTAGTTAATTTAATCAGTGACCACTTTTTGGTTAATAAAATTTTCATTAAAAAAAACAACAACAGGCTTAGTGACGAGGAGCCACCGTTATTCTGTACAGAACTTGCCCTGGGCTGTGCTGTCGGCGGCCCCTCCCTGGCCCCTCCCCCTCCCCTCTCTGGTCTCCTCGCCTGTGCCCTGATTTTGCTGTTTCCGCATCACACTGTGATTATATTTCAGCGCTTGTTTTGCCCCGGTCCGTGCAGCTCATGATGAGCACGACAGTTTCCTTCACATTTACGTGCAGCTGAGAGAGTCCCTTGTGGAGGGAGGTGCTTGGGAAGCACGGGACATCTGTGTTCCGCTGAGCGCAGGCCACCGAGCCCTGACTTTTATAGCTTAGGAGTTGCACTGCCCTCGGAGACAGCCCTCTCATCCTCGGTGCCCAGTAGGAAGGTGAAGGGCCAGGGTGATAGCTCAGTGGAATAAGTGCTTGCCTGGCAAGCACAGGATCCTGAGTTTGATCTCTGGTTCCACGAAAAAAGAAAGAAAGAAAAGAAAAGAAATTTTTAAAAAAGAGTCTGGGGAGACAGCTCAGTGGCATAAGCACCTGCCTGGCAAGTGAAAGGTCCTAAGTTCTATCCCCAGAACCGCAAGAAGAAAGAAAGAAGAAAGAAACTGGCTTTAGGGCCTGCCCATTAGCTCTGTTGTTTAAGTGCCTGCTTAAGCAAAGCAGTCAGGCTCAGGATTCTGTGGTTCGATCCCCAGATCCGCATGCCTTACCAGACCTGCCCTTAGCGCATCCTGAGCCAGCCCCGCCCCCCCAAAAGAAATTCCTTCCAGTGGGAAGGTGGTCCCTGTCCTTGTCATGGTGGGTAAATTTCTGCGTTTTGAGCTGGGTGTAATGGCTATGACCACAGTAGTAGCTGAGGTTTGATGAGCATTACCACCATCCATGCGCACAAGCCGAGTTCCATATTTATAAAATGGTCTGATCCTGCCTAATTCCATACACTGCCTAAGCCAGTTTCTCAATTGGTGATCATGGACTGGCCGTCATGACACTTAGGATCACTCTGACCTGCTCCTGCTGCAGACGCCGCTGAAACCCGCTTGATTCCGCACAGCTCTGAAGACCAAAGTCTACTTAATTTGTTGGGAAAAAGCTTGAAACTTGGAAAAGTACTGCTGGAGCACATTGTCATCTTAGAATTTCGAAATAATTATTCCCCTTGGGATTTTCCATAATTTAGGATTATTAAGAAACTTCATGAATGAACGAGACAATAATTCTCACACTGAGCCTTTTCCCACTCGTGGTCTTTTGGCTGCTGGAAGCAACGATCAAGGCCCTTAGAAGCCGCAGGTAGCTGATGCTCAGGAGAAACCCTGACTTGAGGTTTCTACCTCTCACTGTAGGCTTAGTGTGAAAAACGCTTTGCGTGGCTGAAGTGATCCTAGTGATAAGGTACTAAGCTTAGAATTTTGGGGAAGCCATGTAGGTCGCTTCTCTGCCTAAGGCCATGCCACATTGAAGCCATAAAGGAGAGGAGGAACCTTATGCTGTTTTCTGAAGGAGATGCCTCCACTTCCCTTGGCATCTGGTTTCAGTAAATGACTGTCTCACCTGGCAGCAAATCATTTTCCGCAGCTGACCGAAATCTCCGGAGCTGCAACTTGGACTAATTTTCTTCTGTCTTTTGATTGTTAAACAAACAAAACACAAAAATCAAACAATAAAATAACAGCAGGCAGAATAACTTGTTGTGTACATGAAGACTATGACCAAGAGGTCGTCCGACATTCATCCTCCAGCCAAATTCCTGGAAGCTCTCTCCATTATTTGTTTTTGTCTAACTCACCAGTAACCTTCTCTTTGCATGCAGTCGGCCTCTTCTTAGCTGCAGGACACAATGATTTCTCAGTGTGCTCAGCTGTGAGGCCCTGTGGTCACAGGGCTGCGCTCACTGTGTGAACATGGAAGACTGGGTCCCGCGTCTGCTTAAGCAAACCTATTGTGGCAGGTTTTCTCTTCTTTAATAAAAATGCAAAGCATTGCACCAATACAAGAGAGATGGCAAAGTTTCACGTTTCCTTAAAAGTTCTAAATTTATAAACAGTATGCACTAAAAGCTGATAAAGAAATAATTCTTTAAAATTATAGCCACAACTGCTTTCTCTAAGTTTCAATGTCCATGCTAAGCAGAAACTTACAGGGGAAGGCAAGGATGATGTTAGAGACCAAACAACTCCAGCTTCCATCCTGGATATGCAGGGCCTCAGGGAGCAGGGGCTCTAATGTCTTTGAACAAGGTCTCTAACTTGCTCATTTACATACAAAATGCCATAACAACAAGAATAGTGAGTCTTTTGAGATGAAAGGCCACTTCCCACTGGCATATCCCCAGGGCCCAGCGCAGTCCACAATACAGATTAACATTCACTTGGTTTTTGAATTTTGCTGAAGGATACTTCCGAGCACTCAGTGACATTCTGCATAGAAAAAGTCAGCTGTTGAGCTCTGTATAACTTGTAGTCATTACCATTAATGCTTTTATAAGAATCATTATTAGTTGTGAATTTAATGAAATCCAACCAAACCTCGATTTGTGCTTGTCTTTTCTGAAACGTTCCTGTTATCCATTCACCGTGTTGCCTTGTGAGAAAGAACTGCCTCAAATGAGCTTCTTAAAGTGAATAATCCATGGAGCGAAGTGCCCTGCTTGGAGTTTCCTTCCTGATTTTTTTTCTAATGAGTGACCTGAGAGCAACAAATGAAACTCTCATGTGACAAAAGTGACCTCCTAGAGCGGATCAAGTCAGTCAGCCTGGCTCCACGGGGGGGAGCAGAGCTCCTCCCAAACATTTACATTTTTCCAGGGTAACTTTGGAGCAGTTTTCTATGAGGGAGAGAAATCAGTGATCTCCTTGACTGCTGACGTAACTGGACTTACTAACTGCACGACTAGAAGGGGTCCTGCTGACCTTCCCCTGTGGGTCAGGAAAGCAGTACAAGGGCATCTTCCGGTCCAGACGCAACAGCAGCGTCTGGGATCACGCGCTCCGCCTCACCGAGGAGCCCCTTCCCTGTCTTCTTGGTTCACCGACACTCAGTTCAAGGAAGCTGAGCTTCAGAATTGGTGATTCAGACGGAGATCGTGTCTGTGCCACTCAGTGGAATTTGTGGGCAGATTTCTTGACCTCTCTGGCTCAGCTTTCTCGTCTCTGAACTGGGAAATGTGCTACCTGGCTCACGTGCTCTCTCGCTGTTGGGTCCTTTTATTTATTTATTTATTTATATTTTTGGCGGAACTGGGGATTGAACTCAGGCCCTTGTGCTTGCCAGGCAAGTGCTTATTCTACTGAGCCGTCTCCCCGGCCCCATGTTGGGTCCTGGTAGCTTTTCCACCTGCTCTGCCTTCTGTTTGTGTCTCCCTGGCCCACCTCATTAGGAGCTGGCTGGCTGATATGCAAAACTAGCACGTGCCACAGCCTGAGGAGACCCTTGCACGAGGCAGCTGCAGCTCCTCGTAGGCCGCTTTCCTGGGTTTCTTTTCAAGAGCGATATTGATTACTTGGTAATGGCACAAAGCTACCAACCCCTGAGAGTGTTTTGCGGTTGGAGGAACTAAGTTTTTTAAAGATGGAAATACGGCATTGAAAGTATGAACTGATTCCAGTCTGGCAAGGGCAAATAGGGCAGGAAGGAATTGTGGGCAGGGGGCAGGGGCCCCGCGTTGAGCTCCACGTGGTCTACAAACCCGATTAATTGTGGCAAGTCGCTTTTCTGATCTTATTTATTTCCTCTCATAAGGCAGATGATGATCTGCGAGGCCTTTGCCTGCACGGACGGTCCGCGGGCAGGGAGCGGGACGCTACCCTCGCAGGCAGGTGCTTCCTGGCGCACGGAGGCGTCCAGGCCTTGCTTTGGGATGCTGGCAGCAGCCCTGGTGGCATCGAGGCTCTGCAGAGCAATGCAGCCCTCAGGCCGGCGCGTGTTTGTAGGAGAAAGATCAGCTGTCCGCCACGCGCCAAGGTCACCGCGGGGACTGTGTCCTCACTTATCTGCTCCAGTGAGGGACTTGCTAACTCATCTGCTGAGAAAGTTCAACACTAAATAGAAAACCAAAGAGTGACAAGTGACAAGAGGAGGAACAAATGGAAAAGAAAAGAACAAAGTGGAGCACGAAACAGGCATCAGGAATTAAGAAAAATCACAAAAAGGAGAGTCAAACGTCAAAGCAACTTAAATAGAGCCAGTAACTGACTCTTCTAAATCAGATTGCCAGGATTACAGTAGGGGTCTGCGTGTGGTACTTCAGGCCCTCTTGGACCTGCCCGTAGGAACAGCACTCTTGATAATGCGATTTCTGTGGAGCTGGAAGGCATAGATACTTGGGAGCTTACCACGGGAGGCCTAAATTGGGTCACTTCATTTAGAATGAAAATGTATTTGCAAAGCTTATGGAAGGTTTCTTTCCTTCCCTTTTTCCCCCCCACTTGAGAAGGGACTGTGTCTAATTGTCCGGTCTGCCTAGAGACATAGTTTTGGCCAAAGCTGGCAATAAATCAACCTAATTCTCCCAACCAAAAAAGAAAAACAACCTGTGGGTGCTGTTCCCCTATAGTTAGCAGCAGCTAGCAGCGGTCTTTTCTATTGTTAGAGGGAATAAAAAGACCAGCCGGGGATGCGCGTGCTATTCAGGCTTATTTAAAATAGAATGTGCAGCGGTGGTACTACTGACAACCCAGGCTGAGCTGCACGCTCTACAGATCTCTGGGCGAAGCCACAGCACCGAGCCGCAGCTTTGGTGTCTTCTTGTGCTGAAAGGAGAATACAAATGTCAGACAGCGTTGCTGCCGACAAATCCCCCTCTGGAGCTCGGTTTCTCCAGTTTGTATGAATTCATCTTTTTCCTCTCAAAAAGTAACAATGAAAGGGCCAGCCAAATAGCTCAGTGGATTAAAGTGCCTGCAGGCAGGTGCAGGGGCCGGGGATTCAATCCCCTGCACTTCCATGCTGGCCTCGCCCCCAGGGCACACTGAGACAGCGACTAAGACAGCGCATGGTGGCGCACGCCTGTAATCCCAGCTCTTGGGATAAACAGGAGAATCACTGAGTCCGATCTGGTAGTGAGACCCTGAACACCCTGTGGACTCTTCCCTAAAATACAGGAAAAAAAGTAACAATAAAAAGAACAAACTTATACTAAGACCCAAGGGAAAACAAACAAGAAATACATAGGCAAAATCTAGAACTCCCAACAACCTGAGACTTATCCTGGGATTGTTTGTCCAATTTAACTAGAGAAGGAAAATGCAGCCCTCTGCTATACATTTCTGTTCCAATTTTACTGCCATTCCCCTGAGTAGAATGTGTTCAGCCAGCAGAGGAGGGTGTTTGAACCAAAGGAGGAGGCCGAGCCAAGGTGATGACATTGCTTTGATATTTTCTTTGCCAAGAGCTTTTCTAACTTGACTAATGCAAGAAGATGCTCAGCTACAAGGGTCTACGTGGAGCTCAAGTGGGCTGTGGCTTGTGTTAGCACGCTAGTGACGTTACTATCATTGATTGGAATCTGGAGATGTTCGCGTGGACCAGGTGCTAATAGTCTGCAATAAGCTCCAGCTTCTTTTCTTAGTGAGTCCAGGATATAGAGGGGTTTTATCCTTAATCTGATACGAAATGTACTCCTTTGAGTCCTTGCAAAATAGCTGGTATTAAGAGTTCTCAGTCTTGGGATGGCCAGAGAGCTCAGCTGTCTAAGATCCTGTCTGTCAAGCTCAGGGGCTGGGGATCGACCCCGACACCATGTGCAGCACTGGCCCCGTCCCCAGGCACACTGAGCTGGCCACCGAGACTGGGTGTGGCGACAGCCGCCCGTCATCCCAGTGCTGCAGAGGCTGCAGACAGGAGGATCGCTGTGAGTCTGAACTGCACGGTGAGACCCTGTGCCTAATACTCAAAACAAGAGTTCTCAATTTTCCTTTTCTATTTATCAATACTATATGTCGCTATTTCTTTAATTTTTTTAGTTGTTTTTACTTTTTATAAAAGGTCATAAAAGAATTGCGTTCCTGTGGTGGAAAATTTATTAAAGTAACAAGTATAAAGAAGAAACTCTTGTATTTGGTAAAACATGCAAAAGCATAATCAAATGAAATAAAGCAAAACATAGCCCCCGATACATACTGAAAGCGGTAGCTTGCAGAATTGTATGCTAGCAGTGTCTGTTCCCAGGGCCTCAAGTGCCACTGGGACTCACTGTGACCTCTTCCTGGTGCTCTGTATACTTCTGCTATGTTCTCAATGTCTTTGGGAGTCCCAAAGAAATGGCCAAAAAGCACATGATTTAAAGTGTGTAGCTCACCTAAGCAAAACTCAGTCTCTCTCTCCTCTGTACCTAGAATTTTAGAAAGCAAGCCGCAGGCCCAGCTTGGGTCAGTAGCTGGGGCTCCCCGCATGGGCCGCCTAGGCCGGGAAGTTGTTCTGCATCTAAGGAGAGTCAGAGATGGGCACAGGTGCTCCAGCGGGTCTCTCGTCTAAGCCTGGCATCCCTCGACAGAGGTGGTAACTCCGGTAACCTCCTGGTGCCTTTCCTCTAGCTTCCTCCTCACCCTTATGCTTTAGTGTTGTCCAGATCAGCGCTTGTAAAGCTTAACCTTTCTCCATGCGTTATTTGTTCCTTAGCTCTCATTCACAGTTTATTTTTCCAAATAACTACAACGTAGCAGCCAGCACAGCAGGCAGCAAGTGCTACATTGTTAAGACTTTTACCGGATCTCATTCACTCTCCCCATGGCAGACTATTTATTAACCTGTGTGCAATTGTTACAAATTACAGCCCAGACTCTGAGCTCCTCTTTTGCTATCCCAGCATTGCAGTAGAACCTGAGTATTTTGCATGTGAAAAAGGAAACCAAAAGTCATTCAGAGGGCTCAGCTGATTAAAACGCCTGTTTAGGCAAACACAGGGTCCAGGAGTTCAATCCCTGGACCTGCCATGCCAGCCCTGCCCCCAGGGTGCGCTGAGATGTCGATTGAGACTGGGCGTGGTGGTGCACGCCTGTAATCCCAGTACTTCAGAGGCTGTAAAAAAGAGAATCACTAAGATTCCGATCTACACAGTGAGACCCTGTAGACCCTGCCCCCCCCAAAAAAAATCATTCTCTTAATTCAATGAGAAGAAAGATTTGTACTAATAGTGTTTGAATAGGACATCATGTTTGCATCTTGTACTATGAATAACCACTACAAAGACAACAATATGCAATGCATTAATTATTGAAACTGTCCTATTAATCAGTTTTGAAACTGTCTCATTGCTATTTGTTTCTCAATAAAATTAATAAAAAAAAGAAGAGAAACTGGCCCTTTCCCATCAGCCTTCAAGCTCATCCCCTGGAGCCCAGCCTCGATGGGTCCCCTGTGTTTGCCTGGATTCAGGTGGCCTGACTGCCAGCTCTTCAAGGCCACTGTTGTTCACACAGCAATGCCCTTCCTCCTCCAGGGACTTTGTAGACACACATGGGGGGTCTCTGGGATGAGGGGACAGGAGGGACGGGAAGTTTGGGAACTCTGGCCTCCCAGGATGCGGGACGTGGTTGGGGCAGCAGAGGTACCCCATGGCCTCCAAACTGTGAGACTTAGTCTTTCTTAAGCCCTGCCCCTAAGGCGCTGCTGATCTTCCTCCATGACCAGGACCCCAGCGCTCTCACCCCGGGGCCATTTTCTCTCTGCCCCCACTTTTCTCTTTCTGAACCAGTTTTCTTGAGGGAAACTGAGATTACACACTGCAGCAGTGATGAGTATGTCCAAGTTCAGAGGCCCAGGAGAGGCTCTGTGTCTGCACTCGTGTGACAGGGGAAAGGGAGAACCTCTGAGGGGACACAGCCCGGCTTCTCCCCATCCCATTCCAGAGCCTGGGGACCAAGGACCTGAGGTCCACCGGTCATCCTGGGAGGGAAGGTGCAGCAGCAGGGGGTGGAGGACTTGGCCACTGGGTCAGCGTTTTTGCCTCAGTACACCATTCCTGCCTCCCACAGCATGAAGGGACAGAGGTTTTTGTGGGCTCACAGTTTCTGAGGCTTCTGCCCAGTGTCAGAAGAGCCCAGTCAGGGACATCGTGGTGGACAGGTGTGACAGAGCAGAACCGCCGGTTTATGGTGGCAGGGACAGATAGGACCCCAAAGTCCTGCCTCCTAGCCACACCCAGATACACCCAGAAGTGTTGCCTCCACTCCTGGGCAGCACCCAGGCCAGCCAGATTAACACTGTGAAGCTTGGCTCTCATGCTTGTGCTAGGCATACAAAGCCTTCTCCAACAGTTTCCTGTCTCAACAAAAGCCATCCTGTGGGATACTGTGGTCTACATATCACCCTTCATAGCACCTGCACTTGCCAGTAGCTGGCCTTGTTCAGAAAAATACATTGCCAGTCGTTCCTCACAGGTAGAGACCCAGGCAAGCGGCACAGCTGTGGCCGAGTGTGGCCAGCCGACACATGCAGCTGGATGCTCACAGAGAGGAGGATGTGGGGCATAATTATACAATCACGCGTAGCAGTTCAGTGGCTGCACACTCCTGGAGCTCAGGGGCTGGTTTTTTTTGTCTTTGGGTCCCTGGCATGAGAGTTTAAAAGATGTAATTAAACCAAGGGTAGGTGAGAGGGTAAACTTGAGCCAGGGTCTCTGTTGTGGCGGAGCTCCTAAGGCCTGACCATCCCTGTCCCTGTGCGCTCTATGTTATGTTTTCTTCAGGCAAAAATCCAACACTGAGCTCTCTTAGCAGTGAAAGATTACCAAGGCCTGCACTAAGAGGAAATAGCCATGGTTTCTCTTATTGGAGAAACCAAAAATATAGACAGAGAGCAAAAATAGAAGGCAGAAAATAGGAAGGAGGGAGATCTTTTTGAAATGAAAAGGACAACCAGAGATGAAGGGAGGGAGGAGAAGGAAGGGAGAGAAGGAGGTGGAGAGAAATGAAGGCCGAAAGTGGGAAGACACCTTCTGCAGAAGCGAAGGGACCAAGAATGGGAAGGGGCAGGGAGCAGGGAGTAGGTGTCACAGAAAGGAAGACGTGTCGTGTGCGTGTGCGTTCCCAACTTCTCAGGAGGGGCAATCCAGGGCGAATAAGCTCAGACTAATGCGAACTACAAACATAGATTAATGAAAAATATGAAGACTAGATATTGTCCTAGCAAAATAAGAAATGTAACGTTACTTTTCTCTGGCCACCAGCACGGCTAGACACAGAAGGGAACTGGCTAGGTACAGCAACTTAAAGGACAAACATTAACAACTTCGGTTCCCATGTACATCAACAAAGGACTTTTGTTGTTAGAGTAATTTGTTTATAGTCATGCTGTCTGCTTGTTATCTGTTGTCATACCTATGGACTTTTGTGGCATGATTTCTTATTAGTCATATATAGGTTGACAATGAGGTTGTTGCAATATTTACTAAAACTCAAGCAAATTAAATATTTCTCAATTTGATTTATACAATTGGTCTCTAGCATTTAGGAACTGAACCCCAATTCTTTACACAGATGGCATTTTGCTATGATAAATATTCATAAACCACACATCACTGAAAATATAAATTAATTTTCCACCAGTTAAGAGCAGCACTCCAGGGCGAATGAAAAGCACTTTGAAACAGAAATTTCTTGTATTTTATAGACCTAGCTGAACTGTATTGTTGACCTCGTTCCTGGCAAGAACTTTAGAAATGGAATCAAGTGGGGGGGCTTTCTAAAACAATTTTAAGTTATAAGGAAATACAGTTTGCTTAATTTCTTACATGATCACAAAGGGAAAAGGCAAACGGCTATTTTTGGAGGAGGCCCGCGCTCTAGGCCGTGAGTCACTGCTTGGTGCGGTGAGGAGGAGGAGGGGAGTCTATTTATTTCAACCCTGTGAGCTTCGCATAACGAAGCCATGCAGAAATTACATAATTATTCCTCTTGGATGTGTCTTCTTATTGGTTTGTAATTATAAAATACTCTGAGTGCTTTTTCGTATCCTGAAATTAAGTCTTCAGAGTTGCATAAAAATCATAAGGTTTGATCTCAGCTTGTTTATCCTCTTTGTATTGTTTTTACCAATTAATAGTGTCCTAGGTGCTAAGATGTGACTTCTTTATCTTTTGTACGACTCAATTACTTGGACTAATTTTAAATAAATCCTAAGGGGAATCTCTTATTTTCACAGCAACATGCTATGTTTTTCTACTACTTGTAACTGCTTTCTGGATAAATAAATAGCCTCTGCTGCCAGAGCTCCGTGCTCCCTGGATGGGCTCCCCTCCACTCCTTCTGACACTGCAGGCCACTTCTCGTCAACGGTAGCTAGTGCCATGATTTCCTCTTACAGGGACCTTGACGGACAGGCACGGCTCCCCGACACAAGCAGTGGTTGGTGCTGGTTGCCCAGCAGCATACTCCAACTAGCAAAACTGAGTCAAGTGTGGACATGAGAATAGAGAAACTAATGCTCCAAAATTTCCTGATCTAAGGGCCGGTGAGATAGCTCAACAGACCAAGCTCTTGCTTGGGTCAGCACAGGGGCCAGGGTTCGATCCCTGGCACTGCATGCTGTGCTGGCCTTACCCCCGGGTGCACTGAGCCAGTGATGGAGTCTAGACATGGTGGTGCATGCCTGTAATCCCAGCGCTAGGGAGGCAGAAAGCGGGAGGATCGTTACGAGTCTGAGCTGGATATTAAGATTCTGCATTAAAAAAAAAATCATGACCTAGGTAGAAGCTATTTCTACTAGCTATTCCAGAAATAGAGATGCCATGCAGGTCACTCATATGTGCTCAACTCTTGAAAATTCTTCTGGGATGAATCCTCAGGTAATTGTCAAGAAAAATTATGGAAATCATCTCCCTTAGAAGTTGCTATATTTTGTCCCTGTAGATATGAGGAACCAAAATGGGCTTCGGTGTGACAAGCTTCCTGTCGTAACTGGACCCGTGCTTGATAATTTCCTGCAGTGGGCGTTCACTCACCAAAGTTTCTTCAACGTTATAAAATGGGAATGTCTCTGCATGTTATTTAATGGAAAGTGATCACAAATGAAAGGTGGGCTGGGGCTGGGGAGGTAGCTTGGCAGTCTAAGCGCCTGCCTGACAAGCACAAGGACCCGAGTTCGTTTCCAGGTACTGCAAATAGTGCTGACCCTGAACCTGGGTGTGGCAGAGCGTGCCTATAATCCCAGCATGGGGGAGACTGAGACAGGAAGGTCACTATGAATCTGAGCTGTGTAGTGAGATCCTGTATCCAAAGGAGAAAAGAGGGGGTGTTGCGATGAGTAGTTCAATTAACTCAATGTTCCAAAGGATGTTTCGTTGCTATGAAATAATACTATGCTAAAGGCTTTGCTTGTATGATCTCCTTTAATTCCATGGCATCTTCCTGCAGTGGGCATACTCCATAATCCTATTTACACATGAATTGCTGACCCTTAAGAAAGGGCCTGCTATGCCCCCATTTTTCAACTAGTAAGTGGAAGCAGACTGGATGTTTCTGACTCAGGAGAGCATCGGCTATCCTGGGCAGCCCCAGATTCTTCCCTCACTACCAGGTGAAGCTCAGTGGCGTGCACTGGATGGGAGCCCTTGGTCTCGTGCCCACCCACCTCATGAGGCTTACACTTTTTTCAAGTATATTTGATAGGTGCTGACTTTCTGACTTAATGATGGTTTCTGGTCACATAGCCATTTGCATGCAAGGAATTGCTGATTTTTGCTTCACTCAGAAAGAAGCTAGCGAGTAGTATTATGTACCGTTATGGTACTGTGTGCCCAATTCAGTGTCTATGGGAAGAATCATTTATTGAGCTTCCACAATGTGCTGGACAGTTCCATGTTATCTCCTTTAACTTCATTATAGGACAGTTGAGGGTACCGCTAACCTGCGGTTACTGCCTGGCTTCATGGAATACAGCACAGGCTCCAGCTGCGTCCTGAAAGCCTGCTATTGGACAGTGCTTCCTGCCGGAGCTCTTGCTCATGTGTATACTCCGTGCCATCCGCACTGCAGTTTGCCCTGCTGGCGAATGAGCTGCGTTTAGGGTCAGGGATCTTTTGACTTCTCAACAACTCATTCTGATCAACGCCTCAGTTAGACTTGTCAGTTGCAGCCAACTAAGACCAGCTCTCCATTCTTAAAAAATAAGTGATTTATGGCCAGGATACAAGGTAGCTCACAGCATCACCAGGAACCTGTGCAGCAAGAACAAGCAAGCAGGACAGCTGCCAGGACCACCCTAAGGCGATAGTCCAAACCATGTGCTGCTGACTTGCCGTCACAGCTGCTGGCACGAGCCTCCATTGCTGCTCCTGATCGTAGGACCGCGAGTGGTGATGTTTGGCCCACTTCCGCCAGCACCCAGCCCACATCTGCTAGCACCCACTTCTGGCTTGCCTTTCTGTAGCTGCAGTCAGAAACTCCCAGTGAGGCCAAGGATCTGGCTTGGGGACAGTGGTGGATTGGCAAGAGGAAGCACATTCAAGGTGTGGGCCAAAACCTTTGTCTTCTTGTGGCATTAAGACATGCTTGAGTATTTTCCTGTGGTGATAGAGCACCCCAGGGCTGCATCTGAGTGACCTGAGGAGCTAAGTGGTGCCTTCTGTGAGGAACAGCCCAGCCATGGTGTCACCTGAGTCCCATGTGGTAAACGTGGGGTCCCATGGCCTGTAAGTTCAGTCTCTCCTAAGACTCGACACTAGCCAGATACAAGATGTGCGGTCTTGTAGTCAAACTGCATACTCCAATTCCATTCTTCCAAAAATCTTGAATGAGTATTTTCACCATTGCCTCTTCCTAAACTCCTAGTACCGCCTCTCCCTTCCCTACCCGTTGATACTCCCTTCTTTCTAATTCACGGAATAAACTGAAACTGTAAGAAGAGGGCTTCCGCATATAACCACTTCCTAGCAGTTACTAGCACTCAAATGTTCCTTCCTGACATAGATGCACTAACTGTACTTATATCTAGGGCCAATTAAATAATAATGCTTCCTATCAGTGTGAATGATACTGGTTTATTAATAATAGAATAATATTCTGGTAAATGCTGCACATGCATCAGATGAGCCAATCCTTTTAGCAACATTTCCACATCGGCACTTTCTTAACATTGATTTATAGATGAAGCACGTCTCAGGGGAGCTAAGTAACTGATAGTCTGTTAGCGCCCAGACTTATCCCAACTTTGGGGTGTGCTTTGTGCCCAGCAGAACGGGGACTGTGGCTCGGTACATGCCTCGCTCCAGGTTGCCTGAGCACCTTCCATCGGCACCCCAGTGGGTGGATGTTTGTTGCCCACAGAAACCGAACCTCTAGCCCTGGTGTGTCTAGCCCTGGAGCTCCTGGGCACGCTGTGCTGACGCGCACTGCCCCGGCCTTCGACTGCTGGACGTGGAGTGTCCAGAAGCACTCCGGAGAATTCCTGACCTCCCAGGTCTTTTCCCCACCTCTTCTGTGTAACAGGAGCTGCTGGCTCCACCATATGGCCACATTCAGAGGTAGAGCTCAGCCACTTCTTTCCCAAAAGGCACTGGAAAGCTGTGTCCCCTTGGAATCCTCCTGTCGGGAAAAGTGCGCGTGCCCGTCATCCTTCATGGCCAGTGGACTCTCCTGCGTCAGGCCACAGAGTCTGTCTGCAGTTGGCACCAAACCTCTGCGTCTTGCTCTCATGAGCTAAGTGAAGGCCCAGGCTGCCGCTGCTCCCCCGGCCGCTGCTTTCCTTTTCATGCTTGGCCCTTCAGCTGTGTCCGTCTCCGTGCTGTTCCTAACCCACTCCCTGAATGTGCACTCCAGCCGCGGCCTTCCCTGGGGCTGACTCCTCTGTGCAAAGGGTTTCCGATCCCACGACCGCAGGGCTGTCCCCCACATCCTCAGGGAAGCCCTGTTCTCCTCTTCCCCCTGAGCTCTTGATTCCCCTTGACTCCTGTCCTGTAGCACTCGCCTTGTTTGTCAGTTCACCACTCTTTCCCCCGTCCTAGACTGTGAACTCCTTGATGTCACTTCATTCAGGTTCACTGATGTACCCCGGGTGCCCTGAACAACCTGGCCCACCCAGGGCTTGATTAGATGTTTGTCACCTCTGCATCCATCCTTGCCCACCTTCCTGATTTCTTCCTGAGACCTGCTTCCATATCACGCAGTCACGGGACTTTGCCAACACTTGCACCTTGGCTGATGCACTCACGAAAAAGGGACAAGGCCTTCTCGTGCTCTGCACCCTCCTCAGAGTTAGAGCCCTTCCAGTCCTGCAGCAGGGATACTGGGACAGCAGGCCACCTGCACTGCACATGGTTCCCAAAGAGCACCGAGGCCCAGGGGGCTTTGTTTCTCTTTCTTGTCACTAACTCAATCAAGTT
>NW_004524633.1:4933645-4936790 GCF_000260255.1 Octodon degus
AAAAAAAAAAAAAAAAAAAAAAAAAAGGACCAAAAGACTTTGATTTCCTCTTGTGCAGCCTGATTTTGCTGTCCCAAGAGTGAGGCACCTTCTTCCAGACATTAAAATCAACCCCTTCCATCCTACAATTCCTTTCAATCACACGGAGAGGCCTGTTAATGCTTTTAGTAGGGTTTGCGGTGCCCAGACCCGGCCCGCTTGTCCCGGAGGGTGTCTTTGGCCTTAGGTCTTTGTTCTGTTATCTGTGGCATCTCTATTTTTATAGAAACTTAATCAAGCTTCTGGATCATCCTTAATGCAAAGTCACAGGCCACATAGAGTCTCTGGAGCTCCATAGTACAAGGTTTGCTTCCTTCCCCTTTAGGATCTCCCTTCTGAAACTTGATTGTGGACGCGACGACCAGCTGTACACATTCAAGGCGACTGGGTTTTGTCTTCCTGCTTGGAGGAAAGCACACACGTGCTGAACTTCCTGTGCTAAGTTGGTTTGTTCCATTGCACCTCCACCACGTATTTTTGGGTGGCAATTGAAGACCGTTTCTGGCCTTGTCTCCATTGTAGAAGTGAAGCAGCTCTACTCCAGTCATTCAGTTGTCCTGTGGCCTGCAAGGGATTTGTTAGAAATGCAAATAGGATTACCTGATTGCCTCATCTGCACCTACAGAGACTCTCTCTATGATTCCTGTCATCTTTCAGGGAAAAAAGTCCTAACTAATTAATGTGACCCAAACTTCTCCCTAGTTTATAGGCTGGGCAATACTTAGTGGTAGACCAGTTGCCTAAGAGGCATGAGGCTCTGGGTTTGATCCTCAGTATTCCAAAACAACTAACAAGTAAAAAAGAAATAAAAAAGAATATTCTCTGTAAGTTCATCTTGCATGTCATTCCAGATCTTTCTGACATCCACATATATGGCTGCTGCACAAAAGTAACATGTTAATATCAAGAAGTTGAAATAGTTCCCTACACATGCCTGTGGAAGGAGATACGCTGGGCTATGGTCTTGGGAATATGACAGCAAGCAAAGCCTTAGCCATTTTTGTTGTTGCTGTCAAATAAAACCTTGGTTTGTTTCTTGGTCCACAGGACACCCTCCAGATACAAATTAGAACAATTACTCTTTAGTCCAGGAAACTGTATATTAGGCAATAACACTACATTATGGCTGTAAATGTAGAGAAGCTTCTATTTAGGCAAAAATAAAAAATCAGATATATCCTAAGATCTATTCAACTCTCCTTTTCCTTCTGGTATTTCGCTATAAATTGGACAGGTTTTTGAAGAGATCATGAGTGACATCACAGAGGCAAGGGAGGGGGCAGAGCTCCTGTCCCTCCAGCGCTTGCTCTTGGTGACAGGTTGCTCATGTGTCATCGTACCAACTCTGAGATAAATACTTATTTTAAATGCTAATATCTCAGAAATGTCTTAAAAATAATCAGCATCTTATGCTTGGTGAAATATGTCTTGCTTCACCCAAGCATCCACCTAAGTTTTACTGATCAAGGGCCTGTAGAGAGAACAGGGAGAGCATTTGTCCCAAGTCACACGGGGCAGAACCAGGATGCCAACTGAGGTCTGGATGGTGGCAGAACTCCCTAACAAACCCCACATATTGCTTCAGGTTTGGAATGCCTTGCTACAATTCACTGTGACGTATTCCGGATTCACAGTGGTTTCTAACGGAAGAGTAGGTAGTGCAAACTAGATGCAATTGTAAGTGACTGTTATGGTTTGTGTCTAGTTGCCCCCCAAAAACCTCATGTTAGTTGTGGGGCTTGAGGGGCAACAAGTGGCTTGAGGGGTGGGGTCAGAGGACCAGGGTGGGGCTTGAGGGGCCGGGCCACAGGACCAGGGCAGGCCCTTGGGGCCGGGCCAGAGAGGCAAGAACTGTTACACTGGCTAGCCTGTGCTTTCTCAGAGATGTGGGGAGGGTCACCCTGGACACGTCAGCGCCCCAGCCTCTCCTCCAGTGTCTTGAATCCTCCAGTAACTGTGAGCTAAATAACCCTTTTCTTCCCTCATTTTGAGTGTTGGGTATTTGTCCCAGCGATGAGAAAAGAGTAACTGATACAGTAACTCAGTCTCGCAATGTGACCAGGCTCGAGGGAGTAGATGTCAATAGGACAGCCCAGGTTCCCTGGTGACCACACCGCCAGAGGAGGACAGGGCCTGGTAGCGCAGGTGTTAAAAATGAACAGCACTGGGTAAGGCTGTTAGAAGAAAGTCTGCACTGTAGCCGCAGGCGGCAGAAACTTGCTGTGACAGGTGAGGAAAGGTTTAGGAAGAGGCAGTGCGGCGTTTTGACAGGAAGGCAGAACCTGTGGGGGGTGGGAAGATGCAAGCAAGCCTTAGGGATCTCCCTCGATGGGCCACAGGCAACAGGCCCGGAGGAAGGGCTCAGCCAGAGCTCTTTTCACTCCAGAGGCAAACAGTTTGGACAGCCAGGGAGCATGACTTTTCTAGGATGGGACGTAGGATGGAATCCTAGGGCTGAGACATGCCGGTGGGGGGAGTCAGTCCGTAGATGTGTGGTGCTCAGAAGCCTGAGCGTGTGAGGACTTCTGATTTCCAGCCAGGCTTTGTAGACAGAGGAGGGGGTGCTCTGGTGTTCTATGCACTCCATGTGGCAAAGGCTAACATGGGAGCTTGCAGGAGGTGCGGGCTGGACCCTGCCAGGTCACTTTTGGTCAAGTAACACAGTTCTGTCCAAAGCAGAAGGAAGGCACAAATTCCCCCTGGGCCAGAGAGCTCCATGGTGGTTTGTCCCTGCTGCATCTTCCGAGGCAGGAGCTTGGCAAGAGGCTAGAAGAGGAAAAACAGATGACCGGCCGCATTCAGCATGGGCCGCAGGCCACAGGGCAGAGCTGCGCTGCCCCTGAGCAGCCCTTTCCCTGGGCACAGCTCCTCCTTCCCTGCTCCCCTGGAATCTCACGTAGCCCCCAGGCCATGGCCCTTGGAAGGAGGAGGGAAGGGCTGGCTCAGGGCCCCCTCTGTACCCATCATGCAAGGTCTGTGTCGGGAGGGAAATGACAGAGCCAAGGGCCAGTGTCTGGCCAGCGGCAACCTGCTGTGAGCTCAGGTCGAAAGCAGCAGGGATTGTGTGTCAGCAACTGAAGGTGCTCTCAAAGCTGTGCGCTCTCTC
>NW_004524633.1:4936890-4942560 GCF_000260255.1 Octodon degus
CACACACACACACACACACACACACACCCCAAACTGGGCAGTCCTACTCTGAAAATTGGGAATCCTCAAATCTAGCAAAATCCGCACAAACATTCCAAGTTGGAAATCCTGTGAATCTAGAGCTCTTCTGGTCACAGGCATTTATTTCAAATAAAACAAACTCACCCGCATAACTGGTAGTCAACTTTCTGTGTCACTGCTGGGCCCCCAGGTGCCCCAATATTTGATCAAAAGCTCTGGGTGCATCTGGGAGGCTGCTTCTAGAGCAGAGAAACATTTCAGCTGGTGGTCTGAGCAAAGAATTCACCTTTCCCAATCTTTCTGGGCCCCTTTTCCTGTTTGTATCCAGACTGACACAGTATATTTTATGAAAACAGAAAAAATTATTCTGGCTCATTCCCAAGAGGGCCCGACTAGGCTGGACTCGACGGTGTTGGACAATCGCAGCGCTGCACTCCGCCCGGGGCCAGGCTCCACCTCATGCTTCCCTGCGTTACCTGTGTGGGTTCAGTCCAACGCATCCGGCAGTCACTATTTTCCTACATTATAGTGCCTTTAAGAAACGCTATCACAGCAGCAGATGAGGGGAGCCGTGTGGGTTACCGAGTCAGCTTTCTGACCAATCTCTGATAGCATCGCAGAGCGTGCACAGTTAGCCAGAGGCAGAAGTTGCTAGATTCACCTCCAAGTGAGCCAGTTCTTGGTAATGGGAAGAATGAAGAAAAATGGAGACCGGCACAGCCCACAGCAACCACAGCCACAGTGAGGGTGGTAGGAGGAGCCAGCACTGTGGCGGTAGCAAGGCCATCGATCTGTCCTGCTTTCTCGGGGCCTGGCTGGGACCCTCCGGACCGCATGTGGTCAGCCTCAGCCTTATTACCTATTGGCGGCAAGGTGCACCCAGGGCATGCTGTTCCCCAGGTGCCAGGCCCAACTAGAGAGGGATGCTTTTGCTTTAGAGATCAAATGAAGCTATGAGTTTAAATGACTCTCTTTTTACATTCTCCAGCCTACTTCCTGTGCCCCATCTTCTCCCCCAGCATGGAAAATGTGGCTGGTCACCAAGCACCAGAGAGGGAATGCAGAGATTTGTGCTGGTCTCCCTTTACCCACTGCATGCCTTTCCCCTGTGTGTCCCCAGGTAGCTCCTGCATTTCTGAAGGCCACAAGAGGTGATGACAGCCAGCCCATGAGTGCCTTTTACCTGGGGACATAAAGCACACCCATCTGGGGCTTCCTGTGGGATTTGGTAAAGGTTTATTCACAGGGCTATAGGCCAGGTTGAGGCAACCTTGGGACGCTAAGGTATCTGAGACCAGGAGGAAGTGGTCACTGCTCTGAGACCTGGGGAACAGAAATCGCAAGGACCGAAGCTTGCAAGCGGGGTGAATGTGCATGGAATGTGTCCCTCTCCCCTGCGCTTCAGGGTCGAGCAGGGGGATCAGGAGAACAGCCGCGCTGACAGCTTTCCGCCCCACTACCTGCTGTGTCCCGTTGGGTCTTCTGTGAGCCCAACTTAGCCAAAGCCAGAGAGCAGGGCATGTGGCCAGCCTGTTAAGTCCACAGGACTAGGGAGGAGGCCTGAAGGGCGGGGAGAGGAAGCGCCAGCGGGCCGTAGCAAGCTGCTGGAAGCACCGACATAGTCCAGCTCACTGGCTTTCTTAGTTATGCTTTCATAATGGGAATGCTATTTAATCAAAAACTTTATTTCTCAGCTAAAGTCTATGTTCTGTCACAGAATTCTTATTTTATTACGTATCAATATGTCTGGACTGAAATTATATCTGGGACCTTCCAAAGGAAGTAACATGTATGCGTTTCGGTAATGATGAAGGGGACACCTAGTAACTATTTTGCCAGCGAAGTAACTGCAGTCGAAAGAAGTGAAGCGGCGCCAAGTCCTAATGAGCAGGACGCGGCTGGGCTGCTGTTGGAGCACGGGACTTTCGACACTCGACCCATGTTTGGGTCCATGAGCCACGGGGGCACTGGATCGAACGCCCATAGCATATGGGCATGGAGGACCGCTGAGCAGCTCTCCTTGAAAGAAGAGCGACTGTCTCTTCTCTGGACTCCCTTGGAACAAGGGACTGAATCTGGACACTTCACTGCCACCCTCTGTGGGACGTAAGGTAGACCCTTCACGCCTGAAGCCGTAGATTTTCCTCAGAAAGTGAGAGTTGGGATATATTGATGGTTTGAATAAGTTATTTTAACCACAGTTAAAATTTTAAAATAATAGCCTTGGGGTATAGCTCAGAGGCAGAGCATGTACTAGTCCCTGCAAAAACAAAACAAAAAAACGAAAGTCCAACTCAGAAATGTCAACACAGTTAATGAAACTGCCCTGCTGAGTACAGCCTTCAAGAGGAGCATTTCTCGGAAGTCTTTCCTGGACCCTGACCCTCCTGAGCGCCCCAAGCCCAGGTTGTCAGCGCCTAGGTTAGTGCTCAGTGCTAGGATCCAGACGGACCCCGTACAAGTGTGTGGGCTGTACTGCTCCGCCTGTGCGGTGCGGACGGCAGGCCGGGCCTGCAGCAGCAGCAGCTCGGCTAGCAGCTGGCTGTCCTTCCAGAAGACAGGAAAATGAAGGCGCTTATAGCTTCTTAAATCGGCAGGCTTGGGCCAGTTTATGCAATCACTAGATTTTCCCAGTCCTAAATTTATGAGAGGTCACCCACTAGGGTTAAATTCTTGTGCTCTTCTCTTTCCAAATTTTGTCCTCATCCTCAATTTTTTTCCCTTCTAAATGCAACCAGTAATGAGGCTCTAAAATTGAAGAGCGTGTGTTTCCAACTCTGGGCAGAAAATGGGACAGTAGCTATTTCAGCCATAGGCAGCATGGATAGCTCTGCACACATGGAGCTGTTTATTGGATATCTTTTGAATTACTCCTTGCGGCACCCACAAAAGTGTTCCCGAGGCAGCACTGTATTGGAAAAGAACCCCAAAGGGCTGCTGGGATTAGAAGGGTGGGAAATGAAAGGTGCTTCCCAAGCCACGGAATAATAAATCAAATCTGGAGGCTGAAACCTGAATTGTGTGTGTGGGATTAGAGAGCTCTGTTTAGCTGCTGGTTAAGGGTGAGGAAGAAAAGACACTAATGGTCCAGCTGGGAAAGCAAGGTGGGGCCAGACAGAGATCTCCCATTGGCTGGCAAGGATTCTGGTGGCAATGGAGACAACAAAAGATGCTGTGAGGGCAGTGGCTGTTGAGAAAGGGGTTGGAGATTCAGATTAAGGGATTAGGGATTAAAATGGCAGCATTAAATTAAATCAATCGGTGAGGGGAGAACTAGAACAGGGAAAACCCTGGAGGAAGCAGCATTTGCTGGTAATAAGCACCCCGGAACTGCTGCCAGGTGTGGTGTGTGTGAGAAATGCTGGCCCACAATTGCCACCCAAGACATCCACCCTGAGGACAAGGCGGGATCCAGTTCGCTCAGTCATGGCTGGCTAAGCTCTCAGGGCTGGCTAAGCCCTGGCGGAGAGGGCACCTTCCCAGAGCCCAAGGACAGCCAATGAGACAGGAAGTCTGGGGCCTCCATGAGTGAGGCATGGACATGTCACTAGGCCTCCATCACAGGCAGGCTCAAAGGTCTCACCCCCTTGTGCCCCCTTCTCCTTTTTGCATGGCAAATGTGAAAGAGTGAGGTGGAGGGCGACACTTGCATGCAGAGGGCTCAAGGATCACCGCCGCTGTGTCTCCTCAGCAGGCTCACTCCTGTTCACCAAGGGTGCGCTCCTCTACATAAGCCAGACTTTCAGTTCCACACCTTGCCACAGCCTCCGGCTTGGCAAATTTAAACTGTCCCGTGGCCTCACTAATCCCCTTTCGAAATGCTTTGATCTTGGAAAAAACATGCTGTCAGACCCTCGTGCTTATGTGTATGGTTTCACCACTGGGCTGCTCCATTCTTAAGAGCTGAGATAATATTCCGCATACTTACCTTGAGGCAAAGAGCCTGGGTTTGATAGAACTACACAAATGTTGGCTGAATAGTTGCAAAGAGTTATAAAGAAAGCAGTAGCCACCTCACTTTTTCTCTGTTTTATCAGGTTTTAGTGGTGGGGCTCAATTATTTTTCCTCTTAGAAAAAAATTACACTGTTATAACAATTATGAATTGAATTATTTCTAGGAAAAGAACTTGACAGCATGAGCATCCCTAGCTCCTGGGGCTGAAAACCTGAAGTCAAAGCAGGGCTCGCTCAGAGGCTGCAAACAGGCAGCGACCTCTTCTCGCCCCGTTCCCCTCCTGTGCAGGGCTGGGTCCTGAAGAGCATTTCCTTTACAGGCTCGGGAAAGGTCCATTCTAGAAAGTGCTTCCAAAGAGGGTCCCCTGGGACAGGCCAGGGTTGGGGCAGCATGTGGCCGGCCCCAGTGGGCAAATACGCAGCGCTGCTGGGTGGTGGCCAGTGACCCATCAGCACTGTTGCCACTACTAAGAGTGGGAGGGCTTTTACTGGGTGCCTTAGACATGTAACAGGTTCAGACATTGGCAAATCCTCACAGAAAGAGTTATTATACATAAATCATTTCATACATCACAGCACTTCCCAAAGTTGTGGTTTCACTTGTGGCTGCCAGGTATGTGATGTGTTTTGCCTGTGCTGTTGGAAACCAGGTTGTGAAGGAAATTGACATCCAAAGGAGCACACAAAATAACCCTCCCCATTTTCCTCATGGACCTTTGGGTTCTGGGCGCCATTTTTATTCTTCTCATGTGCTTTTAAGGTGTTTTAATAATTGCTGGGTCAGGCGATGATGACATTTGAAGCAGTGTAATCTCAGCCAGCCGACAAAGAGATCAGATTATTCAGATAGAATTTCTTGGTTGGAATGGTCAGATACCCACAAGAAGATTACGGTTAAGGAAAGGTTCCGCATGACCTTTCAGGAAGACAGGATGGACAATTACAGAAATGAAACGGAGCCTTGTCCATGGTAATAAAGTCAGGGAGCAAGAGGTAGGCGAACTTTCCTCACCAAGCTGGTAATGAATTAGAAGCTGAAGCCCATAGGCTGCACAGTTCGCACAGTTCTGGAAAATTTTGTCACTGCCTAGTTTATCATTTATGTTCGTCGAGAGTGATGCTCCAGTGGTCAGTGGGACCTGTCATGAAACTAGAAAGGCTTCCCCAGGGAACTGAGGCTGGAGGAAAATTCCCAAGAGTTGGGGAAGCTACTTAATAACAAGACCAGCTAAGTAAAAGGAAGAGGGGAGTGGAGGAGTTACTTGGAGGCCAGGGAGGGGGCAGGAACTGAGCAGCGTGACACTCCCTAGTGTTTTCCATCTTGCTGAAGAGAGGGGAGCGTGGTGGCTGACAGCAAGCACTCTCTGCTCCCCACAGCCCTCAAAGCCTCCTGGCTCCAGAGGAGCTGGTGCCTCATGGTCCAGGCACTGTTCTGTCAGCCTTGCCTCCTTTCCAACAGAGCGAGAAAACATTTCACGGTTTGCAAAGTGCCCTTCATAAATTCTAAGGGCTGAAGAGGGAGACTCTCGGGAGCTCGGTACATTAGCATCCTCTTAGCGCAGCCTGGAGCTGAGGGCTTTTAATGTGGATGTTAGTTATCAAAGCTGATTACTGGTGGCACCCTCGTAGGCTAGGATGGCCGCTGATGCCAGTGCTCAGCATCATGAACGAGAACGGCTGCTCCCTCTCAAGCC
>NW_004524633.1:4943390-4948550 GCF_000260255.1 Octodon degus
CACACGCACACACACACACAGATTCATCGTGCTTTCTTTTTCATGAAAAATGTTAAACATTAATTTTTCTTTTAATCTTTGTTGGGGGGGTGGTACCAGAGCTCTAACTCAGAACCTTGCGTTTGTCATGCAGGTACTTATACCACGGAGCTATCTCCCCAGTCTTGTAAAACATTATCTAACTTATATTGTGTTGCAACACTCTGAAGTATGTAGGTGATAGTAGAACTGTTTTACAAATAATATAACTTGGAGTTCAGTATAGCAGGTGAAATCTCCCAAGTCCTGTAGCAGTTAAGATCTTATATTAGTCAAGATAAAGTCTCCCAACACACATTTTATGTTCTCTCACTCTCTCTCTCTATATATGTAGATAGATAGATAGATAGATAGATAGATAGATAGATAGATAGATAGATAGATATCTCCATATATCTCTATCTACCTACCTATTTTTCTCTCCATTTCATTCTTTGGAGCTTCATACTCAGTTCAGTAAGATTCCTACTCTTTTCTTCTCTGTGCTTCACCCATCATCCTTCTCCTTGCCTTTCATTTTTCTCTTTAATATTACTAAAAGCTTAGTGAACTTTCTCTTTAAGTAATTTGAATTTGAAAACCCAAACTTCAGGCACTGTGTTCTCAACTTTTCTTCTCTCTGCAGCAACATGAGTAAGTGTGAGTTGGGGCTGGACGTGCTGGGAAATCTAAAGTGAGGGCGACTTAAACGTGAGGAGGGTGTTTTGTTTTGTTTTCACAAAAAGCCACAGTGAGCCGTGTGTGGGGTGGTGACCTTGGGAGTCACTGGCAGCCTGGCTTCCTTCTACTCTAGCTTCTTAGTGCTGTCTTCCAATCTCAAAGTTCCCTTCCTAGTCACCGTGAAAGTTGATTTCTTTCTACTCGTTCCATGAAGCTGGAGTTTAGGGCACCTGTTGTGCCTGTCATGGTTCTTTGACATTTTGTAGAAACTCTTTAATTTCATTCATTCATTCATTCATTCATCTTTTTGAGACAGGGTCTCGCTTGCTGTGCAGCTCAGGCTGAGCCTGGAGCTCACTTTGTAGCTCAGGCTGGTCTCAAACTCACAGTGACCCTCCTGCCTCAGCCTCCCCAGCACTGGTATTGCACGGGTGCACCACCATGCCCAGCTTCTTTATAGAATCTTACGATCTAAAAGAGAGAAGCTTTTTAAAATCAGGACTTCATCAAAATCTCAAAGGTTGTATTAACTCCTTTGTTGCTCTTAAGTGATTCAACTTTTCTGATCCCCCATTTTGTCCCTGTGTAGTGTAAATAGCGAAGCCTGACCTGTGGAGCTGTTGGAAGAGTGATGTCCGTAACACAACATGAAAGCTTACTCCTAGCCTCGCTTCTGGCTTAAAACTAGATGTTGAAGAAATGGGAGTCACTGGGAGTCACTGGGCTGGGGAGATAGCTCAGCAGTCTAAGCACTTGCCTGACAAACGGAAGGACCAGGTTCAATTCCCAGCACCTCATGCTGTGCTGGTCATGTGCTGAGCCGGCCACTGAAACAGGGCCTGGTGGCACAGGCCTGTGCTTCCAGCACTGGGGAGGCTGAGACAGGAGGATCCCTTAACTCTGAAGTACATCTCGAGACCCTGTGTCAAATAACTAAATTTAAAAAAAGAAGAAGGAATGGGAGTTATTGTCTGTCCTCTCTTCCTCCTATATATACAGTCACTTATCAGTAGAGACTTTGAACTTTAGGGCATAAAATTGGCATTTTTGTTTTATATTTTGCACAGGGTCCCACTACACAGCTTGGACATAGTGATTCTCCTGTTTTCAGCCTCCCCCAAGCTGGGACTACAGGCGTGTGCCACCATGCCTGGACTCAGTCACCGGCTCAGTGCCCCCGGGGGTGGAGCTAGTGCAGCCCATGGTGCCAGGGATTGAATCCTGGCCCTACGCTTGCTGGTGCTAAGCAGGTGCTGAGTTGACTGAGCTATCTCACTGGCCCTGAAATTGGCATGTTTATGGCTTTCTGTGACCATTTTAAAAAAGAATAAAATAATGGATTAATAAAAATCATTTAAGCGATTTGCTCTTCTCCTCATGTGCTCGGTATGCCCCATCTCTCCTGGCTCCTGGTTACTGTGTCTTGCAGTTCCAGTATGTTGAGCGCACGCTCACTGTGTGTCCGCCGTGAGCCAGCAGTGTGCCAGAGAACAGGAACACAGCAGTCATCAAAGTCTGACTTTGATTCTCTTCAAAGAAGGATTCTCTTCTGAATCACACATTAGAGGCACAAATAAAGAAGTACACAGATGCTATAATTATAGGGAATGGTGCATGCTATGAAGACAAATAAACAAGGAAAAAAGATCATGGTGGAGACCACTCGGGTGACACCTTCGAACCTCCTGCCCACTATGGTATGCAGCCGCTGGGATCCCCCAGGCCTGTGGGGGCCTCTCAGGAAAAGGCTGCCTTTAGGCTGAGCTCCCAGCTTTCCAACAAGACCACTAGGACCAACTCCTGCTTTCCTTCAGCACCTGCTACCATGGGAAACCCAAGCCTCCCAGAATCTCCAACTCTGCTCCATGCAGCCTGACGTGGCCTATAACATAAGCTAATCTCCGCTCGGCTCCCCCTTACGCCGCTGGAGGCCTAATCATTGTGGCTGTCTGCTTCCCCAGGCTCAAGTCTGTTGATGTCTTTTGTGTTCAGACAGACTCACAGCTCTCCATTGGCCTCTGAGATACTTCTGCAGGATTATTATTATTATTATTATTATTATTATTATTTAGGACAAGGTCTACAGGGTCTCACTGCATAGATGGACTCATAGTGATCCTTTATTATTATTATTATTATTTAGGACAAGGTCTACAGGGTCTCACTGCATAGATGGACTCATAGTGATCCTTCTGTTTTCAGCCTCCCAAGCGCTGGGATTACAGCCCCACGCCACCAGGCCCAGTCTCAATCAGTGTTTTAGCATGCCCTGGGGGCGGGGCAGGCACGGCATGGTGGCGAGCCAACCCTGGCCGCTGTGCTCTACCTAAGCAGGTGCTTTAATGTGCTGAGCTATCAGGCTGGCCCTATTGTTTTTATTATTATTATTATTATTATTATTATTATTATCTTAATGTATTTAGTACACTGTCTACAGGGTCTCACTATGCAGATCGGACTCGCAGTGCTGCAGGATTATTAAAACTGCACTCCCTTTGGGTTTATTTTGTGCCTTGGTCAGTGTACTGCGGACTCTAGAGATGGGAGCCCCTTCCTTTTCGTCCCTGTGTGAAGGACTTCTTACTCCTGTTGCCTGAGACCTGGCCCCCATGAAATGTAGGCGATGAGGCTGCTCCACCATCTGCTCCTTGACGTGTGGCCTGTCGTGGACCCTGGGCTCACTTCCTCTACTCTGCCAACCACAGGAGCATCTGGCTCTTGTCTTCACAACAAGCGGTGTCGTTATTGGTGATCACGTCCGCATTCACATAGATTATCCTTTCAGCACGCTGGCAGATAGCTACCTTCTGTGTCTTCGAAGACTCTTTGCTCCGCGCTAAGCCATCTTCTTTCCCACGTCGATCCTAGGGCTCCTCATTGGCCCTAACTAAGCTTCACCCGTGGGATGGCAGCACCCCACATCCGCTGTGCGCCTGTCTTCCTGCTTCGTTTTCGGGTCCCTTCTGCTCTGACTCCTTCGCCTGAGGACTTCTGGTTCTTCCGCCCTCTCCTAGGGTCCCTCGCCCCTCACCTGTCTCCTGCACACCCCCGTCTCCTTCATCAGTACCCTGCGCTGCTCCCCACGACTCTGGGCAGAATTTCCAAGCTGGCTAGATCAGTGCTCCTCTACGGGGAGCCAGCCAGGCGCGGCCGCACGGCTGCAGGCAGAGGCCCAGCCAGGCAGCCTAGGCTCCTTCTGCGAGACAGCGCAAATCCCAGAGCAGCTGTCAGCGTCACGCCGCGATTTTGCTGCGTGTCAATTCACTCTCCCAGCGTGCAAAACGACTCTTTTATAGCATCTCATCTCTCTCCCGAAGCCTCCCACACCACGATCTTCCCTCTCACTCTCACTGAAAAAATAAATCACAAGGGAGCTCATTTGTCCGCCACAAGGCCCGCAGTGTGCCCTGGTCACAACTCGTGAGCCAGGCAGCATCTCCTTGTCCGCCCTGCCCTCCCTGCGGCTGTCTCCCCGAGGCTGTCACTGGTCACTCTTCCCTCGCCTTGATCATCAGCTACCCTTCCTTAGTGCAAAGCACAGCGCTCATAAGCTTCGGTGGACTCCGCGGCCCCTTGGTGACTGCCCCCATCTGCCATCACCTTTGCAGAAATACTTGAAAAGGTTGTGTCGATGTCCTCGACTCCTGTTTTCACCAGAACACATCTAAGTCTGCTTTTTGTGCACTACACCTCCAGGGAAGCTGTGTCATCAGCCGCCACCCCAGCCCCCTTGCCCAAGTCTGTATCACATGACCAGTCTGTCCTCCTCCCTTCCCTACAGAGTTCTGAAGTGAGCTTGACCCAAGATAGGGTGCGTCTCTCCTTGGGAAGCCACCCTGGCTCCTATGGACTCTGATATAAGACTTCGCAGCCCAGTACAGCCAGGCTTTCTCTACGCTGCAAATTATAAAGTGAAAACTTGGGCCAAGCAACCAGGAAAGATACTGGATGTTTTGATTAGCCATCCTCTGCTCAACTTACATAAATTCCTACCATTTTTCTAATCACCAATGTCATTTTATTCTTCTGCTGATTGGAAATTTTCATTTCCTATTTTCATTTCACATCCATTTGATTTGCATGGCTCTGTAACAATTTCCCATCAATAATTCAGCCACTAGAGCTGAGTCATGAGTCCATTCTGTGGACAGAATCCTACTTGAGTTAAAGCATGTTGCGCTAACCAGTGATCTCCTGTGTGGGATTTTCAGGAAGCTGTTCTTCATTTGCACAAATTCACAGTCATTCTATTTCCAGCTTTTCTCTTTTTTTTTTTTTAAATAAATTTTATTGAGAAAAAAATAGCAATGAGACAGTTTCAAAACAGGTTAGTAGGAAAGTTACAATAATTAATACATTACATATTGTTGTCATCATAGTAGTTATTTGTAGTACGAGATACAGACATACTATCTTGTCTAAACACTATTAGTACAAATCTTTCTTCTCATTGAACCAAGA
>NW_004524633.1:4949099-4951313 GCF_000260255.1 Octodon degus
CATTCTACAGGGATTTAAAGTTTAGCATATCAATGATTGTTGGAAAATACCTGTTCCATGTTATGTCTAAGGCATTTGATATTCAGACAGATAGTGATGTTAAGCTCAACTGCCAAGTTATAGGGTAATAATATCATTAAGCTTCTGTCTAGAGAATGCTTTCTGTCTAGGTGACTCTCCTTAGGCACATTCTACATCATCGATCACTTTCTTCTGTGGCCCCATAATCTCCTTGAACAGAAGATTTGGGACACCACTGAGTTACAGTACAGGTTCTCTAATGTCCTGAGTCCTTGCTGACCTTGAAGTGCTAGGGCCACAATGTTGGCTGTCCTTATAGCCCTCCCTTTTCTCTAATTTTTTGGTGTGCAAACTTATGTTAACCCTCCAGAAGAGAAGCTTAATGATATTATTAGCCTATAACATAGGCAGTTGAGCTTAACATCACTATCTGTCTGAATATCAAATGCCTTAGACATAACATGGAACAGGTATTTTCCAACAATCATTGATATGCTAAACTTTAAATCCCTGTAGAATGAGAAAAAAATTAAAAATTACACATTTTTACACAGAAATTTAGAACTCTAACCATATACAACATTGTAGCAAGACAGTCTCATAACATTTTTTCTTCTCTCTTATTTTCTTTTATTACCTTTTTTTAAACAAACATTTACTTGAGAGAGAATGTAGCAGTTATTGATATGACATGAGAAGAAGTAGGCATTTAGAAGACCAGAGTGACAGGCATTCCAAGCATGGCCCTAGTGTTACACATTGCTATCTTCAGTGCAGTTGCTTAGTTCACATGTATCAGCATATACAGTTAGTCAGAGTGAGAGTCCTACCCATTAACTGCTAGATTCAAAATCCTGATGGAGATTCTCAGGACCATTGTCTTAACCATCTTGTGTATATAAATGTATGGTTTTGCCCTTGCCATGTTTCCTAGCTTTTCTCCTTGCCCTCTCTTTATTGTTTAATCCTTAAGTTCTCGCTATCTACTTAGTTGTGCTATACCTTTCAATTTTTATTTCTTCTTTTGAGTTCTTACAAAGGGAAACTATACAATATTTACACATGAGGATCTGGTTTATTTCACTTATGAGTATATCTTCACATGATCCACTTAAATATAAAGGCTTCAAATTTATCATTCTTTATAGCTGAGTAATACTCCATTGTATAAAAACACCACATCTTTTTCATCCATTCCTCAGGTGATAGGCATTTTGGTTGCTTCCAAGATTTGGCTATCACAAATAGTGCTGCTATAAACATAGGTACACATATGTCACTATGATATGATGTTTTCAGTTCGTTTGGGAAAATTCCCAGTAGGGGGATAGCTGGGTTGAATGGGATTTCCAGTTCTAGTTTTTTAAGGAGTCTCCACACTGACTTCCATAATAGTTGCACCAATCCACATTCACACCAGCAGTGGAGAAGGGTTCCTTTTTATCCACAGCCTCCCCAACATTTGTTGTTGGTTGATTTCTTTATGATAGCCATTCTTTCTGGTGTGAGATGGTATCTCAGTGTTGTTTTAATTTGCATTTCACGGATGGCTAGTGATGTGGAGCATTTTTTCATGTATTTATTTGCTTCTTGCATTTCTTCCTCTGAGAAGTGTGTGTGTTCATCTCAGATGCCTATTTTTGGATTGGGTCTTTAAATTTTGGGCCCCAACGTTTTTTAGTTCTTTATAAATTCTAGAGAGAAGACCTTTGTCTGAGTACTTATTAGTTAAGATTTTTTTCCAAATTTGTGGGTTGTCTTTTCAATCTGCTGGTAATTTATTTTGATGGGCAAAAACTTCTCAATAAGAGAAGCTCCTAGTTGTTAATTCTTTCAAGTATTACCCCTGCAGTTTGATTTTTGTTCTTGAATTGTTTGCCTATCCCTATGTCTTCAAGAATTCCTCCTATTTTCTCTTCCAGGAGATTTAGTGTTTCTATTTGAATGTTTAGATCTTTTATCCATTTTTATTTTAGTTTAGTGCATGGTGATAGACCTGGGTCCAGTTTTAGTTTTTGGTATGTAGAGAGCCAGTTTTTCCAGCACCATTTGTTAAAGAAGCTATCTTTCTTCCAGTAAACATGTTTGGACCCTTTGTTGAAGATAAGGTGGCTGAGTATGTTTGTAGTTGCTTCTGCATCTTCTAATCTATTCCATTGATCCTCAGGTCTATTTTTTTGCCAATACCATGCT
>NW_004524633.1:4952063-4954092 GCF_000260255.1 Octodon degus
AGGTAGAGGCAATCTATTCCAATTTTCTGTAGGACTTTGAACATGAATGAGTGTTGGACTTTGTCAAAATCCTTTTCTTCATTGATTGAGATGATCATGTGGTTTTTGGATTTGGCTCTATTGATATAGTGTATTACATTTATAGATTTGCATATATTGAACCATCCTTGCATCCCTGGGATGAATCCTACCTGGTCATGGTGTATACTCTTCTTGATGATTTGCTGTATTCTATTGACTAGGATTTTATTGAGGATTTTCACATCTATGTTCATGAGGAAGATTGGCCTGTAGTTCCCTTTTTTAGTTATGTCTTTCCCTGGTCTTGGTATCAGTATAATACTTGCCTCCAGGAATGATTTTGGGAGAATTGTTTCCTTTTCAATTTCATTGAAGAGTTTGAGGAGTATTGAGATTATATCTTCTGTAAATTTCTTGTAGAATTCAACTGTAAATCCATCAGGAAATGGATTTTTCTTTGTCAGTAGGTTTTTTATTACATTTTGTATTTCATTAGCTGTTGTTGGATAATGAAAGTTCTTATATCAGTTTTGGTAATTTGTACCTTTCTAAGAATCTGTCCTTTTCTTCTATGTCTTCTATTCCGTGAGAGTAAAGATTCTCAAAATAGCTATTGATGATCTTCTTAATTTCCACTGGGTCTGTGATAATTTCACTCTTTCCATTCCTTATTGCTTGCATTTGAGTTTTTTCTTTCCTCTTTTTGATGAGGTCATCTAGGGGCTTATCAATTTTATTTAATCTCTCAAAAAACCAGCTTTTTGATTCATTAATCCTTTATATTGTTTTCTTCCTCTCAATTGAGTTAATTTCTGCTCTAATCTTTATAATTTCCTCCTGTCTTTTGGCTTTGGGTTTGGTTAGCTCTTCTTTTTCTAGAAGACTGGGGCACAGCATTAGGGTATTTATTTGTTCCTGTTCTGTTTTCGTAATGTGTAAGTTCACAGCTATAAATTTCCCTCTAAGAACTGCTTTCATTGCATCCCACAAATTCTGATAAGTTGTACATGAATTTTCATTGAATTGTAGATATTGTTCCATTTCTTGTTTAATTTCATCTATGATCCATTGGTTGCTGAGGAGGGTGTTGTTTAATTTTCATGTATTTATGGAGGTTTTCTGGTTTCCTTTGTCATTTATTTCTAGTTTCATTGCACTGTGTTCAGATAATGCGCTTGGGATAATTTCTGCTTTCTTGCATGTACTTAAGCATGACCTATGGACTATTATGTGTTCTATTTTATAAAATGTCCCATGTGCAGCTGAAAAAAATGTGTATTCAGCTGTGGTTGGGTGGAACACACTGTGTGTGTCCACTAAGTCCATTTGTTTGAAGTTCTGGTTCAGTTCTGCTGCTTGTTAATTTTTTGTCTGCTCGACCTATCTTTTTGGGATAACGGGGTGTTAAGGTCTCCTGTTAAGATTCTGGTATTGGATATTCGATTTTTCATGTCGATTAAGATTTATCACAAAAAAAAAAGATTTATCACATATAGTTTTGTGCTCCTGTGTTTGGTGCATACATATTTATGAGTGTTACCTCTTCCTCTTGAATTTTTTCCCTAACCAGTATGTGGTGGTCTTCTTTATTTCATTTGCTCATTCTTGGTTTGAAATTGAGATAGTCTGCCAACAGGATTGCCACCTCTCCTTTTTTTTCCAGAGGTACTGAGGAATGTAGTATTGTTTTCCATCTTTTGACTTTCAGCCTATGAAATTCTTTATGAGTTAAATGTGTTTACTATGTACAAGATATTGTTTGATTTTGTTTCCTCATCCATTGTGCCCATCTATTTATTTTAATTGGTAAATTGAATCTATTTACATTGATGCTTATAATTGAGATGTACTGACTTATGATTGATATTTTATTTACCTGCTATTGTTTACCCCTTTTTTTCCCCTGTGTTTAATTGTTTGCCCTATGTTGTGGGTTCTTTCCATTCTCATTCATGGAGTTCTGGTAATTTTGGTCCCTCTCTAGAATATCTTTTAGTAGTCTGTGTAG
>NW_004524633.1:4954531-4956280 GCF_000260255.1 Octodon degus
GTTTTTAAGAGATCTTTTCTTACCTTTCACTAGCTGTAATGGTGTCTTTAAGGTCTGAAAGTCTATCTTCACTTTCATGCAGATGGTTTTGCCAGCTTGTGATTGAGACTTTAAGTCCCTCTATATCTCTTGACTCTGCGTCATGCGATCTATTTTTTCCTATATTGCTCATTCAAGGATTCTATCATTTTTCTATTCTCCTCTAATTTTTTATCACTGTCTTCTTTAGAAGCAGTCATTAATTCTTTCCTTATAGTTGTCCTTTCTTTTTTTACTTCAGAGATTATTTCTGATCTGATTTCCTCTATACCTTTCTGCAGTTGTTTCTTTACTTCAGATGCTATTAATTCAGATATTTCAGCTCTGTGATTCCCAATTTCTTCTGTGCTAGTGTCCCCTGCATTTGCTATTGGTGGGCTCAGGGCCTAAGATTGCATGTTGCTCCTTCTCTTCTGTCCTCTGACCTTTGGTGTAGAGCTTTGGTGCAGTTATTACCTTAGCATGTACCGATATTGCTACTGTTGGGTAAGAATTTAGATAGCTAAGATTATAACTGCACCAGTCATCATTTTGTGTTTATAGAACTACAATTAGGAACACTAATTATGGATAGTGATATTTAGCAGTTGACAAACTTTTTTAACTAATGGGTTTATATTTTAGACAGTAAGAGCAAGCATTAGGTCTGTATAGCTAGGCAGATATTAAACTGGGAATTTGTATTTAAGATAGTTCTCCTAAGTTCTGTCTGATTACCTCCTTTGGATGTACCTGGGATCTTCTAGGCAGGCTAGTTCTCCCCAGTTACCTTTTGCCCCCTCTCTCAGTCAAGAGAGAAAGAGGGAGGATGCTCTCATAGATCTGGGTCTAGCAGTGTCTCAGCTTACCAGGTGCGGATCTATGAAGTTTGAACTCCTCCCGATGTGCCTGGCTTGGGTCTGCCTGCTGTGCTCAGCTTCTTCCTGCTGCAGCCCATGGCACTGAACCCGCCATGCCCCTCTGGCAAGCTGTTCTGCTCCTGGATTAGCTGGGTGGTTCTGGCCTCTAGCCTCTCTGCAGGGACTTCAGCTGCAGAGTTTGACTCCAGACATATATGCCAGGTCTGGGCTGGGTCTGAGGGGTCTGGCAAGTGCAGCAAAGTGGAAGTTCTCCCGCACACATACCAGGCCTGGGCTGGGCCCAGAGGGGTCCCAACAGTATGGCAGAAGGTCTCACGCACACCCTATTCCAGTTTTTCAAGTCCTCAACCTTATGTGGAATTGGTGAGACTGGCTTAGGGGGTCACATAATGGAGAACAGTGACTATGAATTCTAGTAGATTATTCCATTTGTCTAGTGAGTTGTTCTAAGGAATGTAAGCTAGGAGTGGATCTAGTTCACCAAGACCACAAATGCCACTCGTTATTACCTTAGCTCCAATGCATGTTTTCAAGCAAACTTCTATTGAGAGCCCCTGTGTGCCAGCACTGTACTGGTGCTGGGCTACAGCAGGCGTGAGAGAGAACAAAGCTCCGAGTCTCACGGAGTCTGCACCCAAATGCAGGGAGGCTACCGAGAAGGAGCGCACAAATCCATGAGCAAGGAAGTTCACAGTGGAGACGAGGTCACTGAGTACCAGGTGAGGGTACCAATCGGGAAGACCAGAAATGCCTTCCTGAGGACTCGGTGTTTGCAGTGAGACGGGCATGGTGTGAGCAAGTCACTGGGTCAGCAGGAGAGAGGAGATGCCACAGGGGGTCACCTGAAGGG
>NW_004524633.1:4956810-4958885 GCF_000260255.1 Octodon degus
GCCACTGAGGGTGCCCGAGTTATACACGTGCAAACATTGTGTGGCCTTAGATATCAGAAGCACAGCTCACCTTCACGGTATCCCTGAGGGCTGCCAGGCTGGCACGTCTGCTGCAGCATGCAGGCTACGCTTGTTGGCTTGACAGGAAATACTCTTCATTTGGACCCAAGTTCCACCGCCTGCAGCTCTGTGGCCTTGGGCGAGATTGCAACATGGTGGGCTGGCCTTGACGACCTCACTTACAGAAGGAGGTGAAGATATATCCTCAAGGCTGACTGTGAGGCGTAAATAGGTCGGTGTATGCAACATGCTTGACGGAGTTCCAAGGAGAGCATAAGCACAGGTCGCGGGGTGGCGCCAGCGCGGAGCGCCCTGCTGAAGTCGCCTCGGGTCCTGCAGATCCCGCACACCCCTCAGCCAGCACCGGCGGCCAAATATCAGTCTTCAGGAATCCGAGAATAGATAGAGGCAAGCACAGGCATGTTTTTGCTTCTTGAAAACGTGCATATGTGCACATACGACCCCACCTTACCCACCCCGGAGACGAAGCAGCAGGAGGCCAGCAGCGTGTCTGCACGGACTTCCAGGTGCTCATATCCGGCCCCACAGCTGACTTTTCATCCTTCATATGTGTCGTCTCAACCGTAACACAACCTCGTCTTTACTCCCAAACCCAGGTCTTTTACTTGTTTCTTCCTCCTCTGAGTTGACGGGGTTGGGGCTTCCAGTGGCTTTTGGGTAAAACCTGGTGGTCACCGCTGGGCCCTGTCTTCCCCACGCACGCTTCAGGAGCACTTCCTGTGAAAGGGCCCTGGGGTCTCCGCTTGTTACAGCCACTCTCCACACCTGCCCTTTGCTCATCGGTTGCCCGGCCTGTCACTCAGAGGGACACCAATTCTCCCGGCTGTCCCTGCTGCTGGCCTGGCTGCCCTGCCTGAGGCCGACACTCAGCTGAGCATCTTCCCTTGCCTGTTTTCCCCTCCCCTTCCACTCCATCTTGCCGTGTTCCCTGCAGAGACAGCATCAGTGATTTTGCACCCAATGGCCTGCTGCTTCTGAACAGTTTCTCTGGGGTCAGCTTAGCCCTTCCACCTTGAGGCTCCTCATGGCCTCCTGCTTGCAGACTCCTGCCTCAGCACCAGTCAGGACAGCTGTCATCTGCAATGTGAGCAATGAGGACAGTGACCCAGCAGATGGGCGCATTGCTCTGCGCAGCAGGAACTTCAGTGGCGTCACCAAAGAGTTGAAGTTCTCTCATCTTCTTTCTCTACCATCCTGGTGTTTACCTACCTCAGAGCCACAGTAGATCTGCTCATTGAGCATTGGCTTCCCTGATTCAGGGAGAAGACAAGGAGGAAAGGACAAAAAACAGGAGAAGGCATTTCACTATGGAGTGAGGTTTGTTTTCTATAGTTGATCTAACTGCAGTGGCTGATTTGAGCTACACTTTAACATACAAAAATGGCAGTTCTGTGTGGGCTGACCTAATATTTGGACAGGAGCTCATTCCACCAGAGCACCAGCTGGAACTAAGTCACTGGGACACTCAGAGCTTCAAGGCCGAGTAAGAGACAAACATCTGGGGAGACTTTGGGGTGGCCAGGACTGTTCCTGCCACATGCAGGCTGGCTCCTCTCCAGTCACTCATCTGCCAGGCATCTGTCCAGCCTCCTGGACCAGGGTCATCTTCCACAAGGCAGTCAGAGTGACCAGCACGCCCTCATGGAGGAGACTGACTCACCTTCAGATTCTTCCTCCACAGCTTGACAGCCTCCTGGCCACGTGGGAACTTCAGGGTCTCCTCAGTGGGATCCCCAGATCTCGAGCAATCCCATGTCAGAGAGCAGCACAGTGACAGCAAGCCCTGAAGTGCTCTGTGTAAGTCATCCTGCCATTCAATTCTAACAGTTGTCCTAGCCTGGCCTGGCCAGACAACCACAGAGTTAAACACCGGACTCTCCACACACGTGACTTAATTCCTCCTCATAACATGCTTTCGGCTTCCTCCTCTGTCACTATCTTACCCACGAGGAAACTGAAGCTCAGAGAAGTGAAACCCACGACTCTGCAGCTAG
>NW_004524633.1:4959310-4964074 GCF_000260255.1 Octodon degus
CCAACCATCAGCCTGCAGCAGCAAGACTACAGTCATTGTGCAGAAACACAGAAATGCAAGTTTAAAGCCTCAGTATTCCAGCTTAATTTCAGTGCTGCTATCTTTGAGTTACCATTTGGGTGCTCAGTATCTTTCAGAGCCATCAGAGATGCAAGCAGCCTGCAGCAGCATGTGTTCCAGGGGTACACCACCACTGATTTAGAAGGAAAAGCAAAGGAAGAGACAATAAACACAGCTGATGGAGAGAGCGCTTCTCGGCGGCGTTGTTGAGCCCCAGCAACAGCAGCAGCAGGTGTGCTCAGAGGGTCAAGGTCAGATCACCCCATCCCACCCCTGAGCACTGGCAGAGGCTCCTGGACTTTCTTTGGTTAGCAGCAATGATCAATAAGAGGTTTGTGCCTGGGAAAGTGAAATGACACTCGGTGTTTTGCACTATAGCTTTAATAAGTTTTTGAAAATCGCCCTGAGTACCAGGCACATGTTATATGCCTGGGCTGGAGATTACGAAGGGAGATTGGAGTTTTGTGTCCTTTCTTATTACAGAATTTTTTTTCCAAGAGAGCAATGAGATTTATAGTTTGGGTGACCTGTTAGCCTTTAAACAGACAAAACAGAAAACCAACGATCTCCCAAGTCAAATCTCCTAGTAATGATATAAGTTATTGCTACTAGGGTTAAATAAGAAATGACGTCAAGCATCTCCTAAGCCTACATTAAAAAGAGTCTCTAAATTGGAAAATTGGCATGGAAAGAGCATAAATATTATGGCTTCCTCATCTGGAATAAGATAGTCTTGTATCAGAATGGAATTTTTTTAAATATATAGAATAGTGAAGACGTTAAGGGACTCACTTATAGAATTCAGAAGTGAAATACAGTGACTGTAGATACACTGCTCCTGGTGGTAGCTTTCATTTGCCTAAGCCAGGCCCACTGACTGAGTTGACACTGAGAGTAGTACATCCTGCTGGGTCCCACCATGGAAGTCACGGGCACTGTGTGAAGGCCCTGAGTCCCTCTGATTCTGAGAGAGATGCTTTGGTTGGACCTGGGGATTTACAGCAAGTTAAGATAATTGAGTGTTAAAGAGGAAATCCATATTGCAAAACATGATCATGAAAAGATAAAACAAGATGAAATTATCAACCACTGAGGAGAACTCAGGGACAACTGTATCCAATAAATCAACCCTTCAAAGGACTTCTTGGGTTAAGACTGCTCAAAGACCAGCTTGGATTCAAAGGCGCTCACTGTTTCTGCTGTTTCTGTTTATTAAAAAGATGAATCTGTAAAGCAACAAGGCCCTTCCCAGAACTGAGTCTCGAAGGGAAGGGACACCGGAAAGGAAAGAGAATCCACACTGGTTAAAGACAAGGACCCTTCAGATCCTGCTCCTACCTCTCTCTTAAGGAAGAAACCCTGACGGGAGCTTTTTGCCCTCCGTGCGAGGGTTGGGAGCAATCTCAGGGACCATCGCAGCTCCCCGAGAAAGCTGTGCAGGTGAGGCCGTCCCCAGACCTGCCTGGCTCCTCCTGATGTCGGGGATCCATGCCGGGGTCCGCAGCCGACGCAGGCAAGACGTGACCTGTGCAGGAGTGTCCAGTCTAAGTTACAGCAAGATCTCATTTCCAGAAGTAATGACCACAACTGACAAAGGCTGGAGACATTGCCTATGCTCTAATAGAATCATGAGGCTGTTTATTTTTGGAACACTGACGTGCTGAATCTCTTCAGGTTCAAAATCAATGCTAAGTGGTTTTACAGAGACAGGATGCATCGCTCATAAGGTTAGCTACAGACAGCACTGCGCTGCACAGAGAGGCAGAACTAGGGGTGCCACCCCCGTACCCGGCCCAGCCACCCAGGGTCACGCCACATGTCCACTTTCTCCTTCACACTTGTCTTTGGCCTTCTGCAGGTGACTGCTTTGGCTGTCTGGCTGGTCTGTGAATTCATTGTATTCTTCCTGTAGCTTCCACTGTTTTAATCAGACTAGAAAGTCACTGCTGCACAGGCCATAAAAATCATCTTGGAAACAAAGAAAAGCGAGCTGAGAGCCTGGCCAGGAACACCCCAACTTTTTCAGACTGGAAACAGACTGAAGTTAGCAAGTCTACGACAAAGGACGGAAGTGGGAAAGGCGAGATCCTGCTAAGCGAGGGAAGAGGGTAGCCTGCGTCAAAGCGTCCGGCTTCAAGAAGGTGGCAACTATGAATGGAGCCTGGGTTAGACCAAGCTTAGGCCTGGATGCTCTAGATTAGGGAGCTGTCCTGTGAAGAGCTGTGGGCCAAATCCTGAGGGTGTGAGGAGAAGCAAGGTGACAGTGGAGACAGCAATGAAAACAAAAGTTTGCTATAGCATTTTAGATCCAGTGCAGGCTGTACTTGGTGTTTTCTGCAGGGCTTAAAAATGTGTGTGTCACTGTGTTAGTTTTGAATGAATTTGTTTTCGATGTGTTTTTGAGGCGGGTCATGGTGCTACGGGATACAGACTGTCTCAGTTACTCTTCTCTCATTGCTGGGACAAATGACACCCAAAATGAAGGAAGGAAAGGTGTATTTAGCTCACAGTTACTGGAGGTTTCAGTCCATACACAGCTGGCTCCAAGGCAGAGCGGCACATGGCAGAGAGCAACCTTTCAGGGCAGCGGCAAAGAGCAAGAGCAAAATGGAGGGGTAGCAGCAACAGTGACAACAGAGAGCAAGTCTGTGTCCCTTGTGTTGCCTGCAGGCTCTCGGCCCCAGGCTGCACACCTGTAATCCCCGTGGATCATGAGGTAATCACAAACTCCAGAAGTTCACCCCATGACTGCATGAGGCTTTGGGGGGGGGGTACCTAAACACAAACTGTAACATAGGTGTCGGGGAACTAACTACCAGAGGGAGGCAGATCAGCGAGGCTGTCCTCTCTCATCGGGACATTTCTTGGTGACAAGAGCTGCTAAAATTTACCTGTTGAACAGAAGTCTGCAATATGGCACTGTTTTGTTAATTCCAACTCGCGTGTACCTCAGGTTGCCAGACGTTTTCGCGCTGCGCGTCTTCTGTGTGGGATCCCTCCCACCCACGTCTCCCATGTCCTCTCCTCCTTCCCCACCCTTCACCCCTGAAAACCACTGTTTCACTGCCTTTATGTATGCAGTCACTCTTTCTCACACATGTGCATGGACGCGCGTGCACACACACACACACACACACACACACACTCCCCAGGGAGTGAGAGCACGCAGCGTTTTGCATCCTGGGTCCAGCTTACTTCATTTAGCACGTTACTTGCCAGGTGTGTCCCTGCCCCCCGCAAACAGCAAACTTCTCTTCCTAAAGGTGAATGATATTCTATTGAATGTCCACGTGCCACATTTTTCTTCTTTCCTTTTCTCTTCTTTCTTCATTTCTTTTGCTGGCACTGGAGGTGAGTCCAAGGCATTTGCCCTGACCTGCGCTCCCAAACCTTACAATTTTTGCCTCGAGGAAATGCGTGAGCGAGTTGCCCGGGCTGGTTCGAGCTGGCTCTGGCGCCCTAGCCTCCAGGCGCGCGGGGGCCGCAGGGCTGGGCCTCCACAGCGGGCTGTCCGCGCTTGCTCTACCCCTCTCTCCACAAGTGAGGGTACTTCCTGTTTCTTGGCTGCTGAGCGCACCGCTCTGTGAACACGGAGCAGATGCATCCGCGAGGCGGCCGCGCCCTTGGCCAGCGCGCACGCGCAAGGAGGAGGGCTGTCCCTTCCGAGTTCTCCGGGAACTCGTACGTGCACTAACTTTTGCTGTGGCTGTGCCGGTCCGCACTCCTGCCAACACTGTATCCATCTGTTGTCTCTTGAAAGATGACTTCTTGAAGTTTTGTCTTAAAAGAAGTGCCAGAAAATAAGGCATTCCATGGGGGACCATGGGGACAATCACAGGTCTTTTCATTTTTACAGTGACATGTTTATTGAGGTGTAAACAACATACAAATAGTGCCCTTTTTAAAACATAATGTTCCAAGGCCAGGCCAGGTGGTACACACATGTAATCCTCAGGAGGCTGAGGCAGGAGGAGCCGGTGGAGCTGGAGGCCAGCCTGAGCTACACACTGAGCTCAAAAACAGCATGAAGAACAAAGCTAGACCCTGTCTCAAAAATAAAATAAAATCCTAAAACATGTGCATGCCAGTAAAATCCCCTGTGTGTAACACAGCTTGTTATCCACTGAACCCCCAAATTTCCCTCTTGCACCTCCTGCCACTCCTCCTTGCTGTGTTCTGCCGCAGCCGGGAAAGCACTGGCCTGCTGTCTGTCCCTCGAGATGTTTTATTTTCTGGAA
Organism: Octodon degus; assembly: GCF_000260255.1. NCBI lineage: Eukaryota > Metazoa > Chordata > Mammalia > Rodentia > Octodontidae > Octodon > Octodon degus. The sequence continues at coordinate 4,963,609 of NW_004524633.1, forward strand.
CTTTCCATAAATAAGGACACAGTGCATGAGTTTTCATCTGTCCCCGTCCCAGGGCAGTTGTTTAGGATTCGTCCGCCGTGGCGCAAGAATGAGTGGCTGTCCTTGCGGCTGAGTGGCGGCCCCGGATAAGGATGATGCATAAGGCTTGTTTACCCATTCGCCTATCGCGTTTCTGTTACTTCGGCTTTTGACCAGAATGGTCTTCCCCGTAGGCGGCCAAGTCCTCTGCGAGTGGAGCCCGTGCGGCTTCTCCCCCTCCAGCAGAGACACTTCCATCTCCGCGTCCCTCCTGGCCCCGTACGGCCCCCTCTCCGCGTCCCTCCTGGCCCTGCAGGGCCCCCTCTCCGCGTCCCTCCTGGCCCTGTACGACACCCTCTCCGCGTCCCTCCTGGCCCCGTACGGCCCCCTCTCCGCGTCCCTCCTGGCCCCGCAGGGCCCCCTCTCCGCGTCCCTCCTGGCCCCGCAG
>NW_004524633.1:4964579-4966074 GCF_000260255.1 Octodon degus
CGTCCCTCCTGGCCCCGCAGGGCCCCCTCTCCGCGTCCCTCCTGACCCTGCAGGGCCCCGGCGTGATGTACGCGGCCGCGGTCAGAACTCAAGCAGGTCCTGCCTCGCTCCTCATAGGAGGAGAATTGAATCAGTATTTTCCGTTGAAGTCTGATGCCTGCTGATTGCTTTTCAATCATGCCCTTTACCTAAAGAATTTCATTATTGGGTCTATGGAAGTTTTTGTTTTTAAATCAGAAATGGATGCTGGACTTCGTTAATTACCATATATATATATATATATATATATATATATATATGTCTTTTGTTTGTTTCCCGTCTTTCATATGCTTAGTTACATTAATTATTTTTGCTTTGCTCTGCAGTATGTGGGTAGAGCCCAGGGCTGTCACCTTGAGGTATATCCCCAGCCCTTTTAGAGTTTTTATTTTGATTTGTAGTATCACTGAGTCACTGAGCTATGCAGGGAGGGCTCAGAGTGACAGCCCTCCTGCCTCAGCCTCCCAGAGTGCTGGAGTCATAGGTATGTGGCACTGAGCCAAATTTACACTAATTTCTGAGTATTATAATAACCTTCCTTTTTTAGATCAAAGTCCATTTGTTCATAGTGTGCGATTTTCTTCAGCTACTGTTGGAGTCAATTTGCTATAATTTCTCTCAGATTTTTTCCACTTGTGTTACAGGGACTTTGAGGGCAATTTTCTTTTTAGAGGTTGTTTTTCTTTGAATTTGGTATGAGAGATACCCTGACCTTTTACAATGAGTTGTGAAGTATTTCTTATCTTCAGTGTTCTGAAATGATGGTACAATAGATGTGATTTTGTTAAATTTTTGAGGCAGTTTTTTTTGGGGGGGTGGCTTATACTTGAAAATTTAATTTCTAAAACATATACAAGCCTATTCCTGTTTTTCCTCCAGTTTTATTTTCCAGTTAATTTTATTGGTGCCCTTCTGATCTGCACAGAGATCCCGCCCGTCGTAGGGGGCTCACGCTGTGCGTGATCTGCCTCGAGTCCTCGCGTCTGTAGTCTGGGCGACCATGCTTCTTGGGGCTGGCTGTTGTGCGTGCACAGCACCGCTCAGCTCTTACACACACACACACACACACACACACACACACACACACACGCCCACCCCATGGTTTTCCCGTTTACAGAGGAGCTCTCTCACCACTCCCTGTGATCTGTCTTTCATTTTGCTCCATATTTATATTCTGTTTCTCATCTAAAAGAAACTGCAATATTTAAGCTTGTGTGTCTGACTAACTTCACTTAGCACTCACCGTGTGTGCTGCATGCATGTTCTATTTTGTACTGACGTGAAAGTCATCCACACTACTGCCTTCCATCTTCATAATACCGTACCTTCAGAATCTATGCCGGGATGTCCCCCTCGTTCCTGATGCCAGAGGCTGGCATGCTTGTTCTCTCTCTCTCTCTCTCTCTCTCTCTCTCTCTCTCTCTCTCTCTCTCTCTCCCTCCCTCCCTCCCTCCCT
>NW_004524633.1:4966174-4983045 GCF_000260255.1 Octodon degus
TCTCTCTCTCTCTCTCTCTCTGTCTTTGTCTCACTCTGTCTCTGTCTCTGTCTGTCTTTGTCTCTCTCTCTCTCTGTGTCCCTCTCTGTCTCTTTCTCTGTCTCTCTGTCTCTCTCTGTATGTCTTTTTGCCTGTCTCTCTGTCTCTGTCTCTCTCTCTCTGTGTCCCTCTCTGTCCCTCTCTGTCTCTCTGCCTCTCTCTGTATGTCTCTTTGTCTGTCTCTCTGTCTCTGTCTCTCTCTGTCTTTGTCTCTCTCTTTTTCTCTGTGTCCCTCTCTGTCTCTCTCTCTCTCTCTGCCTCTCTCTCTGTATGTCTCTTTGTCCGTCTCTCTGTCTCTGTCTCTCTTTCTCTCTCTCAAACTCTGACTTGAAGTTTCAGAATTTTAATGAACACTGAAAGAAGCTGTTGAGGCTTTAAACTTGAGTACAGGTTTCTGAATTTTATTGATTGATGAATTTGTTTAGCTTTGTTGATATTTCTATCAAAAAAGAACCTTCATCTCCGTATTTATTTTCATTCTGTATTTATCTTTGTTTTCCTTCTTTCTCATTGGGATTCATTTACTTTTATTTCCCTAATTTCTTGAGTTAGATATTAAAGTCATTTATTCTCTTGTTTTCTAGTAAAGGCATTTTGTCCCGCAGATGTCCTTATAAACACTAATCTTTCTACATCTCAAAAACTTGGTTATGCAATATTTTTATTGAGTTCAGAACACTTTGAATATCTCTTTTGACTTTGGCTGTGAGCCATGAGTTATTTAGAATGCTTAATTGATGAATAACTGGACCTTCATCAGGAATATTTCTGTTGTTGATTTCTAACTTAGTTTCACCCTGACCAGAGACTGGAGCTGGCAAGCCCCAGGCTCTCTCAGGACACGCTGAGGCTTGCTCTCAGCTCAGGATGTTGTCTTTCTTACTCCAGGCCCATGCGCCTGGGGAAAGCTCGCCTGCTCTGCTGCTGTTAGGGCTGCGTTGTCAGTTAGGCCCGACTGACCATGGCTGGGTCTTCCTTCCTTTTATGAGGTTTCTATGTGTTCTATCAATTATTGAAGCTATAATTGTGAATATTTTTCTTTCTCCCTTCGGTTTTGTCAGTTTCTGCTTCATGTAATTTGAAACTCTGTCATTAGCACATAGCACTAATAACACAACGTGGAACTGTTACGTTGTCTGTGTACAGATTGGCTCCTGGGTCACTACGAAATGATCCTCTTTATTTGGCGCTAAAATCTGCTAACAAGCAGGCTGTAAATATATCCGCTCTGATTTCATAGCACCATTGCGCTATGTATTTCCCTGGTGCTTTCCCTTCAACCTCCTTGTGTCTTTAGATATTTAGAGTGGTCTATTACACAGCTGTCGAGACAGAGCATATATGCCTATCCATCTTGAAAGTACCTGTCTTTTAACTATTGTGTTTGGGCCACTTACATTTACAGAGAGGCTTGCCACAGCAAGGTTCGAATCTGCTGTGGTGTTGTTTCCTAGTTATATATCTGTTCTGTTAAAAGGAGACCCTTTAGACAAGTTAAATTTAACAGAGTTGTATTGTTGAAAATCCTCAAGCCTGGGTGTGCTGGCATAGGCTTGTCACCTCAGCGCTCAGAAGGCTGAGGCAGGAGGATCACTGTGAGTTTGAGGCTAGCCTGGGCTATAAAGTGAGTTCAAGGCCAGTATGAACTGCATAGTGAGACCCTGTCTCAAAAAGACAAAAATAAGCAAAGAAAAGAAAAGTCTCAGAGCCATAGAGCTTCACTCCCTCACTTGGGGCAGGCAGAACTTGGGAAAGGGAGGCATAGTGGCTTGACTGGGCACTTGGCTTACTTGTCCCACCAGCCTGTCAGTGACTGAGGCCAACCTGAAACTTATCTTGGTAGGTATCACAAAAGCACACTCTGAAAGTTAGAGCTGCCACTGGGGAACCAAATTGGATCAAAGATCATTGTGTAAGGATCCCAAGTATGGAGGCCAATTCAGGCCAAAATAGTTTAGGTTAGCAGCTCATGACACGGTTCTGTCTCTGTCTCTGTCTCTGTCTCTGTCTCTGTCTCTCTCTCTCTCTCTCTCTCTCTCTCTCTCTCCATTGTTTCTGCATAACTAATTCATGCCTCAATTTTCTTTATTTGTTTATTTACTTCAACCCTTTGCTTAAACAATTTTAATGTTCGCATCAGGATTTACAGTGCAGATATTTATTGTAGACTACCTTCAAGACACTTTAATGAGAAAGGACAATAAATTTTCATTCCTTGTGTAGACCCAGATTTCCACCTACAATTATTTCTCTTTCGACTGAAGAATTTCCCTTAACATTTCTTGTCTTTCAGCTTCGCTGGTGATGAGGTCTTCCCATCTTCATAACCCCGAGGGAAGCCTTTCTGATTATTTTTGTCCCTGGGCTGATGTGTTTTAGATACAAATCTGTACAGCGCATTGTGGGTGCGCAATGTGGAAAATGGGGATGCAGAGAGAGCGACTGTTCTGCGGCCGTTCTGTGGCAGCAAGATCCACGGGGAGAGGGAGGGCAGGGTTCCGAAGAGCGAGACTGGCTGCAGATCAAATCACAGAAATTGACCCACAGCAGCTCTGAGGCAGAGCAGATGTTTGCAAAGGATCGATTTGGGATGCATCCGATCAACCAGGCTTAAATCCAGGATCTGCCGTTACATCGCTGGTAGAGTAGTTGTCAGCAAGCTACTTAAACTCTTTGAACTTTAGGCTTCACAGCCATAAAAACAAGCGCCTTCCTTCCTCCCAGAGCGATTGGGCCCAAAACATGCGGCCGTGGCTTCCTCGCACTAGCTGGCACTGACACCGCACGGGCGTGCTTAGCACAGCGAGGAAGGGACCCGCGGTCTCCCTCCTTTATAGCCTATGTGAACAAGAAGAGGTCCCCGGGTCCCAGATTCCCACCTCTACCGTCTCTTCTCCCCCTTCTCCTGCCTCTCTCTCCCCTCCAAAGAACATGTTGGCAATCCAGATGCCAGGCTGCCAGCAGGTGTGCTGTTCACCACCCGCAGCGTCTGCGGGCCAGATGTCTGCTGACGTAAACCGTATTCAGTGCCACGCCGGCCGGAGGCAGAGGCATTGATTTCCGATTTTAGGGCTATTGTTTGAGTTACTGCCACTCTCTTCTGTCCTTCTATTTCAACCACAAAGGAGATAGATGGCCTCTTCATTCTCAAGAGAATATAAACTAGGCTTTAGGTACAAAATTCTTAAAACGTTAAGTACTGGTGTTCTCAGCGCCAGGACTGGAAATGCACCGCTGGCGGAGAACCCTGCCTGCTCCAAGCCAGTGACTTAGGAAACTCGATCTGAAAACCAGTCTCACTTGCTGAAATCAGGCCACAGCAATAACCACAGGAGGATTTTTCAGACCTGTGACAAGTTTTTACACCAATGGATGTTTTAAGTTTCAGGTTCTTTAGAATTAGTGTGGGAATTGGCCAAATGTCCGGAAATAAATAATTCTCTCTCCAAATGAAGAAATGTTTATTATTTTTGTCTCCTCCTTCTTCTCTTTTTTTCTCTGGAGCGCTGGGGATTGAACCCAGGGCTTTGTTCTGCTGGGAAAGCACTAGAAAGCTGAGCTACCTCCCCAGGCCTTGAAGAAACCCTTTAAAAGCAGGGTCTGCTTTGAAGCCCTGAGGCTGCTGGTAGTGTTTATGACACCCCCAGCCTATCGTGCATACCTTGATCCGCTGAACAGACATTTGTCCAGAACTGGCAGTGTGTCCCAGGCAGGCCTAGGCTCTTCTAGTGGACACGCTAGTGTGCAGAGCAGATGGCCCTTTGGGACTTAGAGTTATATGAAAGAAAGGCACGTTTTCAAAGAACACATAAGTATAGCACAAAGCTGGAATGGGTGCTCCAAAGACAAGTGGCCTGTTAATTAGTAGGAAAGAACTTCTTTAATAACTGAGTTCATCCAGCTCTTAAAAGAATGATCAGGCAGCTGTGCAGAGAACAGAAGGGGAAACAGTGGGGAAACGGGCGTTCAGTCATTCCTTGAACAGATGTTCATGCAGGCTTGTCCACGAGCTGGATGTGTTAGAAACGAGAAAGATCCCCCGGAAACAGAGCACACACAGGCAAGACCTGGGGGCCGGGGAAGACGCTGCTTTTCCGAAATACAAAAGTTGTCCTGGGGCAGGGGCACCCTGAGCAGAGGGCGGGGTGCTCAGGAAGAGACTCAAGGTTCGCAATCCATGGAATAGAGCTTGGATTTTACTCCAAGTGTGATGTCACGCTCTTAGCATATTTTGTTTAAAGACCGCTCTTGCTGTCATGGGAGAGGTGGGAGAAGGGCTGCAGCGGGGAGCAGAAGCACCGAGATTGCTGGGGTCCTGATGCAGGGGGAAGGTGGGGAGTCCAAAGTGGTGGTGGCCACCAAGAAGTAAGTGGTTCTCATGCGAGATGGGCAGCTTGTGCTGGTCAGCAGGAAAGAGGAATAAATTACGGAGCTTCTGTCCAGTGTAACTGAGTAAGAGGTGGCTGCCTCGACACAGGGAAAAGGGGCATGTGGTGGGTCCCTGGAGAGCGACCAAACTCTAAAATAAGTTTACATTGCCTGGCTCGAGTCGTGAAAAATGATAGCACACCAAAGCTGGGACTCGCTACCTCACGGAGTTCCCATGTCTCTGTCGTCGAGGCATACAAACAGGATAACTGATGGTCTCTCTGCAGTGTTTCAGGTACTGGTTTCCAGCTCATTTCTAGAAATGACTACCAGATGGCGTGTGAGAATTTACAGAAGCAGTAATTTCTTGAAGCTATCCCTGGTTGAGAAAGAGCTAGTTTTCCCAGATTGCTCTCATTTCCCTAATTGCCTGTGAGCTCCTGAATGCTGGCACCATTACTTCTCAAAAAATACTTCATTTAATTAATCGATCTTGTTATTGGCAAGCCTACCTCACTTATAAACTGGAGTATTCATATCTTATTAAGAGAGCATTTGATTATCTCTTAGAACTTCTTTTTTAAAAGTAGAGAATGTAGTCTAAAATATACCGGTCTAGTAGGGTGACCTCTTTACCCAAAGTGCTTACTGGGGATACAAAGGTCATCCTACAGCCGCCATATGATCTCCCTGAAAGGCCTTTGCCCTCATAAACTCTGTGACCCTCCAGGGGACCTCATCTTTCCTAAGAAGGACAGTGCGCAGAAAGCATCTCTGACTGTAAGAGCAGCCAGTTTCCGTAGCAGATTTTAATGAAGGAAAGCTTCAGAGGCAGCCTGTGAAATTTCAACCTTAATTAGAAAACAGAAAGAATCTTGTACTCACATTATAACATTGTTATTTCTGAACACATTGTTTAACCTAGAAATAGATAAGACATTTTGTAGATTTGCTAGAAATAAAGGTCTTATAATTATGATGTAAGATTGTTTGCAAATAGGGTCTTGTTCTCCTTGGGCATTAAACAGTATGACATAGGACTACAACAGTGTGAAGTTTAACACAGTGTGAAGTCATTAGGGATCACAACAAAATATGCTCCCAAGCCTCTGAGACAAAACTCTTTAAAAATGGCCTCCATCTTACAGCCTCATTAGAAAAATTAAGTGTTGGATTCCTTTCTCAGTTCTCATATTTTTTGGTAAAATGTGAAAGGATCTCAAGTGGTAATTGAAACAAAAGCAATAAAAGTCCTCAGCAGAAGAAAGCATTCTAGCCTGGGCGGGGTGGTGTGTGCCTGTAATCCCAGTGCTTGGAAGGTTGAAAACAGGAGGATCACTTTGGGTCTGATCTGTGTAGTGAGACCCTGTTGACCCTGCACTAAGTACATTAAAAACAAACAAACAAACAAACAAACAAAACCCAGAAAACATTCGCCCGAGGACTGTGGAGAGGGATTTTGTAGTTCCCTCATCTCTCACCCCATCCATGCCTAGCGGGAAGGGTGCTTCTGCCATGTGGTCACTGGCTCTCTTCGGGTGGGTGTCCTGTGGGAGAGACGGTATTCCCAGCAAACCCCTAGTCTTCCTCATGAGATAGTTCTGAGAGGCTTGTCAGAGAGGGAGAGCAGATGTCACTGGGTTCCCACGCCACTCTCGGGTCTCTGTGGAGAAGCCGCCAGTGCTGTCTGTGATGGACATCGAGGGACAGCTATTCATGCACCTTGCCCCATCCCAGGTCATTGATTCATTCACCTGACATCTATTAAGTGCCTACAGCTCGACAGGAGGGGCTCTGGGCGCCAGGGTGAAATACATGGGACAGGTGCTCTATGTCCCTAGAAACTAGCGCTCTGAGGGAAGACTGGTGAACTAAATATGTGCTAGACAAGTGCTACAAAACTGACAGGGGCATCCCCCAGGTGCATAGATCCCTAGACATTAGAGATGCAACTATGTTGCAGCTAAAATAGCTGTAGTTACTATTTTAGTTATTACTGTAGGCTTATATACAATAAGGTGTATGCATATGGATGATAGTAATGTATGATAATGGTGCATACTTACAGATAATAGCAACTATATACACTATTGTAGGACAACTAACTTGGCTCAGAAAGAAGCTCAAGCAAGGGGAAATTAAGTCATGAGTTTAATACAGTAGTTGGCACTAAATTCCCAGCATCACCTGACCTGGCTCTTTGGTGGAAGGGGTGTAGAAATGAAGGCAAGAATCCAAAGACAAAGAAACCTTTGCCTAAACCTCACCAGACCTCAACCCAGATGACCTCGCTGAGAAAGATGGCCATGTGCCCTGGTGCAGCGCAGCAGGCAGCTGTGTGGCTCCCAGGGCCCCGCCTGGAGCAGCATTCTCCGCGTCAGTCCCTACCATACTCTTGTGTTTTACATCTCTTCCTGCATGGCTGTATTCTCAAGCCAACCACAATGCCATGTTTCCTCATGGGCACTCAGCACAACTGTTTTGAATGAGTGCATGACCATCAGCAGCAGCCACTCTTCTGCCTCTCCTGAAGCCCGAGAGATGTCTCGTCTTTGATGCTCTTGGAGGTCGTCTACCCACAGTGTCACCCTGTGCAGGGCCAGGGTACAGGGAGTCCCTGTTTCCTATCATTTATCCCTCACAGAGCAGGACTGCATCAAGGAGTCCCCAAGCTCAGCAGCCCTGCAGTGCTGCTTCTGGCTCAGCCCTTCCGGGGAAAGCAGTTCAGGGCTGTTGCACAAATGTAATTTTCAGAACTCCTGGGGAGGACAGAGAGCCACAGGGAGCTGCCTGCAGAATCCAGATGTGTGCACATCCAAGTTCTTCCTGGTGCGGGGACTGAGAGCCGTAGACTCTTGGGGCAGAACGCAAGACCTTGCTGTCACTGTGTCGGAGGCGGATGTGGGCACTCCTCCTGCTGGCTGCGACTCCATGAGGTTCAGTCTGTTTCTAGAAATTAGGGCTGGCTGCTCCCGTCATACTGGTCTGTCCCTGTCACAGTGTGAATGAGATGCATGTATGTCCCTACCAACTCACCCTTCTGCAGGAGCCAGACAGCACTTTGAGACAATGGCCACTGGAAGTGCAGTAATAAATGGCCAGATAGCTATTTCTTCTCCTCAGAGCTATAACCCAGCACTGGAAGGTGTTGTTTTCTGACTGCAATCGAGGGGAATCTCTTCTCACAGAACATTAAAGAAGCAACATTTTCACGTGGGCAGCCCCAGCACACTTGCAGCCTACACGCAAACACACACTCATTATAGACAAAATAGTTCCCACCAGCAAAGCGTCCTGAAATAGCATTGCCAGGATAGGAAGGCGTGAAAGGCAGGAGGACCCCAGGGCCCTCACTCAGGAACTGCTCTGCCAAAGGTTTTAAGCCAAATGGAACTGTGTATCTGGGGACAGAAACAAGCTGTGAAGCCCTGGTGCTTACAGAGCAACGCGGACTTGGGTGTGCCCTTGGTGTGAGGCTCGGTTCTCGGGTCTGGAAATACAAATCTGTGAGGCTTAGTTCCTGCCTCAAAGAGGACATGGTCTGCCGGAGAAGGCGAGAAAGCTAAGTGAGAGATACAGGGCGTCATGTCAGAGTGGGGACGAGAGGTCTCGGAATGGGCAGGAAGGACCCAGGCCCAGATGGCGGCTGTAACAACAGGGTGTTGCAAGCTAAGGTTTCTCAAGTGAAGCGTCCCATCGGGGCCTCATCTGTCTCCTTTTGGACACTAAGCCAAGAGAGCTGCCATACCAGAGCTGTAGTGAGAACTCAGTGATGTGGATTCGCTTCTGAGAAGGAAGGCAAGCTCCAGAGAGCAGAGCGCTCGCCCACAGGCAGGAAGCGGCCCTGCCGCAGCTGTCACGTCTGCATCTTATACAATGAATAACCACTAAGACAACAATACGCAATGTAGTAGTTATTGAAACTGACCTACTAATCGGATTTGAAACTGTCTCATTTCATTGCTATTTGTTTCTCAATAAAATTATAGAAAAAATAAAATAAATAAATAAACCTCTTCTGTGGAGTCCGCAGTCTTTCCGGGAGGCTGGGTGTCAGGACAGCTGCGAGGCTCACCTGCAGCATGCTGAGCTCAGAAGGGAGAGACCCCTGACGCAGAAGCCAGAGCATCCAGGGAGACTGCTCTGTGAGCCTCTGCTCCAGAAATCGGGGTTGGGGAGGTGACTGGGAGTCAGCAAACAGCCATTCTGGGGATAGCTGCAGGTGATTCCGCAGCTGCGGGGCTTCAGCAGCAGTCTCACAAGGGAAGCGTCTCTCGGTGCACCTCGGCTTCCTGCGCACCACAGGGAGGCGCTTCCTGTCGCCTTCGTTTCCCCTCCAAGGCTCGCGAAGAAGGCTGGGTCCTGCCTCTCAGCAGTCGACAGTCGGACTGAGGCTGGGAGTCGCGGGGAAGCTGCAGGGTCTCCTGCCACCTGCTGGTCCCTCCGGGCACCACTGCACGGGAGCTGGGACTTCAGGGGGTGGAGCCACCAGGGGTGTGGGGACGCCCAGGCTGTAAAGAAGGAGAGGGGAGCAGAGGCAGGCTGGCGGGGAGTGCCTGTGCACGCCGGGCTCAGCGCAGCGACATCTGCGCTGGCCCTTTCTATTCAGGCCTGTTTTACTCAGAACACATTTTTTAGCAATTTAAAAATTTTTGGATCATTGCCTCCACGTGATTCATCAAAGAACTTGAAGCCTCACCTCCACAGACTCATTTGAAGGAAGAAGTCTGTGTCCCAGCTTCGGAGGAGGTGGACAGAAGAAAGCGTCACAGCGCCTTGCGGGGTCCTGAGTCCATTCAGACGGCCTGTGGAAGCCCGCTACACCCAGGCCTCGGGGGCAGAAACAGCAGTAATCGGTAGTTCCTGAGGATAACAGCCTTCTGTGGAGCAGCTAGATCAGAGGAGAACCGGACTGCAAAGCACAGGTGCTGGGTGAGGGCAGTCAGCCGTCCGTGTCCGGGGCGCTGCGGATCCAGGAAGCCCAGGGAGCAAGTACGCGAGAAGACGCTGTTGTGTGGAGTTAGCGCGGCGCGGATGTAGCCGCGTTCCCCACAGAGCTCTGTGCCTGCGATCACCGGGCACGGGTTGCTGTAGCGATCTGGAGATGAGCCTGTGTGGGCCCTGGGTCAGCTCTGTGCGACTGTAGGAGCATCCGTGGACGTGGCTCTGCAGGGGTCACGGAGCCAGGCTCCTGCCCAATCCTTGGGACGGGCTCTGTGCACAGGAATGCTGGTGTATGTGCGGTATACAAGCCCCTAAAGACACACCCAGGGCCCCGGGGGAGTAGGTGACAGAAGCCGAGTGGAGAAGCCAGAGCCTCACAACCGGGGTGCTCCAGTTCCAGGGACCTGGTGACTCACCTCCACAGTCACCTGCTGCCACCCCCAGGAGCTCAGACCTAGGGTCACAGAGCAGAACACGAGGGTGTGATGGTAGGTATAGAGGACAAGCCAGGCTCCCCACAGAAGGCCAGCACAGGCAGGCAGGGCCCGGAGAGCAGAGTCCTGCCGACCAGAAGGCTGGACCAGCAGAGCAGTTGTTGGTCCCAGAAGAAAGGCCACAGCCAACGCTGCATCTGTGCACACCCTGGATGTGAGCAAGCTGCGGCAGGCGGGCAGACTTGGTGCAGTTGAGAAAAATAGTGACTATTTTAGAAAAACTTTTTAAAAAATGAATTAAAGAAACGTTGCCATTATCACCCTCATCTTTCTCCTTGATTCAAGCTTGATCCACTTAGCCTTTTGTTCTTGCTTCTGTCTGAGGTAGTTCTAGAAGTCCTCTCTTGTAAATGCCTTTTTAAGGTAGGGTCAAAAATATGGTGACTCCTGCTGCCAAGACCTGCCGCATGGAATAGTGGCTCCTGAGAAGCATGCCCACACCCACATTGTTTACTGGCTCTGGCACTGTGAGACTCTGGCTATGCCCCTAACTCCAAGTGACTGTGGCAGGAAACGTTTTGAACTGGTGCAGGACATCCAAGAGGCTAGGGCCACACAGCTGAAGACCTTCAGGACCCAGTACTGAGGAGCTGTCCTGAAGGCACCGGAAGGGGTACGATAAGCGGGCTGAAGCCAAGGCAGTGTTTCTAGGACATTAAGAGAAATGTGTCTTTTAGGGTCATCATTTTTTTTTAAGTTAAACATTCGCCTCAGTTCTCCATGACACTGCATGTGTCTTCATCAAACGCTCCGAAGCGCCTGAACTCACCCTCTCCTGCTCTTCCCAAGATTCCCTCCTGATTTAGCTGAGCCCACAAGTAACTGTGAAACCAAAGATACTAACTGCGCCCCTGCTTGGAGTCACGGATAGCACGACCAAGGGTAAGAAAACGCTAAGGGAACTGTGGCACGACGGCTGCATGAGCTGCTAAGGAGCCAAGAAGAGCGATGATCCTCGGAGCTGCAGCCTGCGGTAGAGCGTTGTGGAAAAAAACTCAGGATCCAAACCCACTGGGGATGGGGTGGGGCTGGGGCGGGGACAACTTCAGATGGAAAAACTCTAAACTGATAGCAAGGATGCTACACTTTTGTCTCATCCCTCTCAGCTTTATCCACCATTTGTGTTACTTCCACAGTGGCTTTTCAGTCTCAAGAGGCCCAAGGGTGAAATGTGCATCCGCCCAAGGCGGGAGCGAGGGCTGCCCTAAGTAAATGACCTGGCTTGCGTTCTGGCTCCTGCAGCAGCAGGCTCGCGTGCTGGCCTTGCTGTGCTTCGTCAGGCGGGGCACTGGTTCCTTGTGTTTGGACTGTCCCTCCCCAGATCTGTGGGGCACATGTGGCGTCTGCCCGCTAATTCAGCCATGACTGGATCTGGTGTCTGGCTGGTGACTTGTGTGTGCTCCAGAGTTGTGCATCTGGGTTGCCACTGGGTTGGCAGTGCCCTGGGGAACATAAAAGGCTGCTTGTCTCCCAAGACTGCTTCTCTGCACCACCAGGGAGTTCTTCCCTGGCTTCCTCTAAATTCCAGCAGGCCTCCTGGGAGAGTAGGCAGGGGAATGCAGTCAGAAAATGCATCCACAGAGGAAGGGCATGGAGGGAGTTTGGGGTCAGGACCAGAGCATAGCTCTGCTTCCAGCAGGGAAGGACTTCTGGGTGCTGGGCACACAAGAATGGGATGCCCCAGGCCGCACACTGCCAGGAAGGCGCTCTGTGGATTCACCCTCTGCCCAACAGCCACAGCTCTAGTAGAGAGGGCAGAAGCCAGCCTGGAGAAAGTTCGGAGGGTGGGGGGGGCTCGCCCACTGGGTGTCTCTGCAGAGCCTTTGGCATAGGCATGCGCAGGAGCAATATTCATAACCTTTCATGATTGATCTCACACGAGCACTGACCAGGGCACTGAAGCCAGGCCACGTGTGGCAGGAGGTCCCCGGCTGTCCCACGTGCCAGTCCTTTGCTACTGGATTGCCAGGATACCCAGTCCATCCCAGAGGGACCTGGAGCAGCAGCTTAATGCCGGCAGCCAGGAGTCGGTTGTTTCATTACCCAGCAGGCTGTGCAGATGTGTACCAGAGGACAGATAGCTTGGACACGTGTGGATTCCAAAGCTCATGCCCACCCTTAACTCCATGTATCCCACTCTTGTCTCCTGCCCATAGCGGGGCTGAGTGCCAGTCTCAGGACTCACAGCCACCACAGAAGGGCTCTTCATTTGTGCAGCCACTGTGCAGACCCAGGGACTGCCAGCCAGTGTCATTGTCCCCCTCTCATTGCAGCCTGGTCACAGAGTGCCTCCGGGCACACAGGCTGCCAGCTTCAGTGGGGCATGGCTGCCTGCCTGCCGCCTGCCCAGCCCTGGCCTGTTGGGAATAGCCATGTGCACATTGTGGAAGGCCAAACACAGGCTGGGGTGCTGCAGCTCACTCTTAGTCTCGACACTTTTACTTGGGAGGGTTTCACCTGCTGCTTTTGATCAGGGACCTGGAGTAAGCAGGTTCTCTGGTGGGCTTTTGTTATTATTTGCTTTAGCTGTTTTGTTTGGTTTAGTTCGGGTTTTTTTTTTTTTTCAACAAGTTCCCGCTGTGCAGTTCAGACTGCGTTGAACTCTCTTCATAGCCCAGACTGGCTCAGAATAATGTAGAGACGAGTTAGAAGACATGGTTGTGCATTGCACTGTCCACAGATCGTAGCTGGTCCCACCGCACACGTATCTGTGGTTTCATTTTTCATGGTTTCTATTACTGTAGTCAGCCATGGTTCAAAACTATTACGCAGAAAATTCCAGAAAAAGTTCATTGGTTCTAAATAATCTGAGTAGATTGTTAAAATTCTTTTATTTTATTATAATTTGCTGTTAATTGCTTACTATACTGACTTTATAAATTAAATGTCATCATAGAATGTAGCCCTGGGAAAACATATAGGATCTGTCGCTGTCTGCGTCAGGGAGCGTCTTAGAGCGTTTTTTCCATGGAGAAAGGGGCCAAGGAGCTACTGTCGCAGGCTATTGCTTTGTCAAGGTGTCTATATGTTCCTAAATCTCATGATCCTTGAACACAGAGTAGAACCATGTTACATAAGTCACAGGCTTTTTAGGATTAAATGGACTCACATACTAGCAAACTCTTTGTAAAACAAAGAAACAAAAGCAAAATCCACCCAAAAAGAATAGCATTGTCAAAATTAGTGAAAGAAAAAAAAAAAAAAAAAAAAAAACAAAGAACATTTTTTAAAAATGTATGGTTGGCTGGATGATTCTGAAGGAAGGCAGCTATTGGGGCCCGACTTGCAGAAAGCGCTCTGAACTCCAGAACCCCCTCTTCAGCGTGTTAGAGCGGAAGCAATGTGTGACACAGAGAAATGCTAGGACAAGGTTGCTGTCTGCTTGAGGCTGGCGGGGGCCGCACATGCACGAAAACGGGTTATGGATTCGGACCACACAGGACAACGCAGGAAAGACACAGCGCGCAAGGAAACCCAGGTGGCGGGAGAAGGTAGCACAGCCTTGCGACCATTCCTGGCTGCCCGCTCACTGAGCAGAGATCGCTCCGACATCTGTGGGCTTATGAAGAAGATAAATCTCAGTCATCTGTAGGAAAGTGGGTGCACCGTGAGGATATGACGTGAGGTGGAATAAACCAGACGCACAGTTTAACCAGCTCGTGCTTTCTCTTCTAGGAGCAGCCCCAACTCTAAATAAATTAAAGAGCAAAATAAAAGACAGATAACAGAAAAGGGGAAGCAGGTCTTTTGCCAAAGCAAAGGGGCGCAGTAGTTGGAGGGGGGATAAGAAGAGGAAGGAAAGGCTCGAGAAAAAGCAAATGGTTCTGGGCTTGCGAGCCCCTGTTCAGGGCGAGGGAGACCCCGTAGTCGCGCCGTGCACCCCCACCAGAGCTGCAGGACTTCCTTCTCCAGAGACCAGCTCTGTGGCCTCCAAGCAGATCTAGCATTATTGGATTAATTAAGACATTTTCTGCAAGTTAAACTTGTCCATGAATATTAAGTTTCAGGCTGGGCCTCCCATCTAATCAAATACTGGATATTTCCAGAATAACAGTCTGTTCCCCAAACATTTAGAAATATGCATACAGAGTGTTTAACAACACCGCGGTGTTTATTTCTGGCCGGAAGGTGTCCCCTCGGTGTGACAGCGCCATGTCTGACATCTGGAACCTGCTAGGGCGCACATTGCTGCCTCCACATCATCTCTCGCTTGGCTTCCACTCTGAATTTGCTCAGGTCACTCATGCAGCTGGGCGGTCATGGGCTTTGCTTTGGAGCTCACTCACTGGGTCACTGTGTACTGCTGGTGGCTTTGGATAACCACCGTGTGGGACCCAGTTTCCTGTACACAATGCGGAAAGAACCAGGGCATCCCAGAACTGCGGTGAGGGTTAGAGCTTTCCACACAGTGTCCAGTTAGGGACCTGCCACGTGTGAGCTTGGGGCTGTGTTTACTGTCCTCCTCTGTGACTGGCGTGTGACCAGAGTTTCCTGCTTTCTCTTCAAGCTTTGACGTGGAAAATGGCCCTTCCCCAGGCAGGAGCCCGCTGGACCCCCAGGCCGGCTCGTCCTCGGGGCTGGTACTGCACGCTACCTTCCCGGGGCACAGCCAGCGCAGAGAGTCCTTCCTCTACAGATCGGACAGCGACTATGACCTGTCACCAAAGGCGATGTCACGGAACTCATCTCTTCCCAGCGAGCAGTAAGTACAGCCTGCTTTGCCTTCCTGTCTCACGCTTGCCTCACCTTCCAGCTGTCACCTGCTGCAGTGGTGGCTGCTCCTTTCAAGCCTTTCACAGAGGGCAGAGGTGGGAGGGAAACAGAGTGGCCCCAAGGTCACCCGCTGGGCAGTGTGTAGGTCTGGGGGCAGCATCTCCTCAGATACAGTATGCGGCGGATCCCATATGTGATTGATACTTTTAAAAGTTTTTGCTGGGCTTCATTGCCTGAGCTGCTGAGTCATTTACAAGATGAGAGCCTTCACATGTCTTGCAGATCACACTTGAATGTTCAGCTGCTTGTGAACTCCCAGAAGGCTGTAGGAGAGATGCGAGGTGACGGTTGCTCACCTGCACTTGATGGCACTGCCTAGGCTGTCACCAGGTGCATGTCACCCCAGCTGGAACCTCTCCCTGCCACACACACACACACACACACACACACGATGCTCACTTTTCTCCTGGCTCCTTGGTGAGTCACAGCACACTCCTTCGCCCTGAGAAGCACAGCTGATTTTTTTTTTTTTATGTTGTTTTGCTGCTATTCATTGCAGATCTCTAGTTTTTACCTAAAGAACAATGGCAGGGCTGTATTATTCATTTATTAGATTTCACAAATCAAATAAAAATTGGATGCTAAAATCCATCCTTAAAAGGATTCTGGGCACACATACAATTATTTTCAACATCTTATGCTATAAAATTATTAGTAGTTCCCTAAAGTCGCCAGCCTGGAAAATTCCACTGGGCTGTCTTTTGCTACGAGAAAGGCAGCCAAAAGGTTCACCTCCTTGCAAAGTGGGAAAGGGCTGTTGTAAACTGTAGCAGCAACAAAAGGCTGCCCACAGGACTCTCGCTGACACATTTTAATGTAGTGCCTCAGCCCTGAAGTATTTCAGTCACAGTGTGCCCCAGATCTCACCTATATTTTTCTATTCATTTGGCAAATATTTACCAAAACCCTCCTATGTGTGATGCCGTGTGCCAGACCATGAATAAAAGATGAACACAGCAGAGGAAAAATCACAGATGAGGGAAAAACCAATGCCATTCGCCAAAAGTTTGTATGTGGGCGGAGAAATAACAGCTAAGCAGGAATGATGAAAGGAATACACAGCCACACACATAACCGCACAGTGGAAGGCAGCCAACATCTAATGATTATTTACCCTGCTACCCAGTTCTCTACATTTTCTGTGTTACCAGTGTAACAGCCCTGCCTGCAGCTGATGAAATGGGTCTCTGAGAGATTGAGTGTGGTTGTATTTTTACGTTATACCTTGTGGTATAGCTAAGAATGATTGTATTAGGTCCATTACCTGTTGCTATAAGAAAATACCTGAGCCTAGGTGGTTTATAAAGAAAAAAGGTTGGCTTGACCTCTTTTCTAGGGGCTGGAGGAGGGTCTTCCTAGTGGCTAGAGGGTCTAAGCAGCACATACTGGCCCCTGACTATATTTCAGTATGGCAGAGAACTGCAGAGGATGCCAGCCACCTGCAGAGGAGCCACAGACTATGATGGCCTCGCTCTTATGAGACCAACTCACTCTGCAGGAGCAGCCCCAAAGCCTTGCTGCAGCGGCACTCCAGGACCTACTTAGCTCTCACCATGTCCTGCGTCTGTCGAGGCCCCCTGCCTCCCAGAGCCACCATGATGGCCACCAGGTTTCCAGCATGTGACCCTTTATGAGACGTCACAAGCCATAGCCAAGCCCTGACAATAACCGTGTGCAAGACATCTGGGCCATGTCTGTGCTCTTTTTTGTGGAAGCAGCTGCTCTGTTGGCAGGAAGGTCACAGACCAGTACAGAGAAGAGGGACCCAAGACTGAGAAGCAGTGGCCACTCTGTGGCGACTCGTGTCAGCATGTCATGCCCACGGAGGTTCCGTGGTGGTGCTGGACAGTGCGGGCGCTGCCACTTCTGACCCCCCCTGAGATCTAAGACTTTCTAGGTCCCATTGTGAGAGAACATGGGAAACGTGGCAAGCTTGAAGGACAAGAGCCTTTTCCACAGGCATTTGAAAGAGAAGAGGCCAGCTCCGGAAGATGGTTGGTCTGAAGATCCGTCCTCACGTCATCTGCTCTTCAGACCAGTGCAGACAGCAGGGTGGGTCTCTAGGGGACAGTCTTGGCAGAGACTGAAAAACTACAATGCAACACAATTGGTAGCTGGTGGAACAGAGATGCCGCCTGGCATGGTGATGTGAGCCTGTTGTCCCAGCACTGTGGAGGCTGAGGCAGGAGGACTGCTGTGAATTCAAGGCCAGCCTGAACCACATAGTAAAATCCTGTCTTAGATACACACACA
>NW_004524633.1:4984095-5007844 GCF_000260255.1 Octodon degus
GCCGGAAGCTGCATAAGCCCACCGTGCTGAGCCCTGATTGGAGAGGAAACGGCGGCTCTGAAGCCTGGCTTCTGGGAAGTCTTGCAGAAGAGTGGGGGGTGGGGGGAAGCACGGGTGGGAAGCGCGGGAATAAGAACAAGATGTGGGAAGGGCTAGCTGGAGATGGCTGGGGCTTCGGTTGCTGAGGGAGAGACCAGAGTAAGCCTCTGGAGCGAAGGGTAATGAGATGCCCCAAGTCCCAGCAGGAAACACCGGCGTCACCCCGGATGTGGCTCTGCTTGGTCCTTCTGCGCAGCTGCTGCATCACCGCCATCTCCAACTAGCATAATGCCTTCTCGTGCTGAGACAGATTTCCACGAGCACGAAGTACAGGGCCGGGGAGGCCTGCTCTGGCCCCTAGCTCTGGGGCAGCATCCACCCTGGGCGGGCAGCGCTGGATCAGCCCCCTGCAGAGCCCCGGAAGGGGGCCGCGCTGCTGTCCCCGGGCATCCTTCTGCCAAGCCTGCAGGGTGTGCAGGGAGCCGCTGTCGCTGCCACCCACCCGAGGGCCAGCGACCTCCGGGAAGCCTTGTCAGGGAACAGGAGACCCAGAGCCACGCGGGCAAGCCCAAACCGAAGCCCCTCGTGTTTACGACCGGTTGTCGACCAGCTACCCGCAAAGGACACTGAGGATTCCACAGCCCCAGCTACCAGCCGGACATTAAGACACAGAACCTCTTCTGTAATTTCCACGTTATCTGTGAGGAAAAGGCACGTTTATGGGTCGTGGCCTGTGTGGCCGGGCTACGTAAAGCCCATCTAGTTCCTCTGACCTCCGTGCCCCGACGTGCTGTCTATGATACTTTCATTGTAAAGGCAGGGGCGCTGGAAGTGCCCAACGGGAGCCGAGGCTCGAACCAAGGAGTCCGAGAGGCCGAAGCCGCGCGTGCCTGAGTCCCGCCCGTCACCTCTAAGTGACACTGAGTATACAAGAAAGGCCTCTAATCCCTGCTCGCCGCCTTTCTGATCCTGCTACGGGGGATCTTATTCATTCTTTTAATACACACGTACTTTAACAGGTACTTTGCTAACAATGAGGGCAGTTTCTGCACCTTTGAGGAGTGGGGAGATTGAGAGGAATGGGGTGAATGCCTTCAAGGTGGCAGGGATGCAGTGCAGGTTTCCCAAGCGAGTGGAGCCAGGCAGGGCAGAGGGTGCTGCAGAGGAGCGGCTGGGTGCGACTGGCTCCCCGTGGGGGCCGTCGTGGGGGTCGCGGCTCTGTGTGGCTGAGGGAGAAGGTGTGAGGGGCAGGGAACGGCTGATCTGGCTGGAGATGGGAGAGAGCCGCGCTGGGAAGACAAGGAGCAGCCTCCATGCGCACAGCGAGCAGCGGGAAATGCCGAGGCTTTTTAAAGCAGGAAAGCGCGATCATCAGTTTTCAGGGTAACTTTGGCCTGGCACGATGGCGCACACCTGTAATCCCAGCGCTCAGGAGGCTGCGGTAGGAGGATCGTTGAGAGTTTGAGACAAGCTTGGACTACAAAGTGAGCTCAAGGCCAGCCTGAACAGCATGGCAAGACGCTGTCTCAAAAAGGAAAAAAAATCAAGACATCTCCAATCGCACTGTGAAGGAAAGCTTGGGCAGGGGTCAGGCGCAAGAACCAACTGGAGATGCGTTGGTGACCTGCAGAAGAGAGCACGGGGCTCTGCCCCAGAGCAGGACGTGGACACCCAGTGCGTATTGCAAGTCAGGGTCAACAGGGACCGGTGGTTGATCATGAGGGGCGGGAAGGGAGGTGTCAAGTTTGACCAATAACTTGGGCAGTTGTGTCATTCCCTGGGACTCGGAGCGCTCTTTCATCACAGGAAATTCTGTCTAAGGAAGCGCTGGGTAAGCTATAGAGTACAATAAACACGGACACCCATGGCAGCCACAGGGACAGGCCTGAGCGTCTTGAAGAAAATCTTACCAATTAGGAAGGTAGACACACAGCTCTACATATGGTAGTAAAGATGTCCCTGTGGTGAAATAAACACAGTGATCTTCGTGCCAACCACTGCCAGTGGGCATGGTGCATGCCGAGAACTCATTTCATTCTGTTTTTTTTTTCTTTTTTAAAGAAATAATTTTATTGGGAAAAATGAGACAGTTTCAAAACTGATTAGTAGGACAGTTTCAATACTTAATACATTGCATATTGTTGTCTTAGTGGTTATCCATTATACAAGATGTAGACATGATATCCTGTCCACAGTCACTATTAGAACAAATCTCTCTATTCATTGAACTAAGAGAATGCAGCTGTGTATCTATCATAACTATTTTGAATATACAGATACAAAATGGTTGTTCATTTGTATCCCCCTTTTTTTGTTTAGTTTTGTCAGAGAAGAGCATTCCACTGTCATTTAAATATTATAGTTGTGTGAATTCAGCAAAATATTCCAATATAGTCCAGTAGTCCTTAATAGTAGAAACCTGACTCATTTCGTTCTCGCAGGACCACATTTCACAGATGAGCCGGAGACCTCAGGAGGTCGCCTGGGGCTCCCAGCAGACTGTGGCGCAACTGAGAGCCAGCCGGTGGCTGTCTCATGTCAAAGCGTGTCTCCTAACCCACCTCTCTGTAGGACAGACTAATAGCGGCTTCTACAAAGGATGAATGCGATCATGTGTAGGGAGAAAGCAGGGGCTAAAAAGATTCATAAAGTTGAGGGCCTGGGACTGAGATGTAGCATTCCGCCCTCTGGAAAGCGGGGACCCTTCTGGAAGCAGACCCCCACTAAACAGAGACCCATTTCTGAGACCCAGTGGTCACAGAATGGAGTTCTCACTCCATAAAGGTGCAATGTGCAGTTTTATCACTAGATGGTGTTCATGACATACTTTTGAATATCTAAATATTCCTGAGGAATTTGCCCTGTCTGGTAGCCAGGGTAATCAATTAACATCAGTTTTTTTCTTTTTTCCTTTTCTTTCTCTTTAATTTTTTTTATTTTTTAAAGAAAGTACAAAATAGTATTAAAATAGAAAAATTACAAATGGTACAGAAAGGCTGGCCAAATAGCTCAGCGGATTAAAGTGTCTGCAAGCAGATTCAGGGGCTGGGGGTTCATCCCCGGGCCTGCCGTGCTGGCCCCACCCTCGGGGAGCACTAAGCTGGCACCTGAGACAGAGCATGGTGGCGCGCACCTGTAATCCCAGCTCTTGGGAGGCTGCAAACAGGCGGATCACTACAAGTCCAATCTAGTAGTGAGACCCTGAACACCCTGGAGACCCTTCCCTAAAATATAAAAAAAGAAGAAAGGCACAGAATTTCACCAAATAAAATAATAAGAATTTCACAGTATGCATTGTATTGCATAGTGTTGTATTCTGGTTAGTTGTTCATGTTACCAGATAGATGTATGCAGATTTGGACGAAGAAAGAAAAGAAAAGAAAGTAAGAAGAGGGAAAAGAGGAAAATAATTTAAAAAGAAGACAAAACAAATTGAGCTCCTTTCCTTAGACCAGCAGGAATCCAGTTTTTGTAATCGAGGCTTTTGCATCTCTGATGCCAGGGTACTTTCCATTAGTAATAGATCAAATCACTGTTTTTAAACATTCAGAATACTTCTGTAATCTACAGACATTTTTCCTTGTGTTTTCCTAGACTTACTAGAAATTATCTGATAATCCATCTGATAATGATCTGCTACTAGTCACTGTCCCGAACACATTAGCTGTGCAGCTCAGAGCCATCAGGAAGCCAACATCAGGGGCCGCAAATCTGCTCTGGCTGCTGGACACTTGCCCTCTAAGCCTTAGGCTTCCACAGCAAGGCATTCCTGCTGATGCGGCGCCCCCATGTCTGCTCGCCTCCCCTTAATCACTAGGCAGTGTGTGCCATGTGGTGACCCCACGATTCGGCCTCCATGTGCCAGCTCCCAGCATTATCCATGTATGACTGTTGGCTTATTTCATTTTAAGGTAGAGTCACAGATCTGCTGGACTCTTTACCTCGTCCTCCGACTCACCCTGATGTCTACTGAACGACGTGAATTTCACATTAGAAACAGGAACAAATGGCAAGGTTTTTCTGTCATCTCCAAGTCTGTCCTGAGAGGCTGGGCAGGGACAGTGTGTGTGGCAGTTCACCGCACATGTCCGTCACAATGAGACCTTGCTTTGTTCTTCACTCTTCTGCTTTTGGCTATGCCTAGGTGCTCAGGCAGGGAGCCTAAGGCTCTTAGTGCTTTCACCCCACAAGCTTGTGCAGTGCTCTCTCATTTCAGTGCCTTTGTGTTGACCCTCTAGGCATTGCCAGGCTCTGCGTCTTGCCTTTTTAAGACCCGCTCCTTGCCAGGTGTGGTGGCGCACACCTATAATTCCAGCACTTGGAAGGCAGAGGCAGGAGGATTGTTGTGAGTTCAAGACTAATCTGGGCTACAAAGTGATCTCAAGGACAGCCTGAGCTGCTTAGTTAGACTCTGCCTCGAGAAGACAAAAAAAAAAAAAAAAAAAAAAAAAAAAAAGACCTGCTCCTATAGGCTCCTCTCAAATACCGCTCCCCTGTCCATCTTTTCTGCCTCCTCCAGCCTGTCGCTGACCTCGCCTTTGGACCCAGCGAGGCATCTGCTGTTCTGGATCTCAGTCTGGACTAGTGTCGTTTCGGTTCTAAATATATTTTTGTCTCCCCTACTTGGTTTTGATTTTGAGGATCCCAGATTCTCAGAAGGTTGAGGGTGTGATGTGATTTGCCATGTTGTGCCACCTTTGCAAAGTAGGAAGCGTATGTTTAAAAGAACAAATTTGGGGAGTAAAACAGCCTCAGCTCTTCCACTTCTCAGCTGCGTGCTAGGCGAGAACTGCTAACCCACTGAGAGGTCCTGCATAACTATAGCTATAGAACTATATATAAGTAAGAGTACCTGCCCCACAAGGCTATTGCAAAGAGCAAATGAGAGAACGCCAGTAGAAGGCCTCCCGGGCCGAGGTCACACCAAGCACGCTGCCTCTTTATCTCCGTGCTTTTCGTCTTCACTCCTGAAAGTGGATGCAAAAGAACCTTGCTAGATTGGCTGGAAGGAACTGTGTGTCTAAAGACAAAGATAGGAAAGCACCGTGTTTGTGAGGACCCAATGTGAAAAGCCCATGTTGGGAAAGAAAGCAAGGAGAGAGGGAGGGAGGGAGAGAGAGAGAGACTCTGTGTGTGTGTGTGTGTGTGTGTGTGTGTGTGTGTGTGTGTCTGTGTCTGTGTCTGTGTCTGTGTCTGTGTGTGGCCCAGTGTGGACCTCCCATAGTGGCTGGCACAGGGCAGCTGCTTCGTAATTGTTGGTTGTATTCCCAAGCACAGCTAAGCCATGTCTTCGTGGCAGTGGGGGGGAGCAGAGGAGGGAGGTCAGTGTCGCCAGCTCCTGTGGCACTGCTAGGACTCACACTGCTACGACGCACGGATCCGATCTCGGGACTAGGGCCATCTGTGTCCTAAACCCTTCCACGGAGAGCTTGGTGGGTAAATAGAGTTAGTGAGTGAGAACTAGAGAAAATGCCTCTCTGAAGAAGCACGTTGGACCAGTCCCGAGTACAGAGGTTCCAGATGCGAGGCATGGCTAGATCAGGCACTAGGGCCCACACAAGTGCCCGTGCGTGGCTCTAGTAAGGACAGTGTACATGCTGGTATTACAAGCTTTGCTAGGGTACTTTAAGAAAAAAAAGTGATGTTAATAACAAAATAGTAATGGAATTCCCAGACAGAAATCTGTGTTTAAACGGCGTTAAGGCTGTGGTTTAAATCAACAAAAGCCAGGAAATCCAAAGTTACCCTTTATCCAGACTGTTAGGCCACTTTTTCCGATGCTGCGTGTGCCTCGGAGCAGTGCCCCTCTGGATTCCTGGGCTCTGGCAGCCAAAATCCCTGGGTCGGCCCTTAAGGGGCCTGCAGCCTGAGGGTAGAGGGGTCCTCTAAAGGCTTCCCTGTGAAATCACTATGGGTCTGGGCGTCGTGGACCCGGAGCTGCTTTTTCCTCTTTCAGCTCTTGGAAGCCCTGCGTCTGCCTAATAGTGAATCCTCTGCAGGCAGGACGGCAGCCAGCCTCCATGGTAACCAGGTGGCTGCCACCCATCTAGTCAGCAGCGCCCACTGAGACCCTGGATCTATAAGTGGACCACATTTTAAAATATGTCTCTTCTCTCTTTTCACTAGGCACGGTGATGACTTGATTGTCACTCCTTTTGCCCAGGTATGTGTCACCTTTGCCCTGGCTCATTCTTCCTCTACCCTGGGTATGCTTGCTTGCTTGCTTGCTTGCTTGCTTTGTATTTAGTACAGGGTCCACAGGGTCTCACTACATAGATCGGACTCGTAGTGATCCTCCTGTTTCCAGCCTCCCCAAGTGCTGGGATTATAGAGCGTGCCACCGAGCCCAGTCTCAGTCACCATCTCAGTGCACCCCAGGGATGGGACCAGCACGACACACTGGGGATCTAACCCTGGTCCCTGCATCTCCCTAAGCAGGCACTTTACTCTGCGGAGCTACCTGGCCAGCCCCGGGTGTGCTTTCTAGACGTGGCCGCTGAACCTGGCCTTGGGTCACTTCTAGCCTTAACAGTTTGACTATCTTCCTCCGAGGTGCTGGCCAGCTTGCGGAGTGTGAGGAACAACTTCACCCTGCTGACAAACCTCCATGGAGCATCCAACAAGTAAGTGCGAGGTTGTGCAGTTGGGAACTCCTGCCCCTGACGCAGAAAGCCCTGAACAGCCCCAAAGGAGCACGCACAGCCATGCACGGACTCTTGCCCTCCGCATAAGCGACGCCAAGCACGCAGTGGAATCTGAAGGGGCGCTAGAGAGCCATAGAAATCGAGAGCAGGCTGGAAATTACCAGAAATGGTCTGATTTGAGTTTTATTAATTTTTGGACCTTGAACACCTAGCACACGGTAGAAAT
Source organism: Octodon degus (assembly GCF_000260255.1). Lineage (NCBI taxonomy): Eukaryota > Metazoa > Chordata > Mammalia > Rodentia > Octodontidae > Octodon > Octodon degus. The sequence goes on from NW_004524633.1 coordinate 4,991,005, forward strand.
ACAACAAAATGAGAGGAGGAATTTTTTAGATGTCACCTATCTGCCACTTCAGCAGTAAAGACCACAAAAGCTATTAAAAATGTTTTTCTTTTGGAAATTAATGAATACAGAGCCCCCTTAAGATTAAACATAATCAAAAGTTCAAGTCCAAGTTGCTGCAGTTTTCATTTTTTGGTACTATATAAACAGGTTCGTGGAGTTGACAAAAAGAGCACAACTATTCTCTCCTCTGCCCTGAGCTGCGCAGCCGCTCTTTTCAGTCAGCATTGCTGAGCCGTGGTCTCCTCAGCTGTGATGTGAAAGCATAGAGCTGTTCCCTGCAGTAACTGTCTTCTCCCAAGTCATCACAACCTGTGAGCCTAATCTAGGTGCTGTCAAGTTCAGTTTTCTGTGTGTTTGAAAAGCTCATCTCTGTCTCTGAGGGTCACAGAACCCATGACCCTTGGATGGTAAGGCTGAGGGAGGCTTTTAAAACCATTCATTTGGCCAGATGTGGAGGTACACCCCTGTGATCCCAGCTGCAAGAGGCTGCAGCAGGAGGATCCCAAGTTCAAGCCCAGGCTGGGCAACTTAGCAGCTCAGTGGGAGTGTGTCTCTAAATAAAAGCTTTTCAAAACGGCAGATCACATAACTGCGTGCGAAGGCTGTGTGCTCATCCTTCAGTACTGAATACATAGAAGACTGGTCACTTCACCTCTTGTTTGTTTGCCTAAGATAAGCCCAAGCCTTCAGAAACCCAACAACTGGCCGACAAATGTGCCATACGCTAAAGACACATTCGAGGAACCCCGCAGCTCCCGACTTCTCAGCCAGCACTCACCGCAGGGCACCCGAGCCCTGCAACCTTTGCCGAGTCACCCTGCAACTTGCTTTGCCTCATCCAGAACTGGATGAATCAAGCTTGTTAAAAGTGAGACCAAAATCTGCTCTCAGGGACAACTTCCGCTGTCCTCTAACTGGTTTCAAAGCGTCCTTGTGAGCGAATGTATTTGCCCCAGTGGGGTCATTCCCATGGGTGTCCCCTCCTCTAAATTCTTCTCTAAACTTTCAGCAGGGCAAACTTTCCCACAAGCTGTGTGACCAGAGTCACTCTCCAGCTAAAGGCAGCGCAGTGGCCCGCTGTCATCACTGGCCATTAGAGAAATGCAAATTAAAGCAATACTGAGATTCTGCCTTGCCCCAGAGAGAATGGCCACCTCCAAGAGAGCGGATAAATGGTAACACGTGCTGGTGGTGCTGTGGGGAAAAGGGAAAGCTTCAGTGTGGGTAGCAGGAATGGAAGGCACTGTGGGAGCCAAGGTGGACGTCACTGTGGAGAGCCTCCCAACAACTAAAAATAGGACTCCCATTCCACCCAGACATGGCCTGTCCAGCTATCTTCCCCAAAGTATTGAAGACGTCACACTGCAGGGATCCACGCAGTCATGTTTACAGCAGCGCAGCTCATCACGGCTGCATCTTGGAAGCAGCTTGCTTCCATCAGGAGGTGAATGGGTTTTTAAAATGTGGTATTTACACCCCATGGAGTAGTACTCTGCTATAAAGAAGGATAAACTTGAATCGCTGTAGCACACTGAGACCGCAATGCTGAGCGGAATAAAAGGTTTCTCTTAGGTGGAAAACCTAAAATCTAAATAAAGAACAAAATAAAAGAGAGATCATAGGAAGTAGAGAGGAGGGATCTTCCTCAAAGGGAAAGGGATCAGGAGGGGGATGACAAAAGGATGAGTTATACCTTGCAGCAGCTCATACAGGGTGCAGTGGTCACATGCAGCAGGCCTGGGCTAATAAAAACCAAAGTTCCAGTGGGAGAGGTTGGCTTCCAAGGCACCTGGCTGGCCAGCTGGGGTTAATGTGATTGAGAGAAGGCTGGACTGATTTTAGTGCAGTGTTCGGGGTGCGTACTCCTGATCCGAAAATCCTAACTTGGAAATGTTGTAGTCACCAACATGATGACAATGCTGAGAGATGAAAAGCTGCACACTTGAGCCCATGTGACAGACAGGCTGCGGCCAAAATGCAGGTGTGCCATCAAGACCATGTGACCCAGCTGCAGCAGTATGCCTGCGGCATGTGACAAACACTTCCCCTTCACTGCACTTTGTTGGTCATCTGGGTCAGGTATGGGAAGAAAGCTCTGCAAGGCTCAGAGCAGAGAGCTTTTTAGGAAGAACTTAGGAATAGGCAAAGGTCAGAGAGCCTGAAGGTGAAGATGTGAGCTGAGCCAGTGTTTTCAGGAACAAACACAGGAGAGTGACACCAGGGACCAAAATGGTGGAAGTGGGGCTGAAGGGGGAGGATGGGTAAGCAAACAGCCAAAGCCTTCTTAGCATAGGCAGACTCAGAGCTGCCCTATGGCACAGCCCCAAATGGGAGGTGGCCCAGGGTTGGGGTTCTCCTCTACCGCAGTATTAGGGCCTGCAGCCTCACCCTGCTGGTTAGTAAGCTGTGTCAGCTTCCACTCTTTCTTAAAAATCAGGTCTATATATGGCCTTACTGTCCTGGGGCCATGTTAACTTTTAGGAACCAAGTGTCTGAGAGCCATACTCGCCATGCAGAGCCCTGCCCCAAAGCCATTCCCACCCTCGTGGTCCTGGTGTCACCTTCGTTGCTTTGTGTGGCCACAACCACCAACCAGAACAGCTCTCCAATAGCAAGACAGATGCATCTATTGACTTTTCTCAAATCCATCTCCAGAGCTGATCATGTTAGTAATTTCCTGTACTTCTTTATAACTAAGGCCAAACAACAAAAATTGCAGGCAGGACAAAGATCCACTGGCACATCTCCTAAGGGAGACCAGAGGGCTCAGCATAGTCCAGGTTGGGACGTGAGGGATGAGGCTTGGCCACCTGCTGCTGCAGGTTGGAGAGCTCAAGGTGCATTCAATGCATCCCACAATAGTCCTGGAAACTCAAGGTCCTGAAACAACAGAGGAAAATGCAAGAGAAGAGGCCAGAGATGAGGCCTCTGCCAGGAGCAGACAGGCACACTCACACACAAGAGTAATTCACACCGAAGGATGCAACTGCAGGACGCATGGCTTCAGAAGGTGCTCTCTCGGATAACTGACCTGGGTTCTGCTCCCTGGCTTGACTGTAACACTGAAGCAATAATTACATCCTTGGAGGGGTTTTCAGGAGACATCTGGTTCAAGAGGTTTGTTGTATGAAAAGGAACTCCCAGATAGAACTATGTTTCTCTGGAGCTGAAGCTTCTTTTATCTTTGGCCCTTTGCTCTGCACAAAAGCTGTCCATTGTCTGCTGAGCTTTGCTCCCCAAAGGGTGAGATTCCCCACTCTGCTGCTGAGGTGATTTTTCTGCACTTTCATCAGCTGTCCTGTGGAGGGAGGCTTGCTTGAACTGCCGTTTCTTGGCTGTAAATTAAAACCTACATTTCTTTTGTCCTAGGAGTTAAGTTTGCAAATGTGGCTTTCGTTTAGAGCCACATTAGAGACTTATTTATAAGCACCCCAGAAGCATGTTTTGGCTCCTGGCCGTGCCAGTGGAGCCGTCCTGTGTCAGGAGCTGAACACAGAGCTGGGAGCAAAGTGCCCTCCTTCGTCATCCACCTCTGCCACACATCACAGATGCCACGTGTGGCAGTCAGGCAACCACGTCACATCTTTGTACTGACATTCTCACAAAGCATTATTTGGTCAAAAGGGCTGTAATCTTCGGGAGAGAACTAATAACCACTTCAATTTTTTGTTATATCTGGAAATCTGAGACCTTTCATTGCTTTCTGTACTCTGGCCTGGGATTTAAATTAGCTGAGAATCATAAATTCTTGAGCCTTCAGAACTGGAAAAATCTGAGCCAAATTTCCTGAGAGTAAGTGAAGACAGAGATGGAAAACCCCCTGCTCAGGACCTAGCACATTGTAAATCAGCAGTAAAGGCTCGGGGCTGCCCGCTCTCCCCTCACGAGGGTCACACTGTTGAAAAGTGCCTGAGGCTAGAGTAGGATCCTGCAGTCCTATTTACAGCCCAGCACTCTGCTCAGAGCTTAGAGCTGGAAGGTATGAAGTGATAGGGTTCCTCCTCTCCCCTCCACCAGCCAGGCGTGTTACTCACTGACTTTTCCATTAGGGACTATTGGAAATCAGACACGGAGTTGATTTTCTTTTGCACACATTCCAGTTTGGTAGCTGGTGCTGTCATGCCTGTGAGTACTACTGTGGCTCCCAGAAGCCACTTGAACGTTGAACATGTACTGAATCTGCTTTGCAGCAGGTGTCAGGCATGAGTGACAAACCAGGCAGACGCAGTCCTGCCATTCCAAAGCTTCTGCACAGAGCTGCTTGCATGAGTTAGCAACTCTAAATAAAACCACATTTTCAAAAATAATTTCTGGGACACAGGGATGTGTGTCACAAGTGTGATTTCCAGTAGTCACTGAGTGAACAGGGTGCTGTGAGCAGCCACGCCATTAAGAAAGTTGAGGGGCTGGGGAGGTAGCCCGGCAGTCTAAGCACCTGCCTGCAAAGCACAAGAACCTGGGTTTGATCCCCTGTACCACATGCCCTGTCAGCCCGTGCAGAGACCAAAACCGGGCGTGGTGGCGCACACCTGTAATCCCTGTGCTGGGGGGGCTGAGACAGAAGGAACACTACAAGTCTGAGCTGCATAGAGAGACCCTGTATCAAATGAATGAATGAATGAATGAATGAATGAATGAATGAATGAATGATTAAAGAAAATTTTAAAGAACATTGAGATTTCCATCCTAGATCTGAGAGTGTTTTCACAAAAGTGTTTGGAACTCAGGCAGAGATGCAAAGCAGAAACATCCCGATGCACAGCGAATCTAGCAGACGTTTGTTAGACACGTGTGTCCCCCAGATATGATGCTGGCGCGCAGCAGGGCAGCTGTGAACTCAGCACAAGCTTGGCTTCCATGTCTCGCTGGTGCACTGGGGAGGCAGAGGGGAAGATGGGAACTGCGATTGTTCGAGCGGAGGAATAGGGCCGCGCGGGCCCAGGATGCAGCAAAGCACAGGTGAGGCCTGGTCTGCTGAGGGGTGGCTGGGACGAGAAAGCGAGGCAGCGACTGAAAGACGGTCAGGTGTTCTGCGCGCAAGGTATGCACCGTGCAGCAGCACCGGAGCATGCGCACTCAGAACAGAGCCCAAACCGCCTGCGAGGAGGAAGCTGAGGAAGCGTTCACCCCGGGCCGTTGGCCCCTCAAATACTTTCACATCAACACGTCGTCCAGTCAGGGGTCGGCCAGCGTGCTCCGAATTTACACTATCCTCCTGGATGTTGGCGGATCCTGCAGGGGAAATGAGGAAGGGTCAGCTCTACCTCCTGTTGCCCACGGGTCCCAGATAAGGGGCGCAGATGTTACGATTACGTGAGCTGAACAGGAAGGAATGACCCTAGTGGCGCAGATAAAACTCCATAGGAGACTAGAGGAAGCACCATTCTCAGCCACAGGCCTGGCATCCTTTGGAGAGGATGGCTGGATTTTGAAGGCTGAGGGCCACATTCAGGGGGGACAGAGTTTGCTTGCCCAGCAGAGGAGCAGGCTAAGCACTGTGGGAAGAGATGTCACGTGTCCACAGAGAGGAAGCGATGCAGGGTGGCCTCCGCAGCCTCCAGCCGGCTCTTTCCTCCACCTGCCCACCTGCTCGTCCATCCATCCACTTGCGCATTCACTCTTTTATCCTTCCATTGGATACTTATCATCCAGGAGTTGGCAAGTGGGAGGGCATGCCTGCCTGGTGGCCCCGAGTTGGGGACAGTCCTTCGCTGCCTGCACGGAATTAATTTCCCTGTGATCCAACGCACCTTCTGTTGATCATGCACTGTGGACAGTGCCTGTTTGAGTCCCAATTTGAAATTTCTGTCAAGCAGAAGTACAGGATCCGTGAAAGCCCTCAGCCAGTCTGTGCTTGGAGACAAAAGATTGGATGGGGAGAGGTGTAGGAGATATGCTAGGAAGTGCGTTGGGGCCAGAGAACAAAGTTCTTTGCCCAACCCAGGAGTTTAGAATTTAATCTCTCAATTTTCTTGGAAAACAACCTTCAGTATGGGTGCAGGCGTTACCAGTCGTAGGCCTGGGGGAGCTTGCACTTTGAGCCTGAGCATCTTGGCTGTAGAAACCACGTAGGCCTGGGCGTGTTTCTCTGCTTTCCTGAGCTTCCTGTCCATTGTCCTTAAAATACTCCAAGCAGAGGCCAAGAGGTCCCCAGCACCGCACTACTAGAGTAGAGCAATCATTGGATGACTGTTCCCTCCTTTGTCACATGTGGGCACTGGTACCACAGACGGTGCCTAGGATCACCCAGCTGGTAAAACGGCAGCAGTGCCAGACTCTTTCCAGAAATTCTACAGGTACAGGGTAAGGGGTCACAGTGGCTGCATCCCTGGGGAACCAGAGATGGGTGTGCAGCCCCGAGAACCTAGCAATGGACACCGCTTCTCTCTCAAACTCCCCCAGGCTTGGGAATGAACGCATGAGTAGCACAGATTCCCAGGCCTACAGGAGGGCTCTGCAGGGGCTGGAAAGGGACTGCAGAGCTCCCCGAGTAAGCCTGATGCTCTTCCAGCCTTGAGGACCCGTGGCTGCAGCCTGCTGGCTTGCTCACTGCCAATGCCCGCTGCCACGGAGTCCTCACTCCTGGTGGCTCTGCTCGGCTGAGTGGCATCAGCAGCACCTGGAAATTTGTCAGGAGCACAGAGTGCAGAGCAAGCCCAGGCCTGCAGAGTGAGTGAGTCCAGAGGTGGGGCCTGGAGATCGCTGTAGGAAGCCCCCAGGAGTTGCCATGGGTCCTCGCGGAGAGCACCGCCCCGCCCACTTCCAGGGAGCTTCTCGAGTAGCGCATCGTGGAGGCTGGCATAGGAAGCAGTACAAAGAATAAGGGGAGCAAAACCAGTGAAAGTAGGGGAGAGCTACAGAGGAGGAAGAGGACAGCAGCAGCAAGGAAAGGAGAGGGAGCCCCAGTGTGGGCAGCCCTGGGCTTGTGCACTGTTTCCCTTGGCCCTGGAGCCGGCAGGCTTGCTGCAGCAACTGTACCCTCGCTCTGCCACAAGGACTTCCCTAAGTGAAGAAAGCGGATTCTTGTTTCTAGGGGTCTGTGGGGCCTTTTAAATGACTTTTTCCTCTCTCAGTCTTCATTTTATGAGATGCAAAAATGGGAGCTTGAACTGCTTGGTATCTTGGGGTTCTCCTCCTGGGGCCTTTTCCCAGACTGCCCAACACAGCTAGAGTCTACCCTGCCTTTGGGGCAAAGCCTATGCCAGCATCTTCTCCTGTAAGTCTCCCGGAACAGCAAGACCCACAACAGAGGGCTTGTCCAGAGACCTGGAGTAAACAACTTCCTTCCTGGGGAGTTAGAGCATCCTGTGCCATGGGGAGGGAAATTCCAGGCCGTAGGATGTGAGAGAAATGGAGCCATCTACCGCATATTATGGGTGCTCCTTCCGGAGGCAGCATTGTGTCGTGGATGGCTCGTGAGGGCTGGAAAGCTCCAGGAGGGGAGCGTGAGCTCATGAACTCAGTCCTTCTCTTCTCCTTCTCCACAGGAGGTCCCCGGTGGCCAGCCAGCCTCCCGTGTCCAGAGTCAACCTGCAAGGTAGGCCGTGTCACTCGAGGTCTACCTCCATGTTTCAGAATCATAACTGCCCTTCTGACTTAGAACCAGGGGTATGTTCAGAGCAGTCACATTCGTCTGCTCACCGAGCGTCAGAAATGCATGTCTTAGCAGCCTTTTCCAGTAGTGTCCTTTGTTCGGTGGGGAACGTGTGAAGAACCGTGCTAGCGTGCCGTCCATCACGTGGCCCTGCTTGCAGGATGGGATGGAGGGGATATGCCTTGCTCTCAGCAGAGCAGCAGGTGGAGCTGTGCTGAGACGTCTCTCGACCTCAGCGCCTGGCCCAAGGAAGAACCCCGGGAGAGCCAGCCTCCAAGACCCCAAGTGCCCACGCCGGCCTGGGGGTCCCCGAGGGTGGGCTGGCGGCTTTCCTCTTAGCATCTACCAAAGACCCCCCTTGGTTCTCTGTCCCTTCCACGTGTGAAGCCAGGGCTTCTTTCCATTTCTCCTGGAGGCCGCCCAGCTCTGTTCTGCTGAGGAGTAGCTTTTAGGAGAGCCAGCCTCTCACCTGCAGAGCTGTGTGGCTGCCTGTGATACAGCGCTGAGTACTGCCAAGTGGAAGCCCACCCCCAAGAACACTGCGGAGAGGCACTGAGTGTCAGTTCTCCTTTGACATGAAACGCGAAGAGGTAAATGACTTTTCCTGAAGCCAAAATGGAGCTTTTCCCTTGAACCTGCCCCATAATGTGGCGGTGAATTTCAGCAAAACTATAGGAGAACAGTTAAGGTGAACTCACTCAGAGGGCTCCTAACCACCCACCGTGCCTCCCAAACTAGTCTTCCCTGCTGGGACATTGTGGTCGCCCGCTAGCATTAGGACCTTAAGTATCACGAAAGTATTTATAAAAGCCCAACTTCTAGCACAACAGAACAAAGGCAGTAGATTCAACTGGCTCCCTGACTTCTGAAGTATTTATGGTATATGCTTTTAAAAATATTTTTATAAGATTGACAGCAAGAATAAAAGTGAAAGGAAGACATTAAGTACAAGTGAGTTTAGCTGAGAGGCCTACGTACAAAACAGAAAGAAGTAAACAGTATTCTATCCATGGACTTCAAAAACCTAGTGGCTGGATGTATTATTTCCTTCAGAAGTTTTATAAAAAGAAACAAAATAGAATGTGCTCACATATACACTTGGAGATCGAAGAAGCTGCATTTTGAAACTCCTTCGTTTCATCTCACTGGCCAACCTGTGAGCTGGCACCACTGGCTGCCAAGCTTAGGAAAGATGTTTTTGATGTCCGGTTTGCATATTTAGACAATGTTTTCCTTCCTTGGAGTAAATACTGAGAAACACTAGGGGGACAGGTGACATTTAGGGCTCTCTACATGAGCTCATCAGCTGCAGAAGCTGTGCGGAGGGTCATCCGGCCATCACTGCCACAGTACTATAGCTTGGCAGCTAGAGGCGCTTTTGCAGAAAATTCTTTAAAACAACAGAGCGAAGAAATGACAATGCCACTTAGGCAATTTGTTTTTGTCTGTCTTTGTGGCAAACTACAGGCATCCTGGCTTTTCACTGGGAAGGGAATGCAGTGATACCAATTATTACGTAATTATGGGTTTCAAAATCTTCTTAACATTTAACCACAGTCAGAAAAGGAAGGAGGAGACACATCCCGTGTTTTGTTCTTATTATCAGCTTAAATAAGCCAGGCAGATTTTTCCTGTTATTTTAATATTTATCAGCATATGACAAAGAGGTGTGTTTAAAGAGCAGCTTTGAAGAGCAACAAAAAATAAATGGCTCAGAGCAACAGAATACAGAACTGGAGTGCTGGTTTAAAGCCTGACTTTTGGTGATGAATTGGATCAGGTTTTCAGTTATGGGTGCTGAATGAACTTGTGTGTTTTGATTGAAACCTAATGTGAAAGGGACAAGAAACCCAGGATAATTTAAACAGATTTCACAGCGATGTAGCTTATTATCAAACCCTGGCTCACTCAGAGAACTGCATCTTACATAGAAACAAACAGCAGAAAGCCACTTTTCCTCCTCCTCTTCCTCCTCCTCATAGTTCTCCTCCTCCTCTTGCCCCTTCTCTTACTCCACATGAATGAAGTTCAATTCATTGTAAACCTGATTGAATTGGTGCATTTGCAAACAGTTGAATTGGTGCATTTGCAAATGGGTCATTAACCAAAGTGTTCAGCTGGGGAGCCTCTTCACTGGAAACCCCTCCTCTCCTGTGAAACCATGGGCATTCTCAGCAATCCTGGCTCCACACAAGCTCCCCTCCTTTGAACAAGCATCTTAATATCTTTAATTTGGCTGGAGAGACTGCCCGTTTTGCCATGGTAACCATTTAACTTCACACTGCAGTGGCCCGGCCAGCACCCCTGCTCACCGGGGAGCCTGCGCTTGTGAAGGTAGGGGCTGCACCTTACACAGCCCTGACATTTACGGTGCGACACTTTAGTGTGACGACTTTCATGCAGTAGGAACACAGCAAACGTAGAAGGGACCAGAATGCCAGAAAACCTTGGGTCTTTCTGGGAGAGAAAGGGCTCGTAAAATTTAAACTTAATAGCTAAGATTTTTATCTCTATGGCTATGAAAAACATTCTGTTGTGTGTTTCTTTTCCTGTATATTAAAATCAGTTGTTACATTGAAATCAATAGCTGCCTAAAGCCCTTGCAAGTGCTCATCCGTGCTAAGTGTATTCTGCCAGGGTCCAGAGCTCCGCATGTGCTGGCAGCCCTCTACCTCTGCATTGCCGTGACCCTGCCTTTTGTCTCACTTTTATTTTGAAACAGGGTCCTGCCAAGTAGGCCAGGCTGCCCTCAAACTTGGGATCTTCCTGCCTCAGCCTCAAAGTAGCTAGGATGACAAACATGCTCTAGCATGCTGGGCATAGGGTTTGAATAAAAAGAGTTAAATATGCAAAGCTGGCGTTTAGTTTGGCCCCTTGCATGAGAAAGCCAGAGTAGATGGAGACCAAAGACCCACGTGACAGTGCGTCTTCCTGGGGAGCTGAGCGCGGGATGCTGCCAGGTTAACGGAGGGTCACAATTTGGATCACATAGTCTAGTTTTAAAGTTGTGTTCAACTTTAAAAAGAAAGGAAAAATGAATAAAAGAAACCTGAGGTAGGGCCACGAAGCCTGGAACCTGTACATATACAACCTGAAATCTGAAATAATGGTCAGCATTTCAGACCCCAAGGCTACTTCCAACGGGAAAGCAAGCCCGCCATTCGGGAAGCCCCGGTGCGCATGCGCAGCGCATCCTCGCGGTCCTGCTGGGTGGGTCCTCTCGCCTCGCGTCCCTGCAGCTCCTCAGTGACTATAGATATGCGGTTAAAGTGAGAATCTGCTGGGAAGACGAGAGTCATCGAGTGGGTTCTACCTTTAGAGAATGACTGCCTTACAAAAAAAAAAAAAAAAGGAAAAATATTTAACTGCCAGCCCCTCTGAGTCATGTGATTTGATTAATAATGAAATATATCATGCACTCTATGTAATATTTTAAAAGCCAAGTTAGTATGTAGGGCAAGATGTTTTCTACTACAATTTGGATTCCAGCATTTACCAGTAAACCTACCAGCAGGAGGACCATGATCAGATAGTATTAAGAAGTCTATGAGTCGTGAAACTGACGGCAAGCCACGTCACAGAAATGGCCAGGAAAGTGCCTGGACAGCCTGTCTCCTGGCGTCCGCAGCCTCCTGGCACGGTGGTTTTCAGCATCAGCCGCTGAGGACACGTTTCATGAGAGGCCTGAGTTTGGGGACATCAGATGAGGCGCGCGGGGCAGCCCAGGAAGTCTGAGACGGCTTTTCCGACGTGAGGACAGGCTTCCTTAAGGCTGTCCCAGGGCTCCAGGGAAACCCTTTCTTCTCGGATGTACCGGCCAGGCTGGAGGTAGAAGCACTCCTTCCCAGTGGATGAGACTGAAGGAGAGAGTGTCTCCCGGGAAGCCTGCTTCTGAGCAGGGGTCGATCCCGTAGTTAGGACTGTTGCTGAAGGTTCGCCGCGCAGCAGATACAGACAAGGTGGGCATGGGGCTAACGAGCTACCCGGCACGTGGGGCGAGCCCGAAGGCCGGCACGCCGGTCCAGTTCTGCTGCTTTGCTAGGGCTTCCGGGGCCTTGGAGGAGCGAAGGCCCCGGCCGGCAGGTGTGGGGCTCCTGGGGACAGGATGGCCCGGAGCTGGCGGGGCGAAGTGGGGCGCCACAGCAGAGCCCTCGCTGGCGCCTGTGAAAGGCGCAAACTGTCAGGCACTTTCGGGCCAGTAGGACTAAAGTCAGTCTTGTACCAGAGACTCTGACCAGGGCTGAGAAATTTTTAAAAAGAAAAGGAAACTAAAGATGAAAAACAGAAAAAGGGCGAGTAAGAAAAACAAAGATGTCTGACTGTTTTCTTCAGCGTTTGGAATGCCACGTGACCTAAATAATTGGGATAATCAGCTTAATTACCACCGTGAGTGTCCAGGCAGCTGCATACAAAAAAAAAAAAAAAAAAAAGAAGAACATGAAAAAAAAAAAAAAAAAAAAAAAAAAAAAAAAAAAAAAAAAAAAAAAAGACACGAAAAATGCAAACAGGAAAAAGCCCCAGTTATTCTGAGAATAATTCCCCAAGTGGCTGTTTTGTAAGAATTACTTTTGTGTATAGCGGTTAAAGAAAAGGTAGCCCCAAGCGCCATCGCTGAGCTGGTTGTACTGCCTTGCAGTTATTCCACAGATGTCTGAATTTAGGTAGGGGGAGTTGCAAAAATATTATCAAAACAGCTGAAGTATGAACAGTTGAAGTGCTGCCCTTCAGGAAACACTGCCAAAAATAACACTCTGTTCATTAACAGCCAGTTTCCTCAGCTCAAAATTAATTCTAAATTTAGTGTGAATATTCCTTCGTATTAAACGTGCCTGATGAAGAGCGCAGACTCTGGCTGCTCCCAGTCGCCGCAAGAGTTGAGTTTGCTCCGCGTGGATTCCAGGCCGTGTTTTCACACTACTGAGAAGCGCTCCCCGCCCAGCCCCCTGAAAGTTGGACTCAAGCATGTTAGTAAGTATTTCAGTTATGCTATTGACGTCAATGGAGTCATTAAATAGATTGCCGGCCCTCCCAGAGGGGAATCGCTGCCAGGGACCTAGATACAGACACGGTTTTTACAAAGACAGCCAACAGGTTTTGCTCTAGCTCTGAGCCAGCGAGGGGAAAAGCTTATACTGTAGCAGACCTGTCTTCAAACAGTTTGTTTTCTTTGTTTTGCATCTTATTTTTGCCTTTTATCTTTGGTTTCTTTAGGCTCAGGAAGATACCCAGATATTGTTGTCTGGTTGTTTTGTGTCCAGAACCATCTCCCGTACTTGGCTGAGGGAGGTACCCCACTTCCAAGAACGAACCTCACCTCTGCCCTACACAGCCCATCCCGGTGTTTATTCAGGAGCACGAATGACCCAGGCAGAGTGCTACTGTATGCCAGGAAGGTTGTGTTTGATATATAGCTCCCTGAATAAACAGTTTTGTCCAAACACACACACACACACACACACACGCATACGCACATGCACGCACGCACACATGCAATTTGTCCTTTCAGCCGCCTCTGCACAGCTCCAAGCTGCAGCCCCTCCTGTATGAATCGACCTTTATGCGCTGGCTCTGTGGCACCAGGCACCAAGCTCTGTAGCAAGAGGCGGAGGAGGAGGCTGGGACGAAAGAGTCACTGCTCCTGGCGGCTTCCTCTGCAACCGTCCCTCCCGCAGGAGGCTGTCCACGTGCCTTGTGCGTCCTCTCAGACCCCAGCTGGCGCCTGCCTCAAGCCTGGTCATGCAGCTCCCTGGCGAGTCGCACTAGGGAGCCCTTCAGGAAACAGCTGCCTCCCCCGAGTATTCCTGACAGCTGTTTACCTGGGCAGCTTCTGGAGTCAGAGCTAAAACTTCAGCCCACGCCTGAACTCAGCCCTCTCCCAGGTGCAAAGTCGGGGAGCCATCTTGAGCAGAGTTCTTCAAATGTGGCTGCAGAATGGCTCCCTCCTGGTGTCCCTTCCCTCCCCTCACTAGGTGATCCCTTCCCCTCATTGCTGTATGGGTGCAAATACCAGCATCTGTGCACCTGGGTAGCCCTTCTGGCTCATCTGGACACCCAGAGCCACCAGCCACCCCACCACCGTGGCTTCTCTTCCGTCCTGGGCATGGAGCAGCAGCCCTGGCACCCTTTCAGCTCTCGTCGCTGACCACAGCCAATTCCTTCAGTCTCTTTTCTACCCTTCCCTGTTCCAGCCTCCCCCACCTCCAGGCCACCTCTCCCGGGCTTCACAATCTTCTTGTGCCTAAGCCACCCTGGTTCCTGTTCACAGTCTTCCACAACCTAGTGCAGTCTCCATTCCAGCTCGAGGATTATTCTTCTGAGCCCAGTTCTTGTCATGTTGTGGTGTTGTTTATCATTGGCCTTCAAGCTAAAATCCAAACTTCTTGCAGGTATGCAAAGAGCTCTAATTTTGCTCCTACCCCTTACCTAAGTACAGATGCTGGCAGGGCCCCCAGGATACCACACGTGACCTGGACCAGCCTCTCCTGTCTCCCTGACTTTTTACGTGATGTCCCTCTCTCTGGGTTGCCTTTCCCAAAAATATCATTTGTACCTTCCATTCAGAGACTTTCTTACAGGGACACTGGAAACACGTCCTTTGTGCTCTCTGATTTCTGGATTCTGGAGCGAGGAGTAAAATGCTGTCTACCTAGGCCCCTGGCATAGATTGCTGTGCAGAAAACCCAGTTCCCATCCCAACTGGCAAGTCCAAGGCCCATCCCTCTGGCCTCGGCCTGTCTGCCCTCTTCTGGATGACCCTCACCCCAAACCACTCTAAATATTGTCTCAGAGTCTCCACGACTGCACTTGTCATGCAGCACTACAATTATTTAGTTCATGTTTCCCTGCTAAGTCAGAAGCATCGCAACGGCAAATACCAACCTTTGTTGTAGTCCCCATGTATAGCATAAAGCTTAACAGGTACCCAGTAAATGTTCACGGAGCAGGCAGGTTCCGTGTGTGAAGGCCCAGGCCTGCCCTTGCAGGCTTGGGAGAGGGTCCAGGGCTCATTTCTGGCTTTGCTCAGGCCTGCCTAAATGTCTCTAGCTCGAGCACAAGTGTGGGGCTGACATCCTGGGCCCACTGGGATTGCATGTGCCCTCGGGGCATGAAGTACATCTGTATTGTCTGTCACTTCAGCAAGAAGTGACAATATTAAGAGAAATGGGAGGGCTGGTGAGATGGCTCAGTGGTCTAAAGCACCTACTTAGAACAAGCTTAGCAAAGCACAGGGACCACGGTTCAATTCCCCAGCACCACATGCCAGCCAGCCCTGCCCCCTGGTGGGCTGAGCTGGACACACACACACAGACACACACACACACACACACACACACATAAATAAATAAAATTTTAAAAAAATATTTTAAAAAATAAAAAAAAGAGAAATGGGAGAAAAGAATGAAGTAGGTCTTGTTTGGCCCTTTCTGCCAGTGATGGTGAGTGTCCCAGAGACTGCATGCCTAAGCTGCTGTGCAGAACCCACTTATTTATCTCAAAGTGTCAACAGTGCAATTAAACCCCCGTATGGACCCGTCCGGTGAACGCGCGAAGGAGCCACTGCTGTGCGTTGGAGCTCATGACGTCATCCCCTGGCGCCAGGACTCCTTGCTGAGCGTGTGCAGGCTCCTAGGCACACTCTTAGCTCATGCTGGATGCCCAGCTCCTGGGCAGTGCTGGAGCCCCTTTGCTGGCCTGAGGCAGGGAGAGCTCTGTGTGCTAGTCTCTCAGTGCTCAGCACCAGGTCTGCACAAAGCAGGAACCTGAGTAGCGTCGGAGGGGAACTGAGCTGGGCATCTGAGCCAAGCCATCAGAAAGTCACTTCTCTCAGACCTGACTTTTAAAATCTGGAATAAAAGAGGATTTTGATATGCTCTCTCTGAAACTCATTGTTCAGATTAAACACGAAAAGCTCTGCATAGTGCTTGTAGGTGAGCCGGGCTGCCTCTGCCACATGCTAGCTCTAGGACTAGCGATCTTGGGATAAATACTTGACCTTTCCCTGTCCCAACCCCTTCCCCTCCAGTACTGGGATGGAAGATGTCTATATCTCATACGTTAGTTGTGAGGGTTAACTATTCAGTATTAGTATCATTCATCTTACAGAACATGCCTTCCTCGGCTCGCCGCATGGAGCAGGAGTCAGTGCAAGGTTGCTAAGAGCCCAGGCTGGCCGGTGTCAGTAAGCAACCAAAACAGAAAGCCCCGCATAGATCTTTCTAGACTTACTT
This sequence comes from Octodon degus, assembly GCF_000260255.1. Lineage (NCBI taxonomy): Eukaryota > Metazoa > Chordata > Mammalia > Rodentia > Octodontidae > Octodon > Octodon degus. Next base: position 5,006,869 of record NW_004524633.1, read on the forward strand.
CCCTTCCACAGTAATACAGATGTCAGCTCTCACCATCAGCTTTGGTTTTATGGTTTCGGTTACCCTCAGCTAGCCCAGGTCTAAAAATCTTAAATTGAAAGTTCCAGAAAAAAATATAGACATGCATTGCAAATTGCAGGCCTTTCTGAGTAGTGCGAGAACGGCTCCATCTTACTCTCTCCTGCCCGGGACGGGAGTCACCACGCTGCCAGAATGTCCAGGCTGCCTGCTACATCTGCTCGTGAGTGCTTGGCGGATGTCTCGATCTTCAGGGCGACAGTCAGTCACTGCCACGCTGGTGCTGAAGTAGTCTTTATTTCACACGACAACCGCCCTATTTTATTGTTGGCGGCTGTGCCCTCTCCCATGATGAGTTTCCAAGTTTAATTTTCTCGTAGTTATGCGTTTATAAGGAAAGGATAGTATAGATGCACGCGTGCAGTACTGCCCATGATTTCAGACCCCACGGGAGGTCGTGGAGTGCACTGTGCACAGACAGGTGGGCATCTCTAGGTGGGCTTTTCTTTCTTTCTTTCTTTCTTTCTTTCTTTCTTTCTTTCTTTCTTTCTTTCTTTCTTTCTTTCTTCCTTTTTTTCTGTACCTGGAATTGAACTCAGGACCTTGCACTTGCCAGGAAGGAACTACGCCGCTGAGTGCTGTCCTAGGCCCTGTGTGATCTAAAAGAAAGTCTTTCTTTGAAGTTGAAGATGCTTTCCTCCTGCAACTATAAAGATCAGTCTCTATGGAAATAGATTAAAGCCAGTGGCAGATTCTCTAAGATACAATGGGAAGCGAGGGCTCAAGAGGGAGGGTGGCGTCGAAGCGTGGTTGTTTCTCTTGAAAGCAGGGTACAAAGACCCATGCCAAGCTATTTAGGATTCTGAGAAGCCAGACCTCGGCTGCGAGCTGTCTCTTGCCTGCGTGTATGTGTGGTGTGTGTGTGTGTGTATGCATGTGTGCCTGCGTGTATGTGTGG
>NW_004524633.1:5008044-5035563 GCF_000260255.1 Octodon degus
TGTGTGTGTGTGCATGCATGTGTGCCTGCGTGTGTGTATGTGTGTGTGTGTATGTGTGTGTGTGTGTCTGTGCCTGAAAGGTCTCTTTGTAAGACAGCATAATTACAACTGCTGGGAGTGCTGCAGTTGTCCCTGAGTCCAGCCTGCAGGGCCTGCGCACCCTCATGCACGCCCTGGTGTTCCTGCAGACAGCTCAGCAGGGAGCAGAAGCTGGCATAGTACTGCCTTTGCAGACCAGATGGTGGCAGCTGGCCAAGGCTGGCACCACGCGGGCTGTGACTCCTGCACAGACGTCAGGCCCTCTCCAGTTATTGCTGGCCGGGAAAGCACCACATGCGGAGGAGGCTGGGGCCGGTCCAGAGCAGGATGATGGACACAGAGGTCTTCTCGGAGAAGAAGGGGGAAGGGAGGGGTGAGCTCAGTTCCCCTTCTGCTGGCGGAACGGTGGGCTCAGCTTGCTTGCGTCTATTCAGGCCCTGGCCAGCCCTTGACGGAGTGGCCTTGAGAGCTGTTCTCGGAAGCCAGGAGCATTTCAGGGAACTGTCTTTCACACCAGAGAAGAGAAACAAAGCAGGGACTGTCCCCTCGGAGTAGAGCGCAGGCAACAGCCCTGACTGGGTATTGGTTTTTGTCTTCACTTCCTCCAGGCCAGAGCTGTTGACAAAAACCAAAAGTAAGCCCTTGGAGTTAGGCACTGCTTCCTTACAGCTCTTTGACTGTGTCCGTGGGGTCAGCTGGGGCCACACCAAGCATCCCTGTCCTCTGTTCCCAGGTAGGCAGACTGGTCAGGAACCACAGGCCTTCTCTCTGCCTGCCAACTTGAACTTAGCTCTCGAGCCCACCAGGGGCACACCTGGTAGCAGAATGAGTGTCATGACCAAGTTGAGTCCTACAGCACCAGCAGGGACCTCGCCTAGGCCCTTTCCGTCATGGCCCCTGGCATCTGGCATCCCCCCTTGGCCTCGCAGTAAACTGGTCTGCGGTATCATTGTTCCTTAATGGCGGTCTGCATGCGGAAGGCTCGGGAAATGTGTGTGGAACACCCAAGAATGCACTACTTGTGAGTGGTGGAGCCAGAGCCAAACCTCGACTTGCATTTTGTAAAAACCCAGGCTTTCTTCTGGATTCCACACCATGTCTCGGATGTTGCAGTTAACAGGAAGGGGACAGGGAGAATGTCCCCCAGGAGCACAAGCAAAGTCAATCACAGACCGTCAACCGCCCCCTGCTTAGGGTCTAAGCAGACAGAAGTGCGAGTCCTAGGAGCAGTGTGTCCCATGTGTGTCTGTTCCTTGTCCACCCTTTCATTCAAGAATCACTTACCAAGTGCTTGCTGCGTGCCAGGCACTGCGATAGAGGATGCAGGCATAAAGAATGTGCACCAGCACCTCGTCTTGGGGGTCGTGGCCCTGGGAATGGAGCACCCACAGGACTGCACTCCTGAGGGTTCTGATGGAGGATTTCATGAAGGATCTGATGAAGGGATCCTTGCCACACTTGTCTACCCATAGGCAGAATTCCAGTATGTGCATTCAGGCGGTGACATTCAAATGAGCTGCTATATATAAAGAGCTATAACTCTGCCTGGCCCTAGAAGTGTTTCACATTCACCCTCATCATTGTCATGCATTGTGGCTAATGACAAGAGAGGTAAATGAATGACCCTGAAGTAGAGACCGAGCACCTGGGAAGGTCAGATGGGTAGGTGGCTCTGGGAGAGCCACCAGAACTCAGGGATGCTGGGCTCATACCGGGTGCTAGGACAGCAGTGAGGGGTGAGGCCAGCAGGTTGGGGAGGTCCAGTGGGACAGAACATTGGTAGGACTAGACTGTATCGGAAATTCAGTTGAGAGCCACTAAAATTATGTCCAGCAATAAATCCCACAATCTGATTTGAATTTAAATGCAGAGCTTCTGTCTGAGCCCCAGCTCCAGGTATTGATTGGTGCCCACCATGAAGTTCCCATCCCAAAGGTCAGCTGCTGCCCCTTCAGTCCACTTCCCAAGTAAGGGGCCAGGCTCTGGTCTCCACTGCCTGAGCTGAAACCCAGTTGTATTCCTTTTTTTCTCAGGATTGCAGACAAGAAATTTGACTTCCCTGGGCCTTGGTTTTCTTACCCGTGCCATGGGGACAACAGAACCTGCTGCCCAGAATATGCAGGATCAACATCAGTTAATGGGATATGAAGGATTTAGAATGGTGGCCAGCCCACGGAAGGCACCAGATGGATGTCAGTGCTTTCAGCAGCCTGTCCTCTTGTCACTTTGTGCCTTGAGCCTGTGCTCAGGGCTGGCACACAGCGCATGCGCAGATCAAATTCACAAAAGAAAGAGAGAACAAGGAAAGAGAAGTGTGCAGTTCATCCCAAGTGAGAGGAGAAAGGCCACCGTCCTCTCCGCAGGGTCAGGGTGGTCCTGATAAGCAGACGTCTACCTCTGGGAAGCAAGAGCCTGAGTGGCTTTGGGGCTTTGCGGCTGCTCCTCCTCTGGAGAACTTAGAACAAAGTCCTTGGAGCAAAGACTTGTTTTTGAGTCCTAGTCCAGGCCCGGTGAGTGTGTGGGAGAGCTTCCAGCTACCCTGCGCCAGCGGGACCTACTACTGGTTCCAGCCCAGGTGCAGCGTGGGTGAAACCCTCTTCCACCCCCTTGGGACACCCCCCATCAATCCGTAGTACCCCCACACACCCCGCACACAGGGTAGGAATTTCTGCTGCGTTCCGGGAACCCCCAGATCCAGTCCTAGCTCGGGCCTGGTGAGTGTGTGGGAGAGCTGCTTCTCTCCCCTACTCCACCTTGTCCCCTCCAGGCTCAGCTCAGGCCTGGCATACAGACCTGAGGTGAAACCCTGCAGCTGCAATCCCTGCAGAGAGTGTAGAGGATAGAACTACCCAGCTAGTCCAGGAGCAGAAAATCTTGCCAGAGGGGCACAACAGGTTTACCCCCAGGGGCAGCAGCAGGAAGGAGCTGAGCACAGCAGCCAGTCCCAAGCGAGGCACAGCTGGATAAATCCAAACTTTGTAGATCTGCACCTGAACTTCAGTAGGTGCTAAGGTTATAATTGCAACAAAGATCTACAACAAAGGTCAGAAGACAGTGCTACACAAAATGACGAGAAGGAACAAAGACTTGTTTTCAAACCTTGATGCCAAGCTGAAACGCCATCTGCGCAGGATGAAGACTGAAGCTATGAAAGAGGGTTTCGTCCTCGTAGGCAGTGTGACCACTTCTCTCAGAGGCAGAGGCCAGCCTGACTCTTGACAGTGTTCTGAACGCTGCCTTCAGAAAGACAGGGTCGCCCGAGGAGCTGGGCATGGGGCAGGGCAGCAGCGCCAGCACAGGGCTTCCTGGTCATCTTCCGCAGCTTGCAAGGCCTGGGAAAGGGTACTGCTGGCAAGTGAGCTTGGAGTGGCCAGGTAGGTGCCCAAGCCACAGAGGAAGCTACGAGTGGGCCTGTAAGCTCAGATGTTGTAGGGATGCGGGGCCAATGACACCTTCGTTTCTTCTTATGGCTACATGGGGCCTGTCCCCCTGACCCTGACGCACAGCTCCATGTGTGCAAGAGAGGAACACACGCACCTTCTTGAGATTGCTTTTTACTCTCATCCCCCGGGGGAAAATAAGGGCCGTTCTGTGCACATTGTCAGCACAGTGGGTCTCTGCTCTTGCTGACCTGCTTCTCCATTTTCCTGTCCTTGTCCCTGTGCAAGCGCGCCCTGCCTGGCCCTCCAAGCACTGATCACCCGGCCTTGCTGTGCAGCCATCCTCACCCCCTCGCCTGCCACCCTCTGGCCTCTGAGCAATGTCTCCACAGTCCGCCCTGGAAGCCACCTGCGCTGAGACCCGCTGTGTTGGCCACCACTTTGCTCCTTCTCATGCCATGCTCTTGCCCTGTGTTTTCCTCCCTCCTCGACCCATTTCTGGGGCCAGCATTTGTTTCCTACACAGGGGGTGTTGTTCCCAGCCCTGGGGTCTTGAATGGGCACCATGTGGAAATAAGGGACAGGATGGGTAAAAATAAGGACCCTGCTGGCCAGCATCCGCTGAGAAGCAGAGCCAGTAAAGCTCTTGTGTTACGCGCTGGCCCCAGGTCGCAGGTGGGCGAGTTTGAGGTCAGGGAGTCGGGAGAGCCGCCAACATCTTGACACAGGGACTGCTCGCTGGATAACCTCAAGCCTTGCTCTTATGACCTTCAGCCAACTAGAGGAGGCCCACCAAAGCCACTGGGGTTCATCACCTACTGTAATGGAGGCCGTTTGTTTCCGCGGTTAACCGTGCCCACAAAATAGCCACATACCAGCACCTAGAGGTGTGGGGCTTTTTTCCTTTTTTTTTTTTTTTTTGGCGGAACCAGGGATTGAACTCAGACCCTTGCTCTTGCCAGGGATATGCTTATTCCACTGAGCTGTCTCCCTGGTCCCCTAAGAGGCGCATTATTGATTAAGTAACTGGTACCAGTGCAGTGACCCACCACAGTCATCACCTGGAGACCCGCTAGCCCCTCAACCAAACCCAGCTTTGGAAGTCAGAAAAACTGCAGATAAAATAGATGCAATCCAGGAAAGTAAGAATTCGTATGTTCCTTGGGACTGAGACATTACCTCTTTTAGGATCATACTGAAACTTGGCATGGTTATGCACACCTGGAATCCCAGAACTCTGGGAGGCCGAGGCAGGAGGATCATAAGTTCTGGTCCCGCATGGACAGCTTGGTGATTCAGTGAGGCCCACCTCAAAAGAAAAAAAATAAAGACAAGTGAGGCCCGCTCAGGGTAAGGGCCACAGGCTCATCCTTGATACCATACATGCACACACACAAAATTGTTTTGAAAACTGAAGGAAGCTTTGAGAGACCCTGGGAGGTGGATGAAGAGAAAAGACAGCTTACTGCTATTAACTTAAACTCAGGTGGGTTGGATTGTCTTCTTAGGGCTGATTCTGACTGGCTGTGTCCCAGGGACTGTAGGGGGAGGAAAAAATCCCCCCACGTAGCCTCATGATTTCCAGCGTGGCATTGGAAGCCTCCCTACCTGCTTAGAGAGTCTCTGTTTAGCTCCTGAGGTCACCCCAGAGCCTTCTTCCTTCTCAAACCTAAATATTTGAACATCTTTATCTGAGTCTCCAGTTCTCCGCATCTTCTAAGCCTTTGACCTCAGCCCTGGCCTCATCATGTCCAAGGAAGCCTTTTGACCCTGAGCCCTGACTCCTGCATGCACCTCTCCTCTGGACCATCCTAGCCCTAGGGAACTGGATAGACAAAAAAGCAGAATGGGTGGGTGTTGTCCGAAGAAAGCTGTACAATGCAAACCACAGGTGTAAACTCACACCAGGAGGCCTGGGACTGTGGTCACCACCTGCCGTGCTCCTCCTGTTTCTCTTCTGGTAAACAACTGCTCTCAGCAAGCAGTGAATGGAGCCTTTCCGTCAGCAGATGAGCTCCTCTTCACTCCTCCGGAGCGCCCTGGTGGGGCTGCCCATTCTCAGCTGAGCTTTCCATGCATGATGGCTTCTTGCTCACAGTCGAGTCCAAGGCTCTTCTTCTCTGCCGGTCCTACAGAACAGGACTGTGGCTTGATAAGTCAGTTCTGGGCCCTTGCTGACCCGGAAATGCTTGGATAATTTCCAAAGTGCTTTTCATACAAGGCCGCGTGGGGAGGAGGTGTCAGCGTGGTGACACCCTGGTGTGGAGGACCAGATCAGCTCTTGGGAACCCTGAAGAGGAGACCTTTGGTCATGGCCAGCAGCTGCTTATGAAGTCAGTATTATGTTCCCAACCCATGAACCACTAAAACTGTGCCTCTCGGAGGATCACTAGTAGGACACAAGCAGTGGCAGTGTTGGGGTTGTACTCAGTCAGGCTTGTTGGGGCCCTGTGCTCACCCCATCTTCTGTGTGAGAAGATAGGAAGAGGGCGGCTCAGGGACCCTGCCCTGCAGGTCTGCTGAGGTTTTATCTGCTCTTCCAATCACTCAGCTGCCTCTGATCATGTTCACGAGTTCCTGAGCTCCTTACCCCATATTTTTCCCATGTTCTAGGACTAGAGAGAATGTAGGTGAAAGGGTCTTTGAAAATCTTGTCTCCTCTTGGTGGAATCGCCAAGCCAGCTAGAGGTGACCATATTCTTCTCCTCTCTTCTAGGAGTAGGTCCCCTCCACAAAGCCCGTGGGAAGGGCCAAGAAGGGTCTGAATGCTCAACATCAGGCTACTCATGAGGAGAAACCCTCCTGGTCCCTGAGGACATGGGAGAGAGTTAGATTACAGATCTGTGGTGAAACTGGGGTGTGTCTTGCTGAGCCTCCAGGAGGCAGCTGTCCAATTCCATGCTCTGTCTCTGGAAAGCCCCATTTTGAATAATTTGCTTTGCTCACCTTCCTTACCTCAGATGAAGCTGTGGGGGCCCAGTGAGAGCACTGGGCTGGGACTTCGGAGCCCTAAAGTTTAGAACCGGCACCAGCCAGGTGTGTGACCCGAGGCAGCTCCTTTGCTCACTGCACTGCGTCATCTTTATTTTGAGCTCATCTGAGTCTTAGAGTGTATACTCCAATCTTGCAGCGGCCTCAGATTGCCAAACTGAACCCTGGCCTAGAAGCAATGGCATGTGGCTGTCGGGAAGGACGGTCCTGAGTCAGGAAGGGCAGCTCCAGGCACTGGGCCTCTGGAGTCTGGGTCCAAGCCGTGGCCTCCTCGCTGGCTCCCTGACACCGGGCCCTTTACTGTTCAGAACACGGTGCATCTTTAGCACTTCTCAGCTGGCACAGCTCAAGGGCAAAAGGGACGCAGTGCCACTCAAGCATGGCATTCTCATAGGCAGACTTCGAGCCAGACCGCCTTGGCTCAGATCTCTGTGTGACTGCTCCTCGGCCTAATTATTTCCTAGTCCGTCTCCCCACCTTTTCTTCATTTCTTTTTCTTCGTCATTAAACCTGTCCTCTCAGAGCTGCTCTGAGGAGCAAATGAGTGCTTGCATGAGAGACGCTGCCTGCGGCGCCATCCCGCAGAGCCCTGACGTCGCCGCCCATGCTTGGCACCTCCATGGCTGTGTTTGTCACCCCCTTGGGCCAGGAGTCTTGGAAGGTTGAAAGTAGGTCTTGTTCTCTGTCGCTTCATAAATGTTTGTTGGGTCCAATTATCAAATATTTACAATACTCCTACTGTATGCAAAGCCCCCTGCTAGATCCTTGGTAGAAGTATCCAACCTTTTCCCAGTTTGCTTAGGAAAAGCCTCTAGTAGTGTGCATAGAAACAATGCCTCTTTATTCCACTCCTCAGCTCCTCTTTCCTTCCTTCCTTTCTTGCTTGTTTGTGACTTTTGCATAGAAAAAAAATGGAGAGAGAAACACTCCTCACATAAACTTAATAATTTAATCAGACAAGTTCCTAAGGAGGAGAGTGGATTAACAGTATTCACCTAGGACGTTTAGGGTCTTCCCTAGAGGAGAAACCTCTTTTCTGACTCTGAATTTAGACAAAAGCATATTGCCTGTTTGTAATAGGTTTCCTATGTCAGAAAGCAACAGAGACAGAAAAACAGAGAGACTGGGGGGTGGGGGAGACAGAGGGACAGAGCAAAGGAAAGAGGGGAAGGAGAGGAGGACAAAAGGACAGAGGGAGGGGGAGAGAAGAAAAAAGAGTGAGAGAGACAGAGACAGAGACAGAGACAGAGACAGAGAGAGAGACTCATTCTCTTGCCCTCTGGTTCACAACCTGAAAATCCCAGAGCCCTCCAGACATGAGTCAGGCTGGTGCAGTAATGGGGACTCAGGAATGAGCACGACATCCTTTCTGCCCTGGAGGAGGTCACACTCTTGTGGGACAGAATACATAAACTGATACATAATATAGTACGATAAGAATTTGTCAGAAGCATGAATAAGCTTCTCTGGCAGCAGAGAATAAAGAAGACAGAAGTAGGATCCTATCTTAGCTACAGATAACACTACTGAACAGTACCTAGGAAATTCGTAAGGTAGGTGTAGTCGAGTTTGAAATATTAATATTTTCCAGTCCTGGATCAGTCTGTCTACAGGGGAGCGTTCACCCTAAGTCAGCACACTGTGGAGCTCTCTCCAGGCAGGTGAGTGCTGGAGAGGGTCCTGAGAACAGGGCAAGGTGGCACTTCCGTGGATCCCTGCCTTAAGGGACAGACAGGCTGTCACAAGAGGAAGTGGGAACTAGTGCTGCAGAAAGCAAAGTGAAAGCAAACATCCGGGGCACAAGAGTGTGGCTTGTTGCTGGAATAAAGTCACCGGAAGACTCCTGCAAAGAAAGGGGCAGGAGGAAGGAAGTGGTGGGGATGGGATGCGGAGACGTGGGATGCGCAGCTGGAGGGCTCTGCATACTCAGCTCCTTGGCTGGGACTTTATTTTATGTGCAGGGAGGCGTCACTGTTATTTGCTCAGCAGGGGACGGCATGACAGTGCTCTGTGTTCAGGGTTGGGTAATCTTGCTCTGGGGCAGTGACAGCAAACAGCAGCAGACTGGGAATCAGAGGACACGGGAGAGAAGGAAGGATCCCCGGCCCAGCATCTGTTTCTGTTACTTTCCAAGCTTTAGCTGTCTGACCTGTGCTGTATCCCAGTGTGACCCTCCCTAAGAACAATAGCGGAGGGTCTGGGGAGATAGCTCAGCAGCCTAAGAACCTGCCTGGGAAGCACAAGGACCTGGGTGCGATCCCCACACAATTCTGACTGCTGAAACAGCGTGGTGGCGCACGCCTATAATGCCTATGATCCCAGCACTGGAGAGGCTGAGACGGGAGGATCACTAGGAGTCGGAGCTGCATAGCGAGACCCTGTACCAAATAAATAAATAAGTAGAACAGCAGCAGCAAAGGTGACCCTATGCCAGCTGTTACTCTGCAGCAGCAGTGTGGCCAGCCAGTTCCTTGTAAGGCGTGTGTGTGCAGCACCTGAGAATCCTCAAAGAGTTCGCCGTAAATGCACCCATCACCCACCAGTTCACCACCAAATCCACACAAGGGGAACCAGAGACAGGCACCTGTGCGCGGAGCTCAACGCAAATGCCATGTGCAGCGTTCCTTGTAGTAGCCAGAGTGTGACCTCCTGACCGCCCGTCTGGCAGCTGTGGGTGGCCACCAAAAAGGTCCTATCTGTGCAACGCGCCACTCTTGAGCAACAAGAAGCAAGCAAGAAGGCTGTCCTACTCAGCCTGGAGGAGATGGGATGGGCAGGGAGAGGATAGTGCGATTCTCTGCAGAGGAAATACCCTAAAGGATTGAATATGCTTCGCTTATTGTTCGGGGTGGAAGCAGAGGGCAGGGAACACTAGAAGGGCTCAGGGGACCTAGGGATACAGCAGCTGAAGGAGAGAAGTGGCCGGCCCATGCACAGACAAGGCCTGCTCTGTGCCTGCACCTCGGAGAACTTCTCAGCCGTGAAGGAGGCGAGCACAAGCCGTTAGCAGGAAGGCAGCTGGATCTTGGGACAGCAACACTGAGTGAAGTAGACGTGGCTTCTTTGCCAGGAGAGACTCAAAATATAAGAAACGTAAGGAGTAAAATAAAAGAAAGTAGACAGCAGAGGTGGACTGGAGATGGAAGGTTCTGGGGGGTGGAGCAGGGGAGTGGCCGTGCGCCCGGTGGGGTGCCTACAGGACTGCAGGGACAGATGGGGTCACAATGGGCCGCAAGGGAGACACACAAGAGCCAAGCATCACGAAGGAAGAGTACTTCTCCACTGATTTACAGCGAGGGCGGCACAGGGAGTGAGGCTGCTAAGCTCGGGGAAGAGGTGAGTCGGGCAGCACGCAGGACAAGCCTCCAGGAGCCTTGCGGCACCCTGCAACAGCCCCAGGGGAGGCCCCAGGCTGGCTCTCCCCTTGCGAATGGGAACCTGGATCTGCCCCAGTCTTGCACAAGCACAGAGCTGGTCGGATTTGGGCAACGGAGGAGTGGGCGGAGTGGCGGGCTAGGAGAGGCCCAGAAAGGCTGCCCCCCCATCCGTCTGGAGAAAGAACAGAAGCAATGCTCTGGCTGGGCTGCCCAGGAAGACAGAACAGGTCCCCCTGCCCTTGAACATGCCAAGCACACGCGGCTCCAGTGCCCTCAGACTTGTCCTTGAGGATGTAAGCCCACTCCAGCAGCCTGGCCTAGCGGGGAGGTTAAGTAAACAGGGCTGCGTGCACAGCTGGGCCCCGCCCCAGCCAGGCTCCAGGGCACTGAGGTCCTCTGGTGCCTGCGTCTTCCTGTATAAACCTGTGGGGACAGCTTGCTCCGGGGCGGGACTGGAACTTGGAAGAGCTGGAGCTAGTCCTGAGCTTTGTTCGCGCCCCTCCTGTCCTGAGCCCGCAGAAAGTGGATTTCGAATCACGGTGAGGGAAGACTCCCCGCTCTTTGTCTTTTGCTCTAAAACACTGGTCAACCTCGGGGTTGTCCCCAGCCTTGGGAGAAGCAGGACAGGGGACTTCCGGGGGATGTTCCTGCTTTCCACTTGGCCACAGATACTTTGTAGCACTGATGTGCGCTTGCATAGTAGAACCTTATTATTAATAAATGTACACTTCACAAAGCAAACAAGGTGGTGCGGCCCTGTGTGTACACAAGGCAACTCTCTGCCCTCTCCCATCAAGGACTGCTGTTTCCCTGTGCACTGGTGAAAAAAAAAAGTGAACGTTCCCAGTTTTCCTGTTTTGGCCGTGTATACAAGGGGCGATTTGCGGTCGCCAAGTCAGGACGCCTTGTCCCTGAGGGCTGGGTAGCAAGTGAATGGGGCAGTGAGCTCAGTGGGAGGACAGTATTGAGTCTGGAAGTGTCCAGGGGAAAGCTCGTCCTGAATGTCCCTTGGTTCGATGGCATCCACCCTTGGAGCCACTGTCTCCAGGATACTGGAAAAGCTTGCGTGTGTCTGCCATGGTAATTAGGTGTTCAGCCTAGAAGAGGCCAGGAGAGACCTTCAGTGGCACACAGCTGACCCTGCCAACTTTGTAACGGTCCTAAGAGCTCACCCCTCCAACGCCTTCTTGGGTGTGTGTGACGGGACTCATGCACTGTGAGAGTATGACAGGAGGGGCTGAGCCTGCAGGAGACCACAGTGCGTGCGAGGGAGGGCGCTGGCTAGATGGGATGCTTTGCCTTGTAACGACAGTAAAAGTGGTGAGCGGTGGCTTCTAACTCCCCATAGGCTTTTAGATCTGCCCCACCCCCACCCCCAGCAAGTTGAGTTTATTTCTGAATCCAAACAGTTTGATCTAACTCTATGAGAAGGCATAACAGGGAGGCCATGAGGCTTCATGTCCAAAATGTATGCCTGGAGGCCACACTGCCTGCCTGTTAGCAGGACCTCAAGCTCTGAAGGCTAATCCTCCACAGGGCCTAACATGTCCTTTTGCAAAGATGCTGACTAAATGCAAGAAGTTGCCCATCTGTATCCGTTCCCTGAACCAGGGCCTGGAGTGGTAGATGCAGATCAGTGCTGTAGGTTTCCTACACATCTTGCAGGCTGGACACTTGGGAATGGGCATTGTCAATGATATTGAACTAGGTTGGACCCAGCTTAGGAATTAAACCAGAGCAAGGAGTTCACATAGGAGGCATAGAATCTGTGACCACTGGAGGAGGGAAGGACCAAGCCGCAGTCACAAGTCCCTCCTCATCACAGGACTTGGCCCCCATGGCTGGGAGAATAATTTGTTAGGGCCCAGCCTTGTAAGTTGGTTCGGCCGAAGTTTTGCAGTAGCTCTACGGTTCCAGTTGCTTGGGTTAGCATGTCAGTGACTAAGTCTTCAATTTTCTTGCTCATTTGTTGAGAAAGCATTCATGTGAATCTCAGGCATTCTGGTAAGTCATGGTGAAAAAAATAGAAATGGAGCTAACTTTTTTAACCAAGAAGGAGAGAGAGGATAAATAAGAAAACAGGTGGTTTGAAAGACAGTGTCTTCATTACTTTTGTTGTCCCTGGGACAGACTATCCCAGAGCCACAGGTGAAAGAAGGAGAGCTTTATTTCGGTCACAGCTTTAGGGGACTGGAACCAGGTTTGGCTCATTCCAAAGGAGGAAGGCTGTGCTGGAGGGGCCTGGCGGAGCAACACTGCTCACACCATGGGGGCCAGGAAGCAGGGAGCTGAGGGAAGCGCCGGGGAGGGAGAGGAGCCCTGCTAGGATGCACTCCCGCTACCCTCCTCCTAACAGCAGGTGCACTCTGCAGCTGGACAGAGTCATTCATGGTGAGTCCACCAATCATTCTGTATCCAAATTCTAAGAGCTAGAAAGAGATTACGGTGGAAGGAAAGTTGAACAGGAGAAGCGAGAGGCCTGTCAAGATGGGAGGGGGAGGACTGCTGCAGGCAGGGAACAAGAAGCCACAAGGGCTTTGAAATGGTGTATCTGAGAAAGAGGTCTGAGGGCAGCAAGTGGAGTGTGGTGGGGACCAGATCCGGTAGGTCCTAAAGGCTATGAGAAGCATTTGGGCTACATTAAAACAAATAAGAAACCACTCTATTTTTTTTAAAGATGGAGAGGTGAAGTGTTTCCCCTTTTGTTAATTCTCTTTCATCCTTCAGTGTGTACATCAAATTGGGTTGGGGACAAAAAGAAGAAGTGAGAGAAATATTGAAGCAGTGGGACTTCCGGATAGTGAACTTCATTTGAGATGTGAAATCAGAAGTGTTAAGTGAATCTACCACCAAAGGCAGGCAGGTTCGCAGCGATCTGGGTCAGCGATCATACCTGAGGGATGTGGCCTCCCCAGGGCTTGACCTGGAGCCAGAGACAGTTGCCAGGGGCTGCGGCGACGACCAAGAGCCCTTGCATCCTTGCTCTCTGATGACTTCAGGAAGCCACTTTCGAACTGGACGCAGGGCCCTTCCGGCATGCACAGAAGGATGCCGCATGGCTGCGCTGCAGCTGCCTGCCCAGGGAATGCAAGATCCAGGCTGGTCTTACACCCAAGAGCCCCCCCGGGAGGCTTCGTCCCTGCCGACCCCCAGGGGCCAGCTTTCTCTCTCAGTTTCAAGGGTCCCTCCCCTGCCCAAGACGCCACCACTGCCCCAGCCTCGCTGGTGAAGAAGGGGCCCGCGATCTTCACTGACTCTGGAGCTTTGGGCAGAGGGCTGGAGTGACCACAGCATCGTGAGCACTAGGCTCAGGGCTCGCCGTCTCCACGTTGCAGACGGAAAGCCGAGGACTTGGGGAAAGCAAATGCTTTTTCTAAGATTAGCAAGCTGACGACGGGTACAGAAGGCAGGGTAGAAACAAGGGGACTGCGGAGCCTATGGTTTTGTGTTTGGCCTTCCTGGGTGCTGAGCTCAGGGCTCGCGCTAAGCTACATCCTCTGGACCTTGATTAAGCTTCTCGGTACAGTTTAGGTACGCGCGATGCTTGCGTTCTTCACAGGGGTTTTGCGTCTGTCCGTGATCTACCTTGACGGCTCTTCCTCCTCCCATCCCCGCCCCGCCCTTTAACCCTGCTCTCTTTCTTTACAAAGCATGGCTCCCATTTTCTCTTTCTTTTCTCATTTTTTAAATTTTCCCTTCCTTCCCTCCTCCCCAGCCCCCTTTTCCTTTTGAACAATTTCTTCTCATTTCACCGTGTCTCTTACACAGTTTGGTTCTTATTTATGCTTTCAGTTTCTCACAGCAGGGAGACCATGAGACATTTACATATGGGTGTCCTATTTCTTTCATTTGGGAGTATGATATCAATGTCCATCTATTTAACAATAAAAGTCTCAAATTGATCCTTCTTTAGGGCAGAGTAGCACTCTATTATATATTTAAAAATCTCATCTATCCATTCATCAGATCATTTAAGAGATGCAAATCAACACAACACTGAGATTCCATCTCACCCCAGAAAAAATGGCTATTATCAAAAAGTCAATCGATAACAAATGCTGGTGGGGCTGTGGGGAGAAAGGAGCCCTCCTCCACTGTTGGTGGAGTGTAGACTGGTGTCCCCACTATGGAAATCAGCGTGGAGATTCCTAAAAACGACTAGAGGTCTCATTTGACCCAGCTATTCCCCTTCTTGGTATTTTCCCCAAAGAGTGAAAGCTTCATGCCGCAGCAATCTATGCACACCCATGTTTATAGTAATATAGTTTGTAATAGCTAAATGACACCATTATCTGTTTTTTGTGCACCAGGGATCAAACTCTGGACCTTGTGCTTGCCAGGCAGGTGACTATGCCATTGAGCTGTATCTCTGGCCCTTAATAGCTAAATCGTGGAAACAGTCCAAGTGCCCAGACCTTTTTAAATTTTATAAAATTTTGAGACAAGGGCACACTAAGTTACCAAGTTGCCCAGGAGAAGTGGAGATCTTTCTCCCTTAGCTCCCAGAGTGCCAGGAGAAGGTGGGGTCCCCCGAGATTCTAACAGAGAGCAGTGGTCATTCTCAGGTGAAGTTGTGTGCATGCAACACTGTTCTACAGATTTTACTCAGAAAATACAGGGATTTCCTTGCTGTTTATATTGAGACTGCTGTCCACTCTCCAGTGTTCTCAAAATGAGCCACCAGTTCATTTAGGGTGATCTGATGGGGTGTATTCACATCTCCTGCTTCTGAGAATAACCAGCTTCAAGCGAACACTGTACGAGTTGCTGGCTGTCTTGCAGCCTGGTGACCTGCCCTAGTAGACTCTCCTCTGAGGTCAGGTGCACTGTGACTATGACCAAGCCTGAAAGCACCATGACCTTAAGGACTGACAATGACCCAATGTGTCCCACTATGAAATTATGAATGGAGATTTGATCTTTATAAGAAATTCCAGATGACTAAGGTCAATGAGAAAAATCTGAGTCTCGAGGCCCTGGCGTCTCAACTGTCTAGGCTGGTTGTGGATTTACCAATGACAAGGTCATGATAATGACCTACTTTTGGGTGATGTGCCCAGGCTTTTTCTGTAACTGGAGATTCTATGGACCCTTACAAGTTCTCTGCATAACCAGCACCCAGGGGTGCTCTGAGCATTGAAGGTATTTGAGAGGTCAGACCTGGGGAACTAACATTTTTAAATAAAGTTCTGGGTAGGTTGCTTCTTGTATAAAGTCTTCGAAGCACTGAATAATGTACTTTAATTGCTTGACTCCTCTCCTTTCTAAGTTGAGATGAAAATAATTAAATGAACTCCTAAAGCTTAGGTGTCACCACCATAATAAAACCCATTCACTGATTGAAGGCTTACCCTGTGCCCATTAGTGTTTCATGTTAATATTTCCAGAATAATGGTTCTTAGGCAGAGACTGCCAGGCCAAGTAGAAAGATAAAGAAACTGAGACAGAGGGAGTGCAAGGTCACATATTGTTACCAAGAAGCACCAGGAAGATGTGGACTGACACTAGGAGTGTGAGGCGGGTCATTCTGTGGAGACAGAGGACTGTGGATAGAAATCACAGCTCTGCTTGTTGTCTGCTTGGAACGTGAGGTCAGCCGTGCCTGCTTTGCACAGTTATTGTTACAAATGACGAGACAGCACGTGGAGAGCACCCTGTGCCAGCCTGCGAGGCAGTGGCCTGGTGTGAAGGCGACTCTGCTGAAGAAGCGGGTAGCTGCAGAGCGGAAGCAGCCCTCCAGCTTTTTCTGGCCACCGGACACCCAGGCTTAAGTGCAGCTCCCCGAGCAGCTCTGCCGCTTCCTCCTGTTTTTCAGACTCAATCAGGCCTGACGCTCCCTAAGGCACTCCTAACAACATAATCAGGCCTGACGCTCCCTAAGGCACTCCTAATAACATAATCTGAAAAGTGGCATCAATAGTTCTGTTCTCTTTCTGTCCTTTCCAAGCAAGTTCCAATGAAGTCAAGCTATATCCCTGTGGCTGTAAGCGCTGATGTTTGCAAAGGGCTGAGCTCCCGGGGGCAAGCTGGGAAACAAACCCAGCCGGAGGATCCCGGTGACCCAGCGGCCCAGCCCTGCCATAATAACCTGTTTGGGGATGACATGGCATTTGGCTTAACGATTCCGATTGTGACACAGGATGATTCAGGGTTTCTCATGCAAACACTGCAGCCTCAGAAAACGACCTTCTCCGAGGTCCTTGAGGTGAGGCAGGCAAACAGGGAGGAGCACTGGACACTGAGCAAAGCGGTTTTGTTTTGACACCGCTTGTGTGGACAAATGTCCCTCTGCTCACAAGCAGTGAGCATTAGTTGTGGGGCTGCCAGCACAGTGACTCAAGTGGGACAGAAATGAAGGGCACACGCTGAAACCCCCTGGCAAGCCTCCCTCGGAACAGGGCAGCCAGAGATTTCTTGCCATTCACATTTTCTCTCTTTTTGGTCTTTTGGAGACAGGGCGTCACTATGCCCAGCTCAGACTGGCCTTGAGCTCACTCTGTAGCCCAGTCTGGCCTCGACCTCGCAGTGATCCTCCTGCCTCAGCCTCAGCTGGGACTCCCAGCGTGCACTGCCGTGCCTGGCTGCCTTTCACGTCTTTACTCACTCTTCTCCTTTGGCACATTTTAAAGGTGGTCACGTCGGGTATTTCCCAAGCATGCGCTATGTACCCTGCATGCACCCCGCCAGGTTTATGGAGGCTGGACCTGGGCGGGTGTCTCTTGTCTTTTCCAGTGTGCATTCTCCGGCTCTGTAAAAAGGGGCGTGGCCTACAGTGGTGACCCCCAAGTTCTGCAAATGTGGCTTCAGATGGCATTTTATTTGAAAACGCACACGTAAAAGAAAAGCGCCAGGGGCCAGGGAGATGGCTCAGTAGAATAAGAACTTTCCTGGCAAGCACACGGGCCTGAGTTCAGTCTCTGGTTCAAAACGAAAGAAAGAAAGAAAGAAGAAAGAAAGAAAGAAAGAAAGAAAGAAAGAAAGAAAGAAAGAAAGAAAGAAGACAGAAAGAAAGAGAAAAGAAAAGAAAAGAAAGCAAAGCGCCTTCAAAAACCAGACAAAATTAACTTTGACAAAAATCCTCTTAGCCCATGAGAGGAAAAAAAAAAGCATAGACTCTCATCAAGCGGCCCCTTGGATCTGTGTAAAGGCCAGGTGTGTGGTATTTTTATCTTCTTGTCCATATGAAACTGGTTGAGAAACTCGGGAACAAACAATTGCTAAGATTTCTTCCAAGTTCAAAAAGTTTGTGATTGTGTGTCGGCTTCTCCAGATAGACCAGCTGTTTCTACAGCACAGAGAAGAACTAAATATTCTCCAAGGACAAACCATCAGGGCTTCGCAGATTGCCTTTGTGGCACCAACTTCTGCTTATTCCTAAATGAACGTGTGCACTGACCCACAAAACATACTCTTCTGATTAATTCCCCTAATATTGGACGCCAAATTGATTGAAGCCCAAGGTGAACTTGTACTTGTCTTTGCCGGTCTCTTCCATCTTTGTCACTCGGATTGGTCGGATAATCTAGCTAAGAAGATTATCCGACCAATCCGAGCTACTACTGCCCATTCACTTTCAGACTCTTATACTTCGCAAGCAGGTCAGTCATTAACAGGAAAGAAACAATGAATCTTTTTTTCTCTTTAAAACTATGTTTTGCAGACACTTTATTTGCCTCTTAACTAACTCAAGAGGATCAGACCAAGAAAAGAAAAAAATGATAGAAACAAAATGAAACACAGTAAAGGGAAGAAACCAAAGAACACAGAAAGTAGCAAGAGACGGAACTGCAGGAGAAGGCACAGAACCAACTCCAAGAGGAACTTGGGGACTGTCCCCTTGCAAAGGCCAAGCGGATGGAGGTGCAGCCTAGGGTGTATCTGTGACTCACGTCTGTGCCCTGGCTTGGTACCTGGGTGACTCATTTGATGGAAAACAGAACCGAGTCTCAGAACTCCTCATCAGCCCCAGACTTTCTTGGAATCCTTCGTGACTTCAGTGTGCATGTCTCTTTTTCCTCATTTTTATAAAATGGAAATACGGACTGCTTATCAGAAATACCCCGACATTGGAGTCTATCTGTCTAACCCCTTGAGATTTGAATTTTTAAAATGTCTCTGTTTATTGGTCTGTGCTTGCAGGGCATGGTGGTCCTGCGCCAGGCCGGGAGCTGGGACATGTGCACAGCGCTTCCTCTTCATTCTCTTCATTTCCTCTCCCTCCCTCTCTTGACTGTGGACTGTGGAGTGTAGAAAATATTAAGGGAACTGGAGCAGACTCTTCTGCATGGCCTCCCTTGTCTCCTGAAGGGACAGAGAGCCTGCAGACCCCCAAGGGCACCCATGTGGGGTCAGCAGGTGCAGACTGGATTGGTGGCTCCCCAGCTTCTCACTGGGACTCAGTAACCCCCATTTTTACATCCACATGTTCCTGTGCTTTGTGAAGCATTACTTACTTTTCCTCCGCGTGCTCTGCCTGCTGTCTTCTATTCTGTCCTATCTCATTCCATCCTACCATTTCGTTGTTTTGAATAAGTGCTGGCCAAGATCTATGAACTAGATTTCCCAACTGCCCCGCAGATCTCTAAGCATACTCCCCAGCCTGTGAGCCCCTACATATACACAGTATCACACAAGCACAGTTTCCAGAAACATCTCTCTCACACTCCATCTCTCCTGCCAAAATACTTCCAGCTCCTTAAACCCTGCACTATCTTTCAAGGCCCGAATTTCACTCTCTAACCCGGGCACTTCAAGTCCCTTCCCACCTACCTCTCCTTGCTGAGCCAGGCCAGTCCAGCTGGGTAAGACTCAGGTCGGACTAGCACCGCTTGCTCTCAGACTGTTTATTTGTTCTCCACATTCCCCTGAGCATCCAGGCTAACCCTTGTCTCAGCCTCACCAGGCTCTGTTGCGATGGCCACTTATGTGGAGGTTTTCCTTCCTGCTAGACCCCTGGCGAGGCAAAGGCTGTGTCTTGTTTGATAGCCACAAGAATGAGTGTGATAGTTGACACTTCTCTGATAAATAAATGAGAAGCTGCTATGGCCAGGCACCTGGAAGGCAATGGGCTGACTTCTCAGCAGGCCACAGACAGGGAAGCATCTATTCATCAGCATTGCGGGCGCGTGCTGACCCTCACAAGAGCCTGTTGTTGCTGTGTTATTGGGAGGTGATGTAGCAAAGTCAAGCAATTAACAACTCAGACTGGTGATGTGTAAAATCTCAGCTTCAGAGGACAAGCGTTCTTACCACTTTGATTTACTGTCATAGGCCCAGAATATCTGTTCAGTTAGTGAATGCTTGCTGTTAGTAAGGTTTCCCCTTAATTCATAGCGGCTTTCATCCAAGGGGACTTCTCACCAACTCTTAGCAGAATTCTTTGGAACACATGTGACACGCTTAAGTGTTCCTTATAACTTGCCTGATTGGAGGTTTACCTGCCACCTGTGTGGACATGCAGTGACACAAAGAGAAGCCTTTGGCTTTGCCTGCCCCAAGAGTGCTGTCTTTCAGGCTCTTGGGCTATATTTAAGCTCAGCCTCTTCCAGCCGGTCTACTTCTGGGGAAGTCCCACCACTCTGGCACAGAGCTACCTTGCACGGGCCTTTGCTTCTCTCCTGTCTGACTTCCTGCCATGTCTCTGCCAGCTTGTCCTCGTTCACTGAGCGTGAGACCCACAAAGATCGTGATTCAGAGTCTTGGGGAATTACAGAACCTGTCAGTGTCCTGGACTCGCTCCACTCTGCGCTCTTGAGCCTGTGGGTTAGACCCAGGAGTGGAATTCCCATTGTTGCCTCCGTTTCCCATCCCCCTCATGAATGGCTGTTTGTGTTCTGGGTTTCACTTTGGGTCTTTCCCAGTCCTGGCATTTGTTTTGCTTTGAGTTCTTGTCAGACCACATAACCAGGGCACTGTTTGAAGCCCTTCCAAGTTCCACCAGCTCACACATCTCGGCCTATTCCATTGCTACCAAAACTAAAACAAAGCCCAAATTTTATGCAGTTTCCAGTCCACTTGGCAAGCCCCTGACTGAAAGGCTGGCATAGCTCCATCTCTGCAGTATACTGAGTGGATAGAAACAGAAGACACTTCAGGCCGTGCTGCCACCTGCCCCCGCGGTCTGGCCCACTAATCTGAAATGCTCTTGCATTGCAGCACTTGTTGCAGAAGTGGCGAAACTAAACAGTTCAGATTATTGACCCATGACAGTCTCTGGCCTGAAAAGAGGAGCGACATCACTCGCAATGGCCTAGCCACCAGTTCTTCAGATGCGTGCTAAATCAGCCTGCGTGCAAGGGGACGGAAAGGCCTGCAGCACCGCACCAACGTCTTTTGAAGTTTACCAGAAAATCTTCTGCCTTCGTGTTGACTTTTGTGCTCACATTTAAGATTACTCTAAATTCTCTCCACATAGAAAAATTCCAAAGTTCACTCACCCGTCCTAGGTTGCATAACTCCTATGGCGCAGCGTCTGGCTTGGAACACAGGGCTTCAAAACCTGTGTTTTCTATGCTCCTTGCACAATGTCAGAGGGCTCCAGTCAAACCTGTTGTGTCACCCAGCCAGGCCTGTGGACGGCGCTAGACGTCCCTTAGATTTGCATTTTGCAAGTCATTCTTAGATAAAGTGAAGGGAGCAACTCCACCTCATGGGACCTGAGATACTGTCCGTCCTTCCCAGCCTTCCACCCTGAGAGGCCCCGCTGAACGCACCCCTGGAGCCTGGGCAGACTTTCACGGGCATCCGAAAGCATTTAGCAAGGCAGAAAGGGCTGTGTTGCTGCAAGACTCCTTTAGCAATAATAAATTTGATTTCAGGATGAAATGTTACAGAGAAAGCCAATACATATATGCACAAATTCATAAAGGTGTGAATGCTCAAACTCCAAGTGCAAATGGAGACCACGCGCCTGCTAGCCCCACAGCTCTGGTCCCAGGGCAGCATCTTTCTTGCTCGTGTTCTTGACTTTTGATATCTCTATTCTGCTCTCAGACCTGACAGGCTCAGCCCACAGCAAGCAGAGAGGGCAAAGGCCAATCGCCTCCTTGATGAACTACGCGCTCCCAGGTTTGCACTGCTGCCCCTCAAGCCTTCCCGAGAGAGAACTGATCAGCAAGGTGAACGGCCCTCAGCGAGCTCTGAGGCACTCAGGGAGCTGCGAGCGGGTCCTGGGTGGTGGGCTTGCTTCCTGTGCTCCCCCAGCCCTGAGGTGGCCTGAGGTGGAGAGGAGCATCGTGCTGCCTGCCCGCTCAGGCTGTGTTCCTCACTGACGATGCGCTGGTGATTTCCCCAGCCTTCTTATTTTAAATATAAGGAGAAGGGATGTGGGGTGACTTTCCTGTCCTCGTGCAGCCGCAGGGAGCCCATGGGCGACAGCCCACATTTGCATATACTTATTGTTTTTCTCTGTAACAGTTCATCCTGAAATCAAATTTATTATTGCTAAAGGAGTCTTGCAGCAACACAGCCCTTTCTGCCTTGCTAAATGCTTTCGGATGCCCGTGAAAGTCTGCCCAGGCTCCAGGGGTGCGTTCAGCGGGGCCTCTCAGAGTGGAAGACTGGGAAGGACGGACGGTATCTCGGGTCCCATGAAGTGGAGCTGCTCCCTTCACTTTATCTAAGAATGACTTGCAAAATGCAAATCTAAGGGACGTCCAGTGCTGTCCAGCCCATCCTGGCTGCATGACACGACAGGTTTGACTGGAGCCTTCTGACATTGTGCAAGGAGCATAGATAACACAGGTTTTGAAGACTTGAATTCAAAGCAAGTAGACTCTGGGCTGGGGAGAGCTTAGCTGCGTAAGTGCCTGCCTGGCAAGCACAAGGACCTGGGTTCGATCCATGGTACCACATGCTGTGCAAGCCCTGGAACCTCAGGCACGCCGTGCTGGCCCAGAAACCAGGTGCGGTAGCACATGCCTGTAATCCCAGTGCTGGGGAGGCTGAGACAGGAGGATCATTATGACTCCAAGCTGCACAGTGAGACCCTGTAACAAATAAATGAATAAATAAATAAATAAATAAATAAGTAAGTAAATATCAAATCAAGTCAGTCCACATTGACTCCTGGGCACTCACTCAGCCCTATACTCATCCCCTGCTGGCCGGATGCCAGCAGCGCATGACCACGGCAGTGTATGAGGACCTGTGGCTTCCAGGATGGAGCAGGTGCAGACCTGCATGAAGGCCCTTCCTGCCTGGGACTGCAGGGTCCAGGGATGTGTGTCCCGCTGAGCAGGGGACTCTAGACCAGGGAAGGCTCTCCCTACCCTGGCTGGGTTGGAGAACCGGCCACACACAGCCCCATCTTAGAAGCCAGATGCCACGCTTAGTGAGTGATCAACTTTTAACTTTTTACTGGCGCCCCTCCCCCAACCATGGCAAGAGTGACGGGTGACACATCAGTGGGTAAGTGTTGGAGGCCAGACTGTCAGTGCTAGAGACACCTCATTTGCTCTTAGCAAAAGAGAAAGTGAGCATGTGAACATGCGTGCACACATGCACGCCCTTCTCTGTGCCCAGAACGTGGCTCCTGGAGACACTGAGGGTGGAGTCTGTGCTCACGAGGCAGCACGGCACCAGCAGGGCTTCGCCCAGCTGTGGTATGCGCCCAGCTGCTGGGGAGCAGGTGTTTTGCATTCAGAATTCTTAACCATTTAAGGTCACTCTGTTCTCATCGCTATAAGCCCTGGCAGGGAGGTCCTGGTGTGGTGAGCACCCCAGCACTGGGGGAGTATATAGGTGCGACTGGCCCAGCCAGAGTGGGTCAGGATCTTCCGGCCACTGTCACATTCTTGCATTATTGTCCTTCTTGCTGCGCTTCATCCTGCACTCCTCCTCGGGGTATTGTCTCTCTGTCCCAAAGGGGGAGGCTGAGACCAGAGGAGGTTTGGTGAATTCCCTAGACTCCCGATGTCAGTGGGCTGCGAACCCAGGAAGCTACCCCACAAGGACAGCACCATTTGTTGGGTTGCTGTTGTTCTTAACCACTCCAGATTGCCTGGCCATATTTTTTTTTAAATATAGATGGGACTAAAGTGTCTGCTTAGGCAGAGCACATGCAGTGGCCTGGCCTGCCGTGCCGGCCCCACCCCTGGGGCGCACTGAGACCATGACTGAGTCTGGGTGCTTGCCTGTTATCCTAGCATTTGGGAGGCTGAAGACAGGAGGATCACTACAAGGCCAATCTGTGCAGTGAGCCCCTGTAGACACTACCAAATACATACATACATACATACATACATACATACATACATACATAAAAATATATAGATGGGATTAGAGAAACTTTTGCAAACACCTGAATGAAACTTCATAGGAGAATAGTAGCAATGAAATCAGAGTGTTAAAGTTCATTTAAGCACTGCCTCATGAGTCCACCCTTCAGACTCCCCTCCCGAGGGCAGATTCAGCTGCTGGCTCAAATGACTCACTTGGAAGTTCCATCCAGGCAAATTAGAAGGACCCTTTCCTTGCAGGAATTGTGTCTGGACTCCTCGGTAGCGGTGTCGTGATGGGGAAGTACAAGGAAAGTGGTCCCTGGGGTTTTGTCACCCTGGGACACAGTACTTCAGAGCGTTGGCACCTACTGCTCATCTGCCAGATTGACTTTTCCTGGCAAGTGTCTGGTAGCTCCCAACCCACAGAGTTCTGGGCTGTTCAATTGCACTAAGCCTAGAAGTAGAGAGGTCAGGGCACAGGCTCGCTGAGCAAAGCCAAGCAAGGCTAAGCTGCTTCCAAACCGCAGCGCGCTGCCTCTATTAGTTTCTATACGGTTTTAGAAAGGCCTGCAGCAGGTTTATAGATCCAGTCTACCCACTGTATTTGTAGCTGGGCAGTCACAGAAATCCATAGCTCAGCTGCAAACGAGCCACCCTGAGCATCGCTCTCTAGCTGGGTGATTTCGTAAGATCCTTGCTTGTCCTAGTCTCCTCATTAGTCAAATGAGTGAGAAAAGCATCCAGATTGCAGAAGGCCCAGTGTGAGCCATTTCTCCGCTGGACCTCCTACTGCTTACCATGACCTGGGCTGCGGGCTCGTGTGGCCTGGGAAATCCGAAAACTGGTGTCTGGCTTTGATCTCCTGCTTGAGGTGCTGCCAGCAGAGGATATTCAAATTGGCTTGCATCAGCTGAGCAGATCTGGACCAGCAATGGGGAAGGGAAAGAGGGAGTGGCCCGGGCGGTGCCGGAATTAGAGAATAATCCCTCGCATTGTAGAGCTTGCAAAGCACTTTCCCACACGTTGTCTCTTTGGATCCCTACAAATCCCTGCGAAGATATTCTTAGCACCATTTGACAAGTGAGAAACAGGAAGCTGAAAAGGTGAAGTGACTGGCCAGGGCGTACAGGGAGAGGCAATGCTGCAGCAGAAGGAAAGGCCAAGCTCTGGCCTCCTCACATGACTCGCTGGAAGGGCATCGGGATCTGCACTGAGGCTGTTCAGCTCCACTCGGCCAGCAGTGGACGAGGAAGACCGCTCTGGACCTCCCGTTTCCCGAGGGCTTTCCCACCGGCTCTTCCTGTGGGTCCTCTCCCCACACACAGTTTCTCCTTTGGAGGCCACTTTCTCTGAGAAGACCTGCGGCTTTGCTGGAGGTGCCTATCATGTGGCTTCCATGGCACCCAACGGTCACTGTCACTCCTCCACTGCCACTGTAATTTGATGGCTGTGTGGGACTCTAACTGCGTTTCAGCACTGAGACTGGTTAGGAACGGCTCACTCCCAAGCAGCTAACCTCCTCTGTAACTCCAGCGTCCAGCACAGGGGAGTCTGAGTGAATAATTCTTGAATTAATTTTGCATGGTCAACTACAGCAAAGAGACTTTTCACCTTCCCAAGGGCAGGTAGAAACTTAAAGCTGTTTTTCCCAGCCTACTTCCAGCTTCATGCAGGTACACTGGGAAATAAAAGCTGCACATCCTTCGGTGAGCAGTGTGACGTTTTGCTGCATGGAGACCTTTTGAATCGGTCGGTCTGTCCATGACTCACACACGCTATTTTGGTGTGCTGAGAACATTTCAGAGCTGCTGTCCACAACTTTTCCTGTTCAGTTATTATTAAGTATAATCACTACGCCACACAGCGAGCCTCCCAGGAATTCTCTGTGTCCAGCTGGGGTGCTCCACCCTTGCTCAGGTCAGTGCTTGAAGCCACCACAGACTTCCCTGTTTCCAGAAGGAGGCGCCCAGGAAACCACACTCAAAGTATTAGCCTGAAATCTTATTTCATTCCCAGAAGTAAGCTTAGAGTTGGGACAGGACTAGAAGGGGGACAAGGAGAGAGGCCAGGGTTTGTATAGCCATATGGCAAAAGATAAGAGCAGATATTTTTGGAGCTACTGGAAAACTTAGACACGATGCTGGTCCTACCCATGTGTCTAGTGCCATTGCTGGGACCAAACTGAGGCCAAATTTCTAGCTGTCAGATATCACTTTCAGGAAGAGAGCTGAACTTGCTTCTGTGGATATTTATAACTATTTTTCCTATCTAGTTTCAGGTCAGAAGGGCCCCAGCAGAGCCCTAAAAGTGGTACCTGAACCACACATGTATGGTATGTGGCAAGTGTGGCAGGCAACTGCTCACAGACCCCAAGCACTCCCAAGTATTGTAAACACAAATTGCAGTGTTTAACCTAGTGCCTGAATATGCAAATCCTTTCAAGTACTTAGGAATTAATGAACATGATGACCATATGAATTGAATCATTCTCATCCTGTCATTGAAGGCATTTTGCAATGGGAGATTCTTGATTTTATTTATTTATTTATTTATTTCTGATACCGGGAATTGAACTCAGGACCTTGTGCTTGCCAGGGAGGTGCTATATGTATCTTAAAGACCCATACAGCTCTTCAAGGGCTGGCTGATACAGGAACTGCTCTGTATTTTCAGCAACAGTCCTAAGAGATGTGTAAACAAGTGGCTAAGGCTGTGTTCCAATAAAACTTTATTTGCAAAACCAGGAAGTGGACTGTATGCCATGGTCCCCTAAAATTGCAGTTACCAGTTCCCATCTTTACTATTTTGTCTCTTTCTGAAACTCTTGCTGAGGTTCTCTATGTCCTGTAAGCTGAGGTCTTTTTGTGCTCTGAGCTGAGCAATATTTTCACACTTTGTGACATTTAATGCTCTGTTCTTTCCTCTTTGTGCTCATCTCACATTGTTCTATGCAGATCGTGTCCTCAGTCATGGTTTCTACTGAGCCAAATCCTTCCCGAGCTCTGTGAGCGAACTCTTGCAGTAGGGGGCGGGGTCAGATTCCCCTGAGGAGTCTCGGGCATTGACACACAGCTCACCTCTATGCTCGCTTCCTAGTGGCCGGGTGAGGACAGGGAGGACAGTCTTGTCGGCTCTGTAGATGTTGTTCAGCCTGTTCAGGCCATTCCCACCCTCACCCCAGGCCACCCCTTGTGGCACTGCCAAAACCCTATTTTCTCCCAGAAGCCTTCTCTGGCCACCTTCACCCACGCTGAGCTTCTCCTCCCATGGGTCTCCTTGGGTACAGAATTCATTTCGAACATCAGCTGCGTTATTTGGGTCTTAAGCTTTTCCTGTGTAGGCATTGTGTCTCTCGGGAGATGGGGAAGGCAGACAGCAACACGAGCCCACAGGTAAATCAGATATTTTCAGATAATGAAAAGAAAACAAGATAATGGGTTGTGGAGTGCCTGGAGAAGGGGATTCGAAGGATAAGAAGTGGAGTTTTTTAGATAGGACAGTCAGGAAAGAGGAGAAGGCAGTCATGTGGCTGAAACTTGGTCAGTTAGAGCTGACGGGAGCAAGGATCTCCCCCACTGAAAACGCTACTGACCACAGGTGGTTGCAGCAGAATCAGGCAGAATTAGAAAGAGTCCTCTTGTTTAACATGGCCAGAGAAAGTGTGGTGCAGGATGCCTGGGCAAATGGGAATTTCAGGTAAAGAATTCTATGGGAAAGACCAACTGTAGTACAAGAACTAAACAATATGAAATTTAAACTTAACTGGGCATCTTTTTGATTGTTGTTTGTTGGTTTGGGCTACATCTTATAACTCTACTATTTATTCATAATAAAACATGGCCCATGGCCGGGGAGATGGCTCAGTAGAATAAGCGCTTCCCGGGCAAGTGCAAGGGCCTGAGTTCAATCCCTGGTTCTGCAAAAAAAAAAAAAAAAAAGGCCCAGGGTGAATTGTGCCCGATAGCTTGTACTTCCTTGGAGCAGACCTGGAACAAAATCTGAATCGAAGACAGAAGCAATTCAGTTTAGTGTTTGATGTTTCAGAAATCTTACGCTGTTTTCTCACCATGTCTTTAGTAAGCAATGTGTCTCCCTGACCATTCTTAAGAGCATGTTGCCTAGGACTTCTCTAAAAAAATCATATAATAAATGCAATATTAAGTTTTTCATTTGTTTCTTTTACTCTCCTGTTGCAGTCCTACAAAAAACTTACTGTTCTGGACACAAAAGTGACATCACCCCCAAATAAAATGAGGGAATTAGCTTCTAGTAGCCACTTTAAATCAGTTTAGATGATATTAAAGGGCCAGAGCTGATAGACGTAGTGGCTGGACTTCTGATCAGAAAGAGGTTGCATCAGTCATGAGAATGGGGGAAGTCTTCATGTGAGAGCTGGCATCCTGCAGGGATCTTGATGGATGGAGGAATGTCACATGGAGTTATGCAGAACCCCACTCAGGGGCCGCTGGCAAAGGAGAAGGCAGCGAAAACAGCAAGACGTCCTGGGGAAAG
>NW_004524633.1:5035913-5071269 GCF_000260255.1 Octodon degus
GGTGGTGCTTTTGATGGAAATATGGAAGTCAGGAAAAGGGGCTGGTTGGAGGTAGGGAGAAGAGATGATGGCTTTATCTTTTGAAACGTTTCCTTCTAGAATCTCACAGATTTGGAAGTCATCCTGATAATCCCCAACCTGTTCCTTTCATATGAAAGGACATTCAGCGAAAGTGAATGACTTGATGTGATTGGTTATTAAACTGGTGGGAGTGCCAGTTTGGGAGCTCTTAGGTCCTGTTTTCCCTGAAGGGCACTTCTTTTGCAAGGTGGTCTGTCTCGGGATGCGCTCACGGAAGTGGAAGTGTCATGTGGTGAGGTGCAGAGGTTTGATGAAAACAGGCACATGATGCTGGACGTCACCAGCAGCGCAGGACTCGGGAGGCACCCAAATGGAAAGGGCACTTGAAGGTGCCGGAGCAGGGGAGACTCCTGTCAGGGGATGTGGCTCATCTAAGGCCAATGTGGGGCTGGACCAGCAGAGGCAGCAGGCAGACAGCGAGATTATAAGCAGCAAAAGGCAAGGCTGGTAAGGACATGGAAACGGGATTCAAGCCAGTGTGGCTGGAAGCTGGTAAAGAATGGGTACGGCGGGCATCGCTGCAGCTGGGTCCCACGGGAAGCTCGGAGGCTGCCTTTGGAAAGGAGGGACACGCCAGAGCATGCAGGTGTGCAGGTGGCAGCAGCCAGGGCCAGGGAAGCCAAAGCATGAGGACCTAGGAAGGCTGAGAGATCCTGCGGGAGGCGGGGAGAAGCCAGAAGACAGCTGGGCAAAAGTGGAGGAGACAAAGGCTCTGCGGCACAGCACGGGGAGGTGGGGGGGCGGAGGTTTGTCTTATCTGTGAGGTAAGAAGTTGATCGTCCCTTGGCTGAAAGCTGGAGGTTAGAACAGATGGGAATATGTGTGTGGCAGAAATGCCCTACCATGACAGCCGTGGCAAGCGTGGCCAGTGATAAGCTCTTGGGAAGGCCCTGTGGAAGTCCAAGTTCATGCATGGGAAGACTTCTCAACCACGGAAGAAGAGCAAATATGGACAGTGAGTCTCCCCAAAACTCCCAGGGGTGGGGGATGTTGTTTTCTAGCTTTTCTCTTATTTATTTTTTGATGGCTGTAAAAACCACGGTGCAACTGAAGCTGGCTAAAGGCTCAGGCGGACATCGGGAGAAGGACGTCGGGAATACAGCGCCCTCGGGGCTAAGGTCGGGGTGCCAGTGCCTGGAGCCAGGCCTGCTGCTAGGCTCCACATGGGTTGTCGCAGTCGGTCCTTGTGCTGAGCAGTCACAGCATCCACCGTGCTGCCTCCTTCACTGTTCTGGCTTCACAGGGAGACGCACCCAGACTCAGACCGGAGAAGCAGTTCCAGTGGTGACACACAAGGATAGCCAGGCGTGGTGGCCCCCTCATCTGTAACCCCAGTGCCATGGAGGCTGAGACAGGAGAAGCACAGTGAGTTCAAGGCTGGCCTGGGCACCTCGTAAGTTTAGACAGTCCAAGGCCAGTGTGATCCGTGTGGTGCAACCCTATCTCAAAAAGCAGAAGAAAATTAAATGGCACATAACTCTAAATAGCACAGCTTCCTCTTGAAGCCAGGCCCGCTGCTATCCCCAGGGCCCCAGAGGAATACGCCAAGGGGCCAGATATGGTAGTTGAGGCTAGATGAGAAAGTTCAGAGTCGTCAGTGGTGCGCAAGCGTGACTCACAGCTCTGGTAGTCACCATGGCCCTCAGCGTGTTCTCCACCAACTGTGCGCGCTCACCGGCTTGCTCCTCCACTTCCTGCAGCAGCTCTGGAGTCCTCTTTGGTATGTGTCTTTGGAGCTCTGGCGCAGCTCCTCAAGGTCCTGAATTATACGACAAGACGATAAGCCGTGAGGCACTGGAGCAGCCGGACTTGCTGTTCCATAATCAAACCAGGGTCCTAAGGCAATGACATTAATTCCTCCCCAGGGAAGCTATTCCCGCTGGGCCTCACTTCTTAAGGGCTTAGACCCACTTCCCAATACCAGCGTACTGAGAAGCCTGCTCCCAACACGAGAGCCTGTGGGGCACCCTGGAGCCGACTTCACAGCGGAGCACACGTGCACAAAGCGCTCCAGTGCTAGTGTAGGAATCAGTGCACGTCACAGGGCACGTGTCCTGGCCCGTGCTCTGGACCCACGCAGATCACTGCCAGCCCTGGAGGAGGCCCCTCGGCTCCTCCCACGCACCCAAGCCCGCAGCACAGCCTCGGCCTCAACTTCTAACACTGTAGCTCAGTCTTCACTTGTTTGGAGCTTCAGATTTAGTCGTGCTTTTCCCATGTAGCTCTTTGTATTTGTTTTCTTCTACCCCACCCATATGTTTAGAGGGCTCATGCCTGTTATGGTGGAATTAACCACTCTCACAGCCTCACCTCGTGCTGTATGTGCTTTCTCAGAATAGAAAAAGAAAGCACAGGCCACACAGCCCTGTGTGCACACATGACAGACAAATCTGTGCAAGACCCGTGTGTGTCAGAGATGTATCTGTGTAACACACTCATACCCAGCCCCGCTAAAATTGCATTTAGTACATATAGATTGTAGAAAAAGCATCACAAGAAAGCCCAGAATGGGATGGGGAGATAGTTCAGCAGTCCGAGCTCCTGCCTGGCAAGTGCAAAGACCCAGGTTTGATCCCCAGTACCACATACTGTGCCAGCCCTGGGACCCTGGACATGCCAGGCTGGCCACTGAGACCAGGCGTGGTGGCACACGCCTATAATCCCAGCTCTGGGGAAGCTGAGACAGGAGGATCACTACAAGTCCAAGCTGCATAGCCAGATCCTGTACCAAATAAAAAAATAAATGACAAAAAAATTATAAGAGAAAAAAAAGTAGGATGAGCACTTCTGGGCAGGCAAAAGGGCTGCAGCCATGCAAGACTCACATCTGACTTTGGGGAAAAAGCTGAAAAAGACCCTGAAAAAGAAGAAGAAGATGATGAAAATAGTGGCCAGGGCTGTGGCCTCAGCTGGCTGACGAGGTCTGCGAGGCTGCGGACAGCGGAGGTTCTGGAGGCAGCTGTGGGCCATCTGATGATGAAGCGGTGGAAGCAGGCGATGAGGAGGATGCTGAGCACTGGGACGAAGAGAAGGAAAGTGCTGCTGACTCCAGGGCCAGGACCAGTGCGGGCCGGGCAGATGCCGTGGCTAAAATCCTTAGCAAGAAAACACCTAAGAGCAAGCCCACCGTTCTCATCAAAAACAAAGCGCTGGAAAAGGAAAGAGAGGCTGAGGCAAGAACGACTAGAGAAAAGACAACAGCGTGGTAAGAAGCGAGTGGGAAAGGGTGTGCAGAGCCAAGCCAGGCGCTGTCCAGGACGGAGACGCAGAGGCGGGTCTGCAGAGAACTGCAGTGAGGGCTGTGGTGCCGCTATTCAGTGCTGTTCAGAAACATCAGAAGAATGTGGCCGAGAAGGTTGGAGGGGCCGGAGGCTCTGTTAGAAAGCATGCTGAGTTGGTATCAAGTGTGTCCAAGAGAGATTTTGTCAGTGTTCTCAGGAATGAATGGAGCTACAAATGGGAAAAGGTCTTCAGAAAAGAGCCAAAAAGCCAAAGAGACTGAAGTGAAATCAGCAGAGGGCCCAGGCCGGAGCATTCTGTGGGACAATTTCACACCAGGGACCTCCATGAAGGCCTGGGACATGGAGAGCAGTGGTCCCGATGGCAGCAGCAAGGGG
This sequence comes from Octodon degus, assembly GCF_000260255.1. Classification (NCBI taxonomy): domain Eukaryota; kingdom Metazoa; phylum Chordata; class Mammalia; order Rodentia; family Octodontidae; genus Octodon; species Octodon degus. Next base: position 5,039,612 of record NW_004524633.1, read on the forward strand.
CCTGCGGGTGACCAAGGCTGACAGCAGTGATGCTGTGGAGGAATGGAGCGGAGGGACTGTGGGGATCCGTGAGCCAGACTGGCCGGCCTTGGTGCTCCTTCTTTTCATGTACGTTTTCTCTAATTAAGGTATTCCCAGCCCTTATATAATTGTTTTCCTTTAGACATTTGTAAAAAGAAATATTTTTGCTTGGCCAGTAGGATTTTCATTTTGCTAGGGTCCCGGCATGTTGACACATCTTGACCATACACATTGGTGTGCTTTTAGTATCACTGGTGTTTTGAGAATTAAAATAAATTATTTGAAGTTAAAAAAAAGAAAGCCCAGCATGATGGACTCAAGAACACTGAGTTCTTGAGTTCTGATGTCTACACATCAGAAAGGAAGGCTCAAAGCTCAATGCAGTGTGCATCACATGCTGAGCTCAGAAACGGGTGCAATGCCTGTCCTGGCATTTCGAAGCAAGAAAATGACCGTTGGGAGGGTCTGAACCTGAGGGTTGGCCAAACTATTCTTAGTTGTTTGGGAATGATGTGCATCATCCTGGAAGCAGATTTAAGGAAACGCCAGCTGCTGTTCAGTAATATCTGTCTGGGAAGGCCCTCTGTTGACCATTCTGCAATACAAATATAAATAACTGGATACGCCTTAAAACACATGACTTCATGTTCTGAAAAATGATGTCCCAAGTGCTCAGAGACTTAGACAAGTACGTGAGTGGTGCAGCAAGTGGGTCTGAAAAGATCCGTGTTATTCTGTCTCCCTGGAGGCTCCGTGTCCTCCTCTCTAAAGCAGCGCTCCTTCCCTCTGCTGTCCAGCTGCCCTGAGAGGCAGGCGGTGTGGCTGGGAGGATGCACTTGGCGGGCTGTGAGGTAAGAAGGTGGCGCAGTGGCGCCAGGCTGTGTGTGCTTGTCAGTTGCTCATTGCAGGTCAACATGAGTGCAGAATGCCCACAGGTTGCAGCAGGGTTTAGCAAGCAAGCGTGGGAGGGCCAGGTCTGGGAGGTCGGTGGCCCTGTGAGGCAGCAGAGCTCTCTTGCTTCGTTGTGGCTGTGTGGCTTCGGGCAAGTTACTTAACCTCCCAGAGCCACAGATTGGTTTTGCCAGCAGAGATAAAAGCACTTCTGACATTTGCCAGGGGAATGGGTAAAGTAAGGAAAGAACTCCTCCTGGCACTGCTTTGTACAGACTTATCCTGCCTAATGGCCTTGGTCACCCTAGCTCTAAATGTTAGCCATAACTGCATCACAGCTTCAGGCAGCCACTGAGCACCACTGATGAGCCAGACCTCTAATGGGCAGTGGCCTCTGGGCCACCTGGCAAGGTCCCCACTGGTTGTGATTGTATTATTCAGGCAATTTTTCCAACCGATGACAGAGGCGAGCTAGGTGCCCACGGCACCTGGCATGCAGTGGCCATTCACTTGCAGGGTCAGGTACCAAACTCCAGCCTCCTCCTTTCCTCCCATAGCCTCCCATGAGCCCTGCTCCTTCCTGTACTGCCTGGAGGAGCCTCAGATAAAGGAGCATCGGAGCGAGTGACCTGAGACGTCCTCTGGCTCAACACACATTCCGGGCGAGGGGCTGGGTGCTCATAGCCATCAAGCGGAGGGCAGAGCTTGCACCTCGCAGCTCCTGGTGCGGAGCCCTGTGCTCACCTACTGCACAGGTCCTCTTTGGGAGTGGACTTCAGCTCCCTGCTCTCTGTACCAGTGCAGAACCAGAACCTTCTGAAGAGCTGGGCTTGACTGTTGCCCCTCACAGTGTCCCGAAACAGTGTTATCATTTCTTGGGGAAAATATTCTCAAGTAGATGAGAATGTCTATGGTGCTCTTCTCATATTTAAGTTTTATAGCGAGACCAACGTAAAAGGTCACCCTAAAATGATGGCCTTTCTGTGGACAGCAGTACTCGCTGGTGTCCTACCTGCAGGCAAGACCCGTCCATCATCTCCCAGGGTAGTTGTCTGTCTTGCAGTCTCTCTCCTGCTCTGGTGGAGAGCTGGGTATTCAGGCAATGTTGGGAGTCAAGGGCTGGGAGCAGGACTTCAGAGCCCAGATAGGGTGAGGACACTGGCTGGTCTGTACTCCACACCTCAGGACTCTAAATGTTTCCTTCTTGGTAAAGTAGGGAAGACAGCAAGTACCTCGGAAGGAGCGGGACATGGGCAGTGTGTGCCAGTCATGGCACTGTGCCTGGCACCCATCAGTACTCAGGAGATGCGTTATTTTAGGGCTATGACAAGTTCCGTGGGTGCTTTGTTCTCTTCAAGTCTAGAACCTTCCCTCAGTTTGGCATCCAGAGGCCTGTGGGTGGTGTAGTGTGGTGTGCACTAGGCACTCAGGGCTCCAGAAAAGAGGCAGAGTGAAGAAGCCAGGAGGAGAGGCAGCTGGGCATCCGAGCTCCAGACAGGAAAGCTGGAGGCATCCCCGGGCCTCCAGTCTCTCACCGTGCAGCCTCAGCCACTGGGTGTCTGTGGAGTGGGTTCTCCATTATGAGCCAAGTGGGCTCGCTCGCACGCACCTTGTTCTGAATGTGATTTGTGGCAACGTGTGTGAGTGAATCAGCCCCTCACCACTGTGCAGAGCAGACAGGCAGCGCTGCTCCTTCACTGCACCTCAGGAGCACTCGCCGTGGCGGGATTGTGACCACAGCCCACCGAGCAGAGGGCTCGGGTTGGGCGCCCTGAGGACGTCTGTACTTTCCAGATGTTTGCAGTGTGGTGAACAGGCTGTAAGCTCTGCCTACAGCCATGACAGGTGGCTTGAGAGAGTTGCTGGGGGTGGGGGGCTGTGCCCTCGATCGACCTCCTCCCTGAGTGCACAGGGGCAGCAGGACGTGTGTGTGCGCGTGCGCCTGCGCCAAGCCTGACCAAGCTCGTCTGCTGGCTCCTTGGTCAAATGTCAGCAGTATCGTTTTCTCATTTCCCTCCTAGTATGCATTTGAAAGCAGCCAACTGTATTACCCGTGACGTAAATGGCACAGTGGCTCAGCCGGTGGCAGAGGGTGGCCCAGTGCCAGGTGAATAGAAGGTCAGGGCTGGCTCCTGATGGCCCACAGCTCCAGGCAGAGTGCCGGGCCTGTGGCTTCATCTTCACCCTCACCCAGAGGCTCTTACCAGGGTGACGAGTCCCCCTGCATGTGGGTCTGGGAGCTCATAGGAAAGACCAATAGAGAAGTTGGTTTGAATGCTTCTCGTCCCCCCAGCAAGGTGTTTGCCTACACAGCACCTCCATCCTGCATTCTCAAGACTGGGGCTTGAGTTTCCCCAGAAAGCTTAGAGGGCTGGGCTCCTGCTCCCAGGGGTGTTGAGTTACTACCCTATTGTCTATGATGGCAGCAACACACTGCACGATCCTGGTGACTTAAAACCACAGTCGTTTGGCAAGGTGGCGCCCCTTCCTGCAGACACTAAGGAGGGTCCCCTGTTTTCCTTTCCAAGCTTCCGGAGGGTGCATGCACTCCTTGACTTCTGGCCCCATCCACCTCCACACTCCACAGGTCAGCCCTCCTCACCTGGCATCACTGACACCAGCCTCCCACTTTCCTCTCGTACATTTAGGGACCTGGCCATCACCCTGAACCCACCCAAATAATACAAAATAGTCCCCCACGTGTTGTCAGGCTTAGCCCATTGGCCCCGTTCTTCTTATCTGCTCCATTTACAGGCTGCAGAGAGAACAGGAGGTGGGAAAATCTTGAAGTTCTGTTATTCTGTCCATCCCAGGTCCTAGGAGAGTGGTAAGGTCTCTGAAAGTCTCGATAGCAGGGGCAGTAAGCCGTGGCCGCTCCTCCAACCTCCCGGCTTTGCAAGTGAATTTTCACAGGAAGGCAGCACACATGCTGGTCTGTCTCGTCCGTGGTGCTTTCACACGAAAATGGCAGGGCTATGCATCTGTGACCGGGCCATCTGGCTCCCCGGCCTCAAATGCCGCCGTGTGGCCCCTACGGGTGCACTCGTCTCTGGAACTCTCCGTGCACCTCCGCATCAGCTTGTCACTCTACGGAGCATCCCTCGGGGCCCTATGGAGGTCTTCTCTGTGGTTTTCACCCTCCCAAAATCCCCCAGCCGTCTGGTACAGCTCTGGGAGTGCCTTCCCGCCTCCCAGCTTGTCCTCTGCCCTCAGGTCCCCCAGGGCTGCTTGACCCCTGCAGCAACTCCACGTGCCACAGAGCGTCAGGTCTCCTCATTTGTAAGCACCAGGATCTCTTCTTAGAATGCATTATTCTTCCCTGTCTGTCTCTTGCCAGGCCAGCTCCGATGCATCCTTTAAAGCCCTCCCGAGGTACAACTTCCTCCAGGGAGACTTGCCTGCAACCTCCACCCAGGACAAAGTAATTTGTCCTGGTCTTGAATGGCCTTTCTCTATTTCTCCTTCCTGGGTCTCTTTCTGCTTCATGCAGGGAGCGCTTGTGTTTCTTAGGCGTGTCAGCATCCTTCTCCCCGCCCAGGCCTCATTACCTGTGAACTGAAATACAGCCATGCTCTCGGGCCTTTCTGTGCAGCAGTTTTCCATCTGAGAGGCTTTGAACTGCTTCCTCCCAGGTACTGCAGGCAGCGAAACCTTGTGCACTAAGCCCTTGTGCTCAGGAGCAGGCAACTGCGGGAAGCCTTGACTTTCCTGGAACAGGGCAAGGTGATGCTGAGGCCATCTCAGGGGTCTCATAACCAGGTGCATTCTGCCTTTCTCCAGAGGTCACCCAGCTTTGGGGACCTCCTGACCGTCTTCATACTGACCAGCCTGGGGCTCCACCCATATGCTGGAGAGCCAGCCTAAAACCTTGTACCTGGTGGGAACTGGGCCAAGCTCAGCATGGTCCAAATTAGCATCTTCCCTCCCCCTTGCCTGCCCTGATGCACAGCCAGAAACCTTGCCCACCCACCCTCTGGCACCTTCTCAGGAAGACACCTCTGCTTTCCTCCAAGCTTGCTCACAGTTCCTCTCTTCCATCTGGCCTGTGGTCACCCCTGTGTAGCCCTTTCTTTGTTTTCCCTGTGGAGTCCCAGGGTAGGGTCCCCCTGAGTTGTTACACCATGGTTTCCCAGTGGGACGCATTGTCCGGAGTCTGCCTGTGTGGCCTGCGCTCCTCGCCTAGGCCTCTGCCGGGTCCATGGCCTTCCAGGGCCTGCAGAAGTGCTGCCGCCCCCTCACCTCCTGGCCTGCCAGCCTGGCCTGCAGCTCTCCCCTCCGGGGGGCCCTGCCCCTCTCAGGCCATCCCCACCTTCCACCTGGCTTGTCCTCCACCGCATGAGAGCGCCCCCTCCGGCAACCCAGCAGCACCGCTCTGCCTTCTCTTGCCCACCTGGATCCGTCCTGAGTGCCCACCTGTGCTTGGGCTGTCTGTGTCCGTTGCCTCCACTCTCTGTGTCCCCAGCCATGGTCTGTCACTAGGTGCAGACACCAGGCCACCCTTCCTGCCTGTTTATCATTCCCTCCTACCTGTTCCATCACCATCTCTAAGTTACTGCTAATCAATCCACTGAAAGCTTGTGCAGAAGGTCAGGGTTGTTGTTTTGGAATTTGGGCTAGTTTTGAGCCCTGAAGACTGAAGCAAGAGCCTTCACACAGAGTGCCAGCCCTACCCCTTTCTAAATTTTATTTGTTTATTTTTTTGTTTGAGATAGACTGACTAAGTCACTCAGTTGTCGGGTTGGTTGAGCTCCCACTTGCTATCGCCCTCCTGCCCCAGCCTCCCAAAGCACAGTGAGGACAGGCTTGTGCTACCAGGTGCAGCCTTGATCATGGCGGACCTGCCCAGCTGGCTGCGATGACCGCCATCACCTCTCATCCCCAGTGCTTCCAGCTCAGTGCTGTAGCTCTTAGCACCCAGAGGTACAGCAGGGACCTGTTCCCTCCCAGCCACAGCGTTGTTCCTGCTCCAAGTCTGGGCTGGAAAATTCCAGCCCCACACACTACACTCAGCCCCACACACTACGTCCAGCCATGGCCATGGTACATGTCCGCTGCTCCTGTGGCAGGCATTTATTAAACGCCTACTGTTTACCAGGCACTGCTCAAGGGCTGGCACTGGCAATTTCCGCAGCCGTGCTTGTCGATGAATCACTCCCTGCACCTGGGCTGTGCCTGGGGCTCCACACCTAGGTGGAGGTGCAGGATGGAACCTTGCCTCTCAGAGTTGTCCCTGGGGCCTGGTTCTGAGCCTGGCCACAGAGGCCTCATCGCTGCCCACGCACCCCTGCCCTCCGGCTGCTGAGGCGGTGGCCTGCTGCCAACCGGGGCTGCTGCTGGCTGGCCTGGCTACCCAGTTTCAGAGAACTTTTGAATCCAAATTGCACCTACTTGAAATTCATTCAGAGCGTACTCATAATTCGTTCATTCAGTGAATCCAATCAGGGAACAAATTCTAGTCAGGAAGTTTGCTAAATTAAAGCAATCACTCAGCAAAACTGACCTAATTTCCCAACGTTGGCCGTGTGCTCCTCCAGTAAGATTTGTAATGTCATCAGTTTTCTTTTAAAAAAAGATTAGTGTCCCCTTGTTCACTACTATGTCAGAGAATTCAACTTCTTCTAATTCAAGGGAAGCTTCCAAACTAGGTAACGTGACATTGTATGCCAAAGGCCAGAACAAAACACGAAACAACAGCCAGCCCTGGAGAAGGAGAGAACAGACTTACAGCAGTCCCTCCGGCAATCTGTGACCAGGGTGGTCCCGGCCTTCGTCGGGGTGGCTCCAAGTCCAGTCACAGTGTGGAGATGGCAGAGGAGACCCAAATATCGCAAGTGTCATGCGGAACATTCGCGGTCTGTGTCTGGATGTGTGGATCTGGGGAAGATTGATGTAAGCCAGGATTTTCTACCTAGCTTGCACATTTACTTTGGCAGGATTTCACTGGTAAATATTGGTTTGGACCAAACACTGAAATCTTTACTCGCTTTTAAACAGACTCTGCATTATTCTGTAGTAGACACTGCATCGGAAAGGAAGAAACGGGGAAAGAGCAAGCCCAGCCATGGCCACGAGTTTTTCAAGAGGCAGAAGGAAAAATCAGAATTAAGTGAAATTCTTCTGAGGGAGAAATGCCAAGAAAACCACTGCTGAAATACAAAATTTTGTTTTCCCAAAGTCTGGAACAGCGTGAAGTGACGTAGCTTACAAACCGGGGGAAATTAGGACAGGCGTGGAAGTCCTGCTCAATTAGGAGAAGTTGGCCCAAGGAAAATGAGCTAGCTGTGACATACACCACACTGGCTTCTCCTTTGATTTTCAAATCACTCTTGTTTGCTACTGTGTCAGCCGGGTTGCCATGAAACCCAGAGCCTCATTTTATATTTCATTGGAGGTTCTGATGCAGTCCCATAAAGCGACTGTTTGTCAACCCACAGAGGCTGCACAAAGCTCAGCGTTAGCCTTTCCTAGCACGCGCACACAGACTCCCAAGCCCAAGAGCCACGTGGCTCCATCCTTGTCTTCCTTGGCATCCAGCAGCTCCTAGCAAAGCCCTGAATCGCTCAAGAGCCCTCAGTCTCCTCTTTTTCCTTAGTCCCCACCCCACACACTTTAGACACAGCCCCAGGCCTCTTAGCTGTTTGCTGAGAAAGTCTTCCAAGCAGGCTGTCTTATCTCTGGAGTCCATGCTTCTGTCTGTTGAATAAGACCAAAGTTCACCAAGTTTCAGGGTGATGGGGGAGATGAAAGCTCAGCCATACAGCAGGCTGCTGGAGAGAACTATTGTTTTTCCTTCTTTTCTTTTCCTTTGTTAAAAAAAAATTGGCTCCCAAAAGTGGATGAGGAGGTAGGACTTCCAGGAAACAACATTAAAGCAGTTTGGCAATCCCCAAGCCTGGTAGCTGAGGAGATGCGGACTTGGGAATCTCCCAGAGCAATTCTCAAAAGGACAAGTACCAGAGGCCACCCTGGGGAGGTATCACACACACACACACACACACACACACACACACACACATAGTTGTACCTGAGAATCGACCCCAGGAGATTCAGAGTCTGCTGTATTGATAAATGCCAACTTTGAATTAGAATTCAGGCTGTGCTGAGCAAGCCAGTCGCGTCCCAGCATGCACTTACTGCTGTGATCTGAGGCAGATTATGTCGCTTCTCTGGGCCTCAGTTCGCTGGGCTATGCAAGAGGATCGTAACCACTGCCTGGGTTTGGTGCAGGGATTGAACAGGATAAAGTGTGGAGTCTCTGGCGTGCAGATTGATTTGCAGCAGGTCAAAAGTAAAGTTAGGCCAGCACAGTGTCTCCTAGGACCGGCTCCTCTGAGAGCCACCTTGGGTTGTGGGCAGCACAGATACAGATCTCCTAAATCAGGCTCTTTTAAGTCTCTGGCCCTGGAGAAGTTACTGCATTGACTTTTCATCTATAAAATAAAGTGATTATTTAAATATATATTCAAGTCTTAGGGTTCTGCCTTTCCCAGTTATAGATTTGGGTTGAGACCTGATAATTATGCTGGAGATTAAATTAGTGGACCTAAAGTATTTAAAAGCAGTGCCCAGTATTCAGTAACTGCCGGCCACATTCATCATGGCGAGGTAAGCGTTGGTGGTAGAATGGGCAGAGAGCAGGGTGAGCACGCAGGTCTCAGCTATGGGCTTCTGATGCGGAGCTGTCCACCCTGCGGAAATATGAAGGCAGCCTCTGGGTGATTCAATATTTTCTAGCAAATTCCCAGAAAGAAAGAAACACAGTCAACGTCAACCACGTGTTCTACCTCGATTGTTGCTACCATGTCAACATGCAGTCACGTGTGAGCGTCCCTTGAGCTGCGTTACAGCCTTCGCTCAGGCTCGGCCTGAAAAGCCGCATCATCGCAGCAGCTGAGCATCTCGCATCAGCCCGGGCGCATCCCAGCTGCTGAGTGCCTCCTCGTGATGCGCAGCACCCAGAAACCTGCATCCCAAGCGAGATCCTTCACCTGGACGAGCTTAATTACCTCATTTGTAAAAGGAGAGATGACTTTAATGCCTTTGATTGCAGAAGGAAACAAGCCAGCTTGCAAGCGCTGTGTCGACGGGGCTGGGTGTGTTCAGCAGGCTTCCTGCTCTCACACACCGCATTGGGTTGAAGGCAGCGTCCATCCCCGAAAGTCGCTGAGCTGCCCGGAGTCCTGTGAGCTGACGCACGCCCCAGGTCGCACTGGGCAGGGCCCTTTCCTATAGGAAGACGGCAGAGCTTTAGCTGGTCATGCTTCAGGAGACTGGAACACTTCAGGTCGATTCCTTCCCAGTCCCCATATTTATGCTCAACAACAAATACGTTTCCTTCTACTCCTCCTCAGATTCTTGGCAACTTTCATTCTAAATCGAAGTTCTTTGTCAACTTTCATTCTAAATCGAAGTTACACATATGACACAAATTGCTTTTGTGCCCCTCTAGTAACAGCCCAGTTTGAAGCCACATTGATTCTGAAGCTCTGAACTTTCGCTACAAATGATGATTTCTGGTATTAGAAATCTACCACGCATGTTCTGTCACACGGTACAGCTTTCCTGCGGTCACAACGCCAGGACGTCTTCTAGGCTGCACTGCACCAACAGCTCTGAACCTGGACTCACAAAGCCTAGATTCAAGTCTTGGGGTTCTGCCTTTCCCAGTTGTGGATTTAAGTCGAGACCTGACATTTCCTGAGCGTATGTCTTCCTCTATAATCCAGAAATAATAAGAGGTCTCTTTCAAGGTATGAAAAGAGATGACACATAAGAAAATGATCTATAACTACAAAGCATTAGGCAGCTACAAAATGGCATTAAGAGATGTGCAGCACACTTTGTGCGTGGCCCTCTTCTATGATAATTTCCAATGGCTCCCCAGTGCCTGCCAAGTGAAGTCGAAGTCCTAAGTCTAGCATGAAAAGCTCTCCAAGATCTGGCTGTAACTATGTTCCTTTTTGAGTTTTTCCCACTCTACTTAAACCAAGTGCTCCCACCACCCAGGACTGATGCATCTGGCCCTCCCAGGCAGGACGTGTCTCCAGCTTCATAGCATTCTTCATGTGGTCCATTGTTTCCTTCATTTTCCATTGCTCAAAATTCCACCCACTCTTCGTCTGGCTTCTCAATCTCCTGGTTTCCCTTTCCTTGTTTTTTTAAACTCTGTCTCCACCGATTCTGACCTCCGTCTGTATGTTTCTTATGATAGCTGAAAACCCCATGTGGCATTCTAGTAATATTAATTACATAAAAGCCTGCAAGAAGTCTATCTATGGCTACTCAGTGAGAGTTGAAAACTGCGGCTAGCTTTGTAGAAGTCTCACAAAAAGGTAGTACATTCCCTCTGTGAAAACTAGCAAATCTGGAGCTCTAACCAAGGACACAAAAGACGTGCATTGTTGCTAAGTAAATTATCACAAGAAAGTGACTTATTTGCAGACCTGCAAAAAAGGAGAAAGAAAGAACAAGAATTTTTAACATGGAATCTTCGACAAGCCCCTCTCCCTTTGGCAATGGATAGCCCATCTTTTGCTACATTGAGCAAACCATGGGTCTGTATGTATTTTTTGAGCTACTGCTAGGGAATAGATGTTGTTCTGAATAAAAGACCAGCTGTGAAGACTTGCTACCTGTGCTCATGGAGGCGAACAGCTATGGAGGGAGAGAAGCCACTGTACCAAACGTACAGTGAGCACACGGCGCTCAGGGGACGGCAGTTCAGCCTCCTGCAGGACACTCTGCAGGCAGCTGGGTAGAAGATAACTGCAGGCTGCTGTGTCCCAAGATAAGCATGAGCTAGAACAGACCTGGGGAAGCCACTTCAGCAGAGCGGAATGAGCACGCAGAAACAACTGCAGTCTCTGCTGCAGCTGAGCACACCAGCCGAGAGGAAAGCCTCCTTAAAAGGAGGTTGAAAAGCCATCCGACTAGCTTCTCTGCTCTGATGTTTCACTCACAGTGTGAGCCTGTATCATAATTTGGTCTCTAATATAGAGGAGCATGAGATAACCACAAGATTGGCTTCTCTTTTGTATAAATAATTCCCCTCCATGCATTGGCCTCTGATCTGTTAGCAGATTCTTGTACGTTGGACTCATATGAGCTGAATAAAACCCAAAATGTATGGATCAAAGTCCCACTGCTGGGCCCAAAAACTGAGGTGCCTATGAATTTGGTCATCAACCAAACCACTGCCCTTGCGGCTGAATAGTTTCAGCTCCTGAACTCCTCAAGCCCAGCAACCTCTCCATTTCCTCCGCTGCTGCTACACAGTTCTGACCTCCATCATCTCCCTTGTAGGCCATGGGAGATGGGGATTTACAAAATAAGGCTTTGAGTCCATCCCTGTGGCTAGAACAAAACATCTGCACATGAGTAATTCACAAAGAACAGAAATACATTTCTCACAGTTCTGGAGGCCAGAAGGGCAAGACCAAGGTGCGTGCAGGCTTAGGGTCTGAAGGAGGTCATCCTGTCTGCTTCCTGCCTGCTTCAAGGTGGCCTTAGAAGATGTAGGTTGTGTTCTCTAATGGAAGGAGGGAGCAGAAGGCCCAAGGACCAGCTGCCCGAGATCTTCTCAGCCCTTTCTAGGGCTGCTAATGCATTCGTGAGAGTTCCACCTTAGTGGTTTATGCTCCTCCTAACTCCCCCAACTCTTAATGCTACCGCATCATCAATTAAGACTTAACCTACTGATGGATACAGTTATTATCCTCATTGCCTGGCTGAGAAAACAGAGCTAAACAACTTAATGCACTTCTCAAGCCAGGTGTGGCAGCCCACACCTGTAATCCCAGCACTCGTGGAGGCTGACTGGAAGATTGCAAGTTTAAGTCCAGCCTGGGCAGTTTAGAAACTCAGTCAGATGCTGTCTCAAATAAAAATGAAAAACAGTGGAGATCACTTCAAAGACCCTGAAGTTATCTTCTAGGGAGGGAGAGAGGGAGGGAGGGAGGGAAGAAGGGAGAGAGAGAGAGAGAGAGAGAGAGAGAGAGAGAGAGAGAGAGAAAGGATAGTAAGTGAGAGGGAGGGGGGAGGAAGGAAGGAAGGAAAGAAAATCTCTCCAAGCTTCGATAATAACAAGAGATGGTGCTGGGACACAGGCAAGCCCTAACAGTCCCATTTCAATATCACATATTTAGCTTTTCCTTTGTACTCTCAACAGACCTTTCTTGTAAATGTTTGATTTGCCAGACAAATAATCAGAATGCAAATTGCTACCCTGTGTGGCTGATCTTTAACCCTGGTGCAGTGGGTACTTTCTTTCGAGCTGGCAGTCCCTGTTGCTAATGAGCGAGCACAGATTCTGATTGGTAAGCCAACATTTCAGGGTGAGTTTTCCAGGAAAGCATTTTGCGGGGAGAGCGAAGTCATTGAAAGAGTGGGAATTAGGGCAAAAGAGAGAAAGAGAGATGCCGGGAGGCTGGCTTCACAGACCTAGCTGTGCCCCGTCCCGAGAAAGGAAGACTAGCCTAGGTATTGCTGAAATGGGCCCGGTGGCCTAGCCCAGCAGGACAGCAGGACTTGGCCTCTCAGAAAGAGCCGCTCTCTCCCTTGTCCTCATCTTCCCTCGGGCTGGCTTGTCCTGCTTCCTCCAGCGCGCCCTGCTTCCGGCCTCCCTTCCTCTCTTCCAAGCCTCGGCTTTCTCACCCGCGCAATGGAAAATGTGTGTCATCCTCATGTTTCTATCTCATGGGATTTAGTTTTTCAAGGAAAAAATGAGAACTGCAATTGAAAGTGCCTGGCAAGCTGTCGGGTTACACGTACAGCAGCGTGCTGTGACGGGAGATCTCCTCCCTCATCTTCGGGGAGTCCACGCGATCCACGGAAGTGACCTGCGCCCCCCCCATTGCTTCCCTGGAGGGCTGTGAGCCTGTCCTTCCGCGAACGCGCCCGGGGACGAAGCTCTGTCACATGCAGCTGCCAAGATGCCTATTCATAAAGACACACGAACATGGTCCTGCTGAAATAAAAGCCACGCGGGGCTCACGGACCCTTCCTTCAAAAGAACTGCACTGCAGAGTTGATAAGGGTTCTGCACTTCCTGTGATTTGGGCTACGAAAGTGTAACTTCAGGTCGGAATACTATGCCTTCCTGAAATGGTGCCCCTCAAGACCGGTGCATTTCACTTTCTAAAAACTCATTAAAAGAAAATCTATAGGTTTCAGCATAACTCATGACAAAGAAAGGTACTACTGCTCAGAAAGGTCACAACCAAGGCCATCAAGTAAGCAGGCCAGTATTCTCAGTCTCACACCATTAAATAAGGAGAAGCTGATACCTTTATGTACAAAATTTTTTACATTTTGACAAGTATTCTGGAAAGGAATCTGAGGATGGCATCCATGTGCTAACTCCAAGACACTGAGGGCTTGTTGGGAAGCACTACGGGCATCTATGCGCTGAAAGCTTGTGCACAAGCCTGGACTCACAAGCAGAATAAAATGCACCCATGAATCCATACCTCTCGCATCCAAGGGTCAGAAGAGTGGAGAAGGAGCCAACTCCGTGGACTCACCCTCTGGAGGATGGAGAAGGAGTTTCTGATAAAGCCTTCAGTGTGCTGATCGGACCACTTCCTAGGCAGCTTCCTCAGTGCCACCCCCAGCACCCAGTCGGCAGCAGATGTCCAATGTATTTTTGTAGAATGAATGAATACATAAGTACATGAATGAATACATGAATACATGAATGAATACATGCATGAATACATGAATAATGAAAACACGAATGAATGAGTGAATCCATAAATATATGCAGTGTTTTTTGTCCACTTCTCCGCATCTGATGTACCATGGTGCTGGGGTGTCTGCTAAGATTTGGAGGAAACCAACAAACTCTAACCTTACACTATCTCCAAGGAGCTAGTTTTTCTAAGTCATGCAGAGTTTTCATGGCTAGCCTTATATACACTCTTGTGCCTTGAGTTAAGGCAAAACTTCACTGATTTAGCTATCAAATGTGCAAATCTTCCCTGAAGAAAATAATCCAGGACACAGAAAATGGATGAGAAAGGAAGAAAAAGCTCCCGAGTGTGTCAGTTGCTTGGTGCAGGGTGATTCACGTAATCACTGCAGCACAATGAAGCCGTCTTGTCTCAAGCAGTGGGAGTGCAGTGAGCTGCTTGTGCTGTGGAGGGTCACACTGCTGTTGCATGACAAGGTCATCAGGTACCAGTGTACCTCCCTGGTGTTGGCACTAGAGAGAGCATGCTGGTCTGTGTCATCTGGAACTCAACCTCCTTCTTGGTCATGGATCAGTAGTGTGACACTCAGTCTATTACAGACGCCCATTTGCTGTAGCTCAGCCAAAGAAAATGAAATGTGTGTCAAGAAACCCTGGTTTACTTTTACAAGTTAAGCTTTCCTTAAACGGTGCTCTATGGAAAGCCTGCACAGAAAACCAGGAAGAGAGAAACCCAACGGCAAGTGCAGAAGTGGGTAATCTTTTGGAAAATGGACAGACGCACTTAGGCAGAACCCAGACCAATGAGAAGATCATTGCCAGTCCCGCAGAAGGCCCGCAAGCCCCTCCTGGTCACCCTACCCACCAGAGAGCCACTGTCTTGATCTCTAATATTGTGATTAGTTTTTACCTCTTTCGAATTGTGTATAAATTGAAACATATTTTTTAAATGTACATCTTAGAACATGGTTTCTTTTTCGTTTCATTTATGTCTAGGAGATTCCCCCTGTTGTCACAAATGACACTAATTCTAATTCACTGAACCATGAATATAATCTTGTAAATAGTCACCACCTCGTCTGATAGGAAAAATGCAACTCGGAGAGGCCGATAAGCAGAAGCTCATTTGCATTTTTATGCACTTAGAGTAAAATGTGAGGAGAGATTTGACAGACATGTCTCTGATTCTTGCAGAACCGTAGCAAAACCGCATTTTGATGTGGTTTGGAGCAAATGCGTGCAGTGGGCGTGTGGCAGTGCTTCACCGGCCGGTTGTGTGTGTCTGAGTTGTGTAGTAGTGCTTTGCTGGCCAGTTGTGTGTGTCTGGGGTGTGTAGCAATGCTTCGCCGGCCGGTTGTGTGTGTCCTGGGTGTGTCCAGTGCTTCGCCGCCGGCTGGTTGTGTGTGTCTGGGGAGGGCGCTGCCTCGCTCCCCACCCAGACTGAGAAGTATTGCTACAAAGTTGCATGATGTCAGGTAGAGGGCCTCGGCCCTCCCTTTCCAGATCAGTGGAGAAACTGGGTCACACGCTGATACCCGGCTGCAGAGACAGCTTCCCGGGAGGCTGAGGCCCGCTGCCCACTCGGCTCTGCCTGCAGCCCTGCCACGACCCGTTGTGTGTGTTGGTAACTATGTACAGGTAACTGTGGCCAGCAGAGAGTCCTGATGACCCCTGCCTGCTGTTGCTCCTCTCTGGACACACACACACAGTCCTACCACTCCTCCTCCTACTACAGGATTGGCACGGGAAGGCCAGGGAAACTGGACTAGGAACCAAGATATCAGGTGACCCGACGAAGCGTTTCAACAGGAAAAAGAAACAGTTTGTGCTTTGTGATTCTATCTGAGTCTCTTTCTACTGTATACCTACCTACATGTGTACATGCACACTCACATGCACACACACACTCACACACATGAAGCGACGTGCGCCAAGGAGTTAGCAGTGGGACATCTCTAATCTCTACTTGGTGAAAGCACGTGGCTTGTTGGCGCTCCGCTTCCCCATGACTTTCTGGCTTTCAGCAGCGCTCCTCAACGCCATCTGCAGTGATGGAGGAGGGGCGTGCACCGGAGGATAAGGAAGATTTGCTGTGTGCCTTGTGTGTGCAGTCTCCTACCTGCCTTCCCATGAAAGCACGGTATTTTTCTTTCCCTCATTTTAGAGAAGGAAAGTTACCCTCTGAGAGGTGAACCTGCTTGCGGGTACCCGCTAATCCCGGCACAGGCTGAGAACTGTGCCAGGGCTTCCGAGTAAACGCTGCACAGGTGTCCACATAGGGCTGTGTTAGGTGGATGGGAAAATGGAAGAGGAGACGCAGGGGCTGACAGCATTCAGAGAAGCCATTGCGCAATTTTACATAGAAAAGACCTGAGGGCAGAGTGTAGCTCTAAGGCAGCATTTTCAGGAATGTGTGCGCTTTCCAGTGCTGCACTGAGTCCTCCACTTCCTAGATCGGAGTCAGCCTTGCCAGGAACCTAGAGGGTGCTCTGTGCTTCAGTAACCTCTGACTTCCCAGTCTGTGCCTCAACGTGAATTAGAGTTAATCACACCTCCTCTACGGCTGTCACCCAAAGATGTCGCAAGGATTCATGAGCGGTATGTTTGGAGCTCCTCGGAGAAAGAGCTCTTTGATGTCCTCCTGCACCACCACCAGATTAACATGCATGGCGATTGCTCATCTATTTGCTCTTCCGGTTTCTCAGGGTTGGCTGCAGTCCTTAGCAGACCTCCCAGAGAAGAAAGTCTTCCTTTGCCTGCATGAGACAGAAAGCGTTGAGGAAGTGAAGGGAGTTATCGCGCCCTGCTCCTCCCCCAACTGACTGCGTGACAGTGACAACCTGGTCACCCTACCCGTCCTGGCACACCTGAGACTGGCTTCTGTACTGTGAAGCCTTGCTTCTTCTCAGTGGGAGCCTCCAGAGTGGACAGGCTGTGTGGTCGCAGAGCCCCGTGCTCAGAGGGCTCCAGGTTTGCTGTCCTGGGACTCTGAACCTGTCTTTGAATATTTATTTGATAGGCGGAGTCTAATGGGACAGCACAGTAGTTGCCCAAAGCTTGGAGCCTTGCCTCAACCCCTAATCCACTTCTTGCCACCACCCTTCGTCTCCTGGGCAGGTTCTCACAGTTTGGAATGTGTTTGTTTATTGATTTGAGCTTTTCATTTCTGTGGTACTAGAGATCAAAGCCAGGCCCCAGGGTATGCTAGGCAAGAGCTGTAGCACTGAGCTACATCTTCAGCCTTAGAGTCACAGCTGTGCTCACCTTCTGGTATCCCCAGCACCCCAGCAATCACCCCACCTTCTTCTCTCTGCGCCACCCATGACCACACTTCCCCGCATCCCAGCAGGAGCCTGCATGCAGGTGCAGGAAGGATGTGCCTTCAGCACAGCTGATTCTCCGAGGGGTGCGGTAGCAGCTGCCCCTGTCCTTGGTTGGCCACACTGCAGTGTGGTAGGCCTGACATTAGGATCACCTCTGACCCTAGCATGACCCAGGGAATAGATGGGAGGACTCTGGAGCCCCAAGTAAGTACCCCCAAAGGGCTGCCTGTGCTGGAATGCTACATTATAGCCACCAAAGAAGAACGCCCACTCTTTCCCCAGAAGCCTTCCCTGCCCAGGGCAGAGGGCATCGATCTGGCACTGGAGGGAAGAGGCACCAGCAGCAGGTGAGCTGGCCAGCTGCGAGCTGCACTTACCCCGGGGGATCCCCATGCCAGAAGGAGCAGGAAGTGAGCTAAAACTCACCAGGCCTCCTGTTCTTTGTGGCACTCGTACCAGAACAGTGTGCGGTGTGTGCCTTGGTGAAGCCAGGATGTGGGGCCAACGGGCCGCTGATATGCTTGCAACTTTTCTGCTGCTTAAAAATATTTTGAAATAAGTTTAGGAAAACATGGTTGAAGAGAGAGAAAATGTAGGCAAGAGGAGAATAAAATCTTCAAACTCTGGAAACCTCTGAGAGAGGCACACTTTTTCTTGCCAGCTGAGCAAGGAACCTGCATTTTTCCTCTTGCACTGGGCCCTGAGGTGACGCTGTGAGTCTGACTGTGAAATGCCCTGCTACAGGTGTAGTCCTGCAGCCTCCCTGCCAGCTGGAGCTCACACTCGTGTCCATCCTGTGCCAGGCTGTGGAACCTCTCTGACGACCTTGCTGAGTGGTCCTGCACATGGACCATCTAAGGACTTGATGTCCTCCACCCCGTTCATAACTTCATGAGACGAATGCTCTTATTTTTCATCTACAGAAGTAGGAGACTGAGCTCTGGCATCGCACAGTCAGTGTGAGAGAAGAAAGTCAGACTTCCTGACTCGCTCAAAAGCTGATGTGTGCCAGCCATTCTTCCAGGGACGCTCTAGCAGGCGCACGGGCTGCCATTGCTCCAGGGATTCCCTGGGTGTCTACTGGAGACCAACCCTAGAAGGGAAGCTGCAGCACACAGGCCTCTCTTGAGCCACACTGGTGCTTTCCTGGGAGAGCAGGGAGGAGTGGCAGGTGATTGGCCCCCAAGCCGTGCGTATCCCATTCATACCTGTGCCTGCTGTGCCCCCTGCTTCAGTGACCACACTGAGGACCACACAAAGGAAACTCTGGCTGTGCATTAAGAATGTGGGACAGTTGAATATAACTTCGAAATGGAATGGCTTTTGCTTCAAAAATATTGTGGCTGGCCTGACAGAAAGCAGGGGTGGAGCAGAATGCTCTTGGCAGCCAAGCATCTGCATCTGAATTAGAGCAGGCGGGAGGAAGGGGGCTGCCTGCTTGTCCGGAGAGGACCATGAGGCGGCGGCGGTGGTGGTGGGGCCTAATCGCTGGCACTTCCAAGGGCCGCTGTCTGTTTTCTGCTTGTACAATTCCTGTCTTCCCTATGTGCTGCTGGAGTGGCAGCAAGATCTCTTTCTTTCTCCTCTGAAGAAGAAACCTGCCTCATCACCCTGTAATCTGTCAGCTGAGTCCCAGGGCTCGGAGGAAACCAGTGACAGGGTTGGGCAAATGCCTGACCCCGGCCCAAAGGAACGATGGGTTGCAGAGTAGAGGCACCAGGGTAGTGGTGAGGCTTTCTCTTCTAGGAGGGCAGCGAATAAGGATGGAAGGGTGCTGTCTCTTTGGGAAAAGCTTCCTTGGAAAAAGGGCTCTTCTGGAAAGAAACCCGGGAGGCGGGGCGTATTTCAGACACACTAGGAAGAGAAAGGAATCTCTGGAGGTGGAACTGCAGGAGTGAAGAAGAACCGAAGTAGGTGTGCAAGTCTGGCTGGAAGAGTTTTATTAAAAACACCCCAATTCTTGTCTGTATATTTCTGAGGCGTATGAAAAAAATAGAGGAAGTTACCTCTAGCGGCTTTGTGGGTTTCAAGTATGACATACAGGATATTGAGCGTTAGCCCTTGTTTATCAGGAAGTGTCTCACATGTTGGGGTTCAAACAGAGCAGCAATTCTTTGCAATGGGGTTCCACTCACTGGGAGGCATCGCTTCTATCTGAACACCACATGCACACAGAAATATTCATATAATAATAAAAAGTTATATGATCCTACGAGGATTTTGGCATAACTGTCTAAAAATATGTTCTAAATCTGGCAGGAATGTTATATTAGACCTCTGCAAAAGATTTTTTAAGAAATTTTCATTAGTGCCTATTGTATGGTTACATTCCAGAAAGCTTGGTCGAGTTAATGGGTGTTGCTCCCCTTGACAAACAGCCAACTATGTGTGAGAGTCTGGCCGATTTTTATAACTGTCTGTCGCTTCATTAATTCATCTAGCATTATTAAATTATGCAGTGTTTATTAACATAGGTTTCTTAAGTCAATAACCTGAAGTATTTGTTTAGACCCACAGACTGTTGAATATGCCATGGCGTGTTGTGAATAAGTGAAAAGTCTGAATTGTCCGTGAAAACAGGATCTTGCAAACAGTCCTTTTGTAGGGTGTCCTTAGAATGTTTCCAGAGAGACAGATTGTGGAGGCCCCAGCTTTGCTCAAACCCGTGTCTTCAGCATTCGTTCCCGCGGGCTCCACCTGAAAGTCTGGTTCAGAATTTCCCTGTGACCCTGGCCCTAGGTTTTTACTTTGTTTAGTACAGCAAGAGCTCTGAAACTCCTGGGCCAAGAAACGCATTTGCCTAAAGCCCCAGACAGTTTCTCTTAGGAAGTCTTATCAGGGAGACCTCATTTGCCTCTAATTAAAGAGAGATTTGGAGGAGCGGAAAGAACAGCCTGCAGTTCTGGCTCCTGCGGCTCCAGCTTTGCTGAATCCAAAGTTATTCCAACAGGAACGGTCCCGTCCCAGGAATGAATGGGCGCCGGGTGTTTACCATAATGACCACCGCTCTCCCCCAGCCTCCCACCGCTGCTCCAGCTAGGAGCAAGGCAAAGCCAGGAGGAGCTGCGCTAGCTCGTTTCTCCGCTCCGGTGCAAAGACTCAGAAATGACATCACCCACCTTCCAGAGCCCCGGGATGACTAAGGCAGGGCGCATACGCGGGGCCCCAGCCCTTCGTTTGGGGCGCATGTATGCAGATGAGCCCGGGGTTGCAGGGCCCGCCTTCTTCCTCGGAGGAAGTTTCTGGGGAGTTTACTGACACCTCACATGGGCGGGGAGGGCAGACTCGCGGCCGGCCTCCTCCGTGAGCGAGCACCGCGGTGATTTGTCCTCCTGGGGGAGCGAGCTGGGAGGCAGGAGCGAGTCGATAATGAAGGGGCAAGGGGGCAGCTTCGGCAGCGGCAGCGGCGTGGACCCGGCCATGGACAGCCTGCAGCCGCTGCAGCCTGACTACGTGCCTGTGTGCTTGTTTGCAGAAGAGCCTTACCAGAAGTTAGCAATGGAGACGCTGGAGGAGCTGGACTGGTGCTTGGACCAGCTAGAGACTATCCAGACCTACCGCTCCGTCAGCGAGATGGCTTCCAACAAGGTAAGGGAGCGGCGCCGCGAGGTCGTGCGCTGGGCAGCCCCGCGGAGCGTCTGCGCCCGGCTGCACGACGGCCCGGGGTAGGGGCTCGAGTCCGGGCTGCAGCCTCCCCGCTTCAAACCCTCCGGAAGCTCTAATGTCTACAACCAAACTTACTGAGTTGATGCACTTCAGATACACTGACACTGGGGCTTCCAGCTCGTGCTAGTAATGAAAATACCTGGTTGTTTTTAATTTTTTTCCAGTTGTCAGAAAACTTCAGATCTGGATAGGCAGAGCAGTGTAACATGTCATTTGCATTAATATATATTTTCAACAAGGAATTAATTTGAACTGTTTGTATCAGTGAGGAAAAAATGATCTGCCTTTTAAACTTGATAAACTCCTTCTGAGAAGAAGGACATTTAAGGATTTTCTCCGTTTCTTTTATGATGTTGGCATTGGCCCATGATAAAAAAGAAACAGTATACTTTCCAGAGACAGAAAGTTTTTTCTGAAGCTTGCTGATTTTCAAATTGAAATCAAGTTCCACCTATACTGCAAAAAAAAAAAAAAGTTTTATTTGTAATATCGAGACAAAACTTACTCTCGCAGAGCTTTCAGTTTCTATCATGTCATTTGTTTAATTAACACCTAGGCTTGGAGTTCTAATTTATGCAAGTTATATAGCGAGAGAGTTGTTGCCTGTTGTTTTTGTTTGTACTTTTTCCTTGGAGGAAATAGCTCTAGAGTTTCAAAGTATGCAAACATGCTTTGACAAAGGACTTCTCTCAGCATGGTGAACCTATGGCATGCGTGCTGTGTGTTTTTCTTTTAAGACAAAAGATGTTAACGTACGAGTTGTTCTTTCTAAACTAAAACCTCAGTATTCAGGTTCAATAGCAGTGTTGGTGCTTTGAGATGCATAAGAGGGCTTGGGGTTGCAGTTTGGCATTTGCTGTGGCTGCTCTAGACCCTCCTGAGAATGCGGTTTCAGGCTCCTGTCATTCTAACCCTGAGCCCTGTGAGACTGTCTTGGATCTCTGAGGCTGGGACGGATTCACAGGACACCTGGCTATAAACCCTGACCAGCTGAGGGCCTGGGACCTCCTCCTTCCCTGCGTTCAAAGTGTCAGCTCTGAATCCAGTCTCCTTGGCCCGTTTGAAGGGTCTGGACAGAGGAAGCACAGCATCCTTAGGAGACTACAAGGCAGTGATATGATGGGGGAAATCTTCCCACTCTGGAGCTCTTTGTTTATTGATCAATAAAAGGCCAAAAATAAGACCCTAAGTGAAATTTGAGTTCAGAGTTCAAGTTAGTGGGTGGAAATATCAAGAGGGTACACAGAAGTTTAAGCGTCATTTACTGATTTTGCTGAAACTCTCAGCTGAGGGCTAACTTGAGGGACTTTCCAGGCTGGTGTAAAACTCAACTAGCTGCTTCCCCATGCGGAGGCCTGAACAGTGTAACTTCTCCAAATCACCCTGGGACTCCACGTAGAAGGGCCTTCCCACTTGCCCGGCCTACAGGGAGCATTAGCAGGCACTCCAGGCTCGAGGATCTGGCACTGATGCCTGGCAACATGGAGACCCAACACTTGGAGGTCGGTTTTCAGTAGGTTTCACCACCTTGGACGTGGTGAGCCCATGGAGTCACCAAGCAAAAGTGGGGACCCGCCTGTAGGAGGAGGTAAAGATATTCCCAGAGGAAATACAAGTGGCAATTCCCTTTTCACTCGGACTGTTGAGGTGTCCTGGCACTCAGACCACATGTGTGTCTGGGACGCTGACATGAGACGTGGCCTTACTTGAGACTGATTCATTTCAGCATCACAGCTGAGAGCGCTGTGACACCAACGCAGCGTGGGACTCTGCTCCTCCTGGATGGAGTCGGGGCACGGAGCAAGGAGAGTTGCACAGAGCTCTCCCTCCAGAAAGGGTGGCCCCAGGCGCTGACATCTGTAGCGGAAAGCTGTGGCCTCACCTACTGCCAAGAGCTGCAGCTGGAAGGCTGTAGGCCAGAACAGTTACCTGGAGGGGAGGGTGCCCACCTGACCACTGAAGGCGATTTCAGTTCGTAAAAAAAGAGCTCTCTTTACTTCCCTATTCTGCTTTTCATCTTAACTTTTCAGACAATTGCTTTGCAAAATTTAGGCATAATGTAAACCACGGTTTGTGTGATATAATGCAACAGAACATGTTTTCATTGTTACCAAAAAGAAATCTAATCTGTTTGGGGGGGTGACTGGCTGACCTGTGGCAAGAATAACCCACAAGCCATTTTCAGTGGTGTCTAAATGATTTGAGGCTCCCATCCAAGCCTCCACTAGAAAAGCCATCCTCTTAGCAAACAGGAGATATGGAGCTAGACGCGAGTGTGAGGAGCTTCTACAGAGGGAGAAAAGGGTGGATTTGAGCCTGGCCTTAGAGAATCGAGGCTCCAGGCGGGTCTGCACCCTTGACTTGAGCCAGCGTCCTGAAGAGCAGCGCCTGCCTCGTCGGGGTGTTGTGTGACAGAAGCTATAGCCCTCAACAAGGTGCAAGTGACAGTGTAAGCTCGGGGGGGGGGGGGGGCGACCGCTTAGAGACAGCATCTGTAAGTTTTGCAAAAGCAAACCTCTGTGTCCCTACTCCTGTTTTAGCCAAGTGATCACTGGGTTTCATTTCTGATCTAAGACTTCATAGTATCCGTGGGGGCACCAGCGCCGCACTCTGGGGAAGGCACAGGCGCCCCGTTCCCCTCTACATGCAAACAGCGGAACGTTGTTTCTGAGTCTGTAGAAGAAAACCAAGTGGTCTTTCCTGTTCTCTTTGTCTTGGTGGGGCTGCATTTTATCTTTATTTTTTGTTAATTGGATCATGTCCGTTAACTTTTATAGTTTGAAGGAGATAGAGTAGCTCAAAGATTATAATTTTTTTGAGACAAGGTCTCACCATGTAGCCCAGGCTGGCCTTGAACTCGTGGCAACTGTCTTGTGTCAGCTCCCAAGTGCTGGGATTAAAGGCATGGGTGGAGCTTTACAAGGCAATGACACTGTTTTGCAGGATGAGAGGGACCCTGTGAGCATCTGTCAGCAGCCTGGTGTGCGCTGGGCATGTTATCAGGCTCTACTTCTCTGCATATCCTGCCTAAGACTCGCTCGCTAGCTTCTGCGTTTCAGTTTCCGACCCTCCTGAAGTGGAAGAACTGTCTTAACGTTAGCAAAAGGCCCTGGAGCTTGCATTGCTCCATGGCAAAGTAGCCTGATGTTTTGAAAACAGGATGCTGTGGCTCTGCAACATGAAAAGAGGAAGGGAAAGAGAAGGGGTACAGAAAGGCAGAGTGCCAGCAGCTCACCAGGGCCCAGCCAGCGACACACAAGCACTGGCCTGTCCCTCTGACCTTAGCTGTGGCTCAGTTCCTGACCTCACCGCCAAAGCCAGCCGGCATCACGGAGGAGAGGAGGAACAGTGCAGCTGCTACAAAGGTGACCAGAAGTTCCTGGCCCCTTCCTGAAGAGGCAGTCAGCAAGTACACGACTGCAGCACAGGTGGCCCAGGGAGGCTGGCCTGGCGGCCCAGGGAAGCTAGCCTGGGACAGTTCTAGGGAGAAGTAGGCGGGGCTGCCAGGGAAGGCAAGCACTTCGGTCTCCTTATCCAGAAGCTTAGCTCCCCAGGACTGGTGGGCGAAAAAAGGCAAGTGTGTCATGTGTACCCTCCTGTCAGAGGTTTGTCCAAAGAAGAGCATGCTGTGACCATCCATGAGAAGTTGGATTCAGGCATCTGTGCCCTCCCAACTTTGGCCCAAGTGCCCGCCTCTGAACTTGGCTTTCCCTTCTAGCTGTGCCCTGGGATGATTTCATGCGCAGGGTAAAGACCTGAGCCTCCTTGGTGACAGTGAAGGGGTTCCTTTTATCGTTTTCTTTTGGCTGAAGCACCAGCACTTAGGCCTTCTGTCAACATTTGCTAAGGAAACCTGCAAGCTGGGGACAGGAGGCCAGCGTTTCTCAAGGCCACTGCAGTCAGCCCGTCCAACAACACTGGCTGCACGGGTTTTGTTTTCCACTTCTCAGGAGCGATGTACACACAATACAGTGGCAGCTCCTCACCTGTGCACTTGGATGGGACAGAAGAGAGGCCCACAGTCCCACCAGCCCAGCCTGAAGTCACCTGGAAACCCAGCTGCAGGACACAGGACAGTGGCGGTGGTGGGTGGACTGTCCCAGGGTGGGGAGAGTGGTTTTCTATATAACAGAACAATCAGAACTCTTGGGGATATGCTGGATCCGACAGATCCTAAAGGAAACAGATCTTATGGCCGACACATTCATCAGGGCATTCTGTCATCAGCTGGTGGAGGCAGGTGGCGAACAGATGAAAGGGATGAATGCCACACACTGGCCGAAAGGCCAGCGATAGGAGTCAGAGCAGTGCCATCCTGAGCACCCTTCACACAGGAAGGGCCTGTCTCTGGACTCCGTGCTGCAGAGAGACTTGGCCTTGTTCTCCTCCACCTGCCCACTGGCCCGGGAGGCGAGCAGGCAGGCCAAAGGGGCCTCATACACACTCCTCTAGGCCCACTACACAGTGCTAGACCCCCATGTTCTAGGCCCAAATGACTTTAAACCTGCTTGCAGGGTCCATGTAGACCTCGCCCTTTGAATGTCTTGTGGGAAGGACCAGGCTTAGGCCAGGGAGTGGGCAGGAGGTGGCACTCGAGTGGGGAGAGCCACGCGGGAGAGCTTGCACACAGGCAGTGATGGAGGGTCCCTGCAGGCTTCCACCTAGGGCGCCTGCTGGTGGGGCTGGAGGAGAGGGGCTGGGGCAGGAGCCGGGGCCCCGCGCTGCCATATCCAAGGTGCTCAGCAGCCCCGACCTTAGTCTGCCTTCTGGGCCGTGGTTCCAGAAAGGACTCAAGGAGGTGGTATCATCTGTGTCTATGCTCCCAGGACCTCCCCTCCAGCCTCATGCCTGTGTGGGGTAACCTTGGATGAGAGCGCAGGGGAGATGGAAATCAGTCCCCTCGGCCCAGGGGGCATTCACGCTCTCCGGGCCCACCTCCTCCCTCTACTGCTCAAATTTCTATACCGTAAAGTACGGGGGAGGCAAAGTGAAGCAGAAGAAGCCACGAGCTGGCATTTGAGCCGTGCCTCTACTTGCGGGGTTGGTAAGAGTAGCTACAAGCATTTGCTTGTTTACATTTTCTTATCAAGATAGCTGGAGAAGATCATCTCTATGGCCTCCTTCGGCTCTTATATTTGTTGATCGAACAATAATGGCGAACAACCAAACTGCCAGGACAGATGCGGGCTCTGTGCAGGCCTTGCGCTAAGCTCTTTACCTAGATTCCCTGCTTAATGTTCCCAACAGCCCGTTAAAATAGGTGCTGTCTCCCAGTTTTGCAGACAGGTAAAGAGAGGCTAGGAAAAGAGAAATAACTTACCTAAGGTAAGGACATAAGAGAATCATGGCTGGCAGTGTAGTTCAGTACTTGCCAAGAACACACATGAGGCAGAGAGAGACTGACAGGAACAGGCAGAGACAGAGAGACAGAGACAGAGAGACTGAGAGACAAAAACAGAGAGACAGAGACAGAGAGCGAGTCAGCGTGCTGCCTGCATACCCAAAGTCGTCTGACTATCCATCAATGATCTCAACCAAACAGAAAAACATTTGCATGCAATTACCACCTCTTCTAAGGGAGCTTTATAGTGGTTGATGGGAGAATGGATTCTTCCAATTCTGGCCCCCATTGCTTTGGTCTGGCTCAGAGTTCTAATCCGCAGCCACCATCTTTCTGGCCTGTAGGCGGGCTAGTCTTGGCTGGGCAACACGACTGCTAACATAGGTAAAAAGGAAGAACGCTCATAGCCAAGGAGATTCATGGTAAGGCACTCAGTGCAATGTAAATAATCATTTTAAAAACATTAACTTCTTGTGGATCAGGAAAATGAATTCAAGATCCAAGTAGATTTTCCTAAAATCCTAAGATTTTTTTTCTAAATAAAACTCTACTATGAAAATATCTTTGGCCTACTCTCAAATTCCCTTTTTTCTTCCCTCAAAATAATAGAAAAAGAGAGAGAGATTTCTTATTTTAAAAAAAATTTGTGATCATTTCATTGTCCTGAGCACTCTCATGGGTGGGTGAGGTTTGGCCCTGAAGTGAAAGCTTGTGCCTCAGAAGTGACAGTAATACTTACTGACACTTTCTTGAAATAACCTGTTTTCCTTGCTCATTGTCTTCTCAGATGAAAGAGATTAAGTTGTTTATTCTTTGAATGTTGTTATCTTAATTACTCTTTTTATGACAAAGCAGAGTTGATTATTGATTGCATCTCAGCATTCCAACTTCCAGCCTTTCCACAATGTAGCAGAGTAAAAAGGTTGGAAGTTATTTTGAGCTTTGAAGTAAGTTTGATTTCCCACCTATTTCACTTAAGGTGAATATTCCCACATTGGAATATGGAACAGTTTCCTTCTCTAAATTCTGATGGTTTGGCCCAATCTTTCTGGTCATTCACTCAAAAATCCCTGAGTGGACTCATCTCTAGGCGGCAAACATGGACGAAGTGAAGGCCGTTACCTTTGGTTGCTGCGATTCTGGACAGCTGAAAAGGGAACATTATGTTCTCAAAAATCTCATAAAAAGTCACTTTAAGGTGTGTCTCACTCTCCACTTGGTAAAAACAATCACATATTATGCTTAGGTTGTCAAATAAAAGTCTGAAACACTAGCCTTGAAAGATGGAATTACTACGCACCAGTGGAACAAACATTGTTTTCCATTTTGTTTGCACTTCCTTCTTTTCTTTTTTGGGGTAAGGAGCAGGTTTTACAATCTATCCTGTTCTAAAAGCCCACCAAGTTCTATGCCACTGCTGTCTTTCTGCATAATTCTTCTGAAGAACTTCACTTCTAAGGGACGGCGGGCTCAGCTAGTGCATCAGAGGGCTACCCCGGACCACCCTGTGGCACAGTCGGGGTGCCGCTCTCCCAGGCAGTGTCCCCACCGCTGCTGGGCCCCCGGGAACCCTTCTGGAGCCCTCTCCAGGCCACGCCGGCCCCCACTGCTTGCCTCCTTGTACGTGCTGTTTCCCTCAACTGGTGCCAATCTGCTTAGTCTCTTGGGTATTTTTACTGTAGCTTCCTTTGTTTGATTTACTTTAAAGTGACCAAGTGCTTCCACAAAGAAAGGACTGTTAAGTTATTTGGAAATGAAGAAGACAGTAAAACTCCTGCTTCTTTTGTTTCTGTTTTGGGGAGTGCCTGATAATCTTTTCCTCTTTGTAGAGTCGATTTTAAACCTATAACCACACCCCTCTGCTCACCAGGCACGAAAGCTTCCCTTGCCCTAGTCCCTGTGGCTCCACATCTGCGACCAGGAGCCCTCCGAGATCGAACTTCAGCCAGATTTAATAAGATAAATTAGTGTTATAGTCCAGTTCCTTTGGTCTTTCAAAATAATTAAAAATATTCAAAATATAAGTAAGTTTTAAACTGATTGTGAAAACGTTGGTCATATCCCTAACTCTCTTTTCCCAAAGTATTCTGAATAATGTTTCAACCTTAAGGAATTATAAAAATAATTGGAGTACCAATACCTGGAAGCAAAAATGATCTAATCAACTCAAAAGTTTCACACTTAGAATAAGAAATATTGCCCCTAAATGTCAGAAAAAAAAATGCTAAGTATTTGTTTTAGAAATAAAAGTAAGGAAAGAAATTGTTACTAAATAAAAGTACATTTCCAAATCAACCACACTGGCTGCGGCAAAACACATCAGACAAGACAACATGAAGTGTTCATTTGGCAACTGTTAATGTCTTTGGTCACTGAGGATGGTGAACTTCAGTAAATCGAACAAAAATGAGTAGTTTTTTCTAGCTAATGACTGTACGTAGTCGCCTAGCTGCTAAATTCTAAGGGAGCCCTAGGCACTAGCCATTGGAAATCATGTTGTGGGCGAGAAAGCTGAGAGATGGCTTTTCCCATGACAAGGAAGTGGGGGTTAAATATTTAGTGCGCTCCGAAGAACTCTGTGGAATATGACGCAGCAGCCCACTGAGAAGCTGCGCTACGGCTCGCCTCGCGAGCTGCGGGCTGGTCTCTGGGACTGCAGCGGTGAGATCTAGGTCCGACTGGGTCTCCATCTTCAGCAGAGGCAACGCCTCGGAAAGGCACGGCACGGTTGCTCGTTAGAGCCCGGTGGTTTTCAAAGCTCTCAGTCTCCATTTCCCTTTCTTCAGTCACCACTATCCGTGTCTTAGTCATTTCAAGTGCGGAGAACAGATTTAGGATCCTTAAAATTTATTGATCAAAATATAAGAGGAAATAGTTGGAATGAGTTACTTCAAATACTCTTGTCCTCCTTGATTTTCTTCACTTTTTATTTTTTAGTTTGAGAATTTTTTAAAGAATTATAAACTATTAGAAAGAGCTCATTTTACAAAGATGATGGAGATGAATATTTCCAGTGTTATTAAATTGATACCTTATAGATAACTATTTCCAATGGTTTCAGCCAAAAAAAACCCAGCCAAACAAACAAACAAACAAAAAAACACTCTTCTATCTCTTTTTTTTGGGGGTTTTTTTTTTTTGGGGGGGGTTGGTGGAACCGGGGATTGAACTCAGGCCCTTGCACTTGCCAGGGAAGCACTTATTCCACTGAGCCATCTCCCCGGCCCCACTATCTCTTAATATTAATTGCCACTACTGATAGGTAATGTCTACATGATGTTAGGCGTGAGAGATGTCTAACTTTCCCATTTACAATTGTGTTCCCGGGGCTGCATCACTACAACCTCACACTATTGCTGATTATTTTCTTATGTGAGGTAAGACTCCTTCACACACAGCATCAGTGGCCGAAAAGCCAGGAGGTTTCTAGAGCTGGTGTTCCTCGCATGCCTCCTCATTGAGCCCAGCGCCAGGGTGTAGCAGCAAGCATGCCCCGTGGTGTGAGTGGGCGCCCTGACCTCCTTGCTGGTTCTTTTTCCCTCTCTCTGAACCTAGAGATTGGAGACTATTTCCTGCTGGTGTCCGACTACCCAGCCTTTGGATTCTTTCCACCATGTATCTGAGCTATGGTTTGGAACCAACCAGAATATCGAGATGGGAACCTCAATTTGATGCCCCAACCCTGTTGTTTCGACCCAGGGGCGCAGTGTGAGGTTCTCCTGACCCAGCTGATCGACGCAAGAGTCACGTCTCCAACTCCCTAGAGGCGCTAGGTTCGGGAGCGTTGGTGGCTACTCGTTGGAACACTGTTGATGCAGTGACCGCCTGGGACTGATTTTAAATCAAATAATCTCATTTGCAGTAGACAGAAGCATACTTTGGTATATGTAGGCCACTTAAGATGACTTCTAGTGTTTGTTCAGAATTTAGATCTCTGCTAGGTACTGCAAATATTTTGCTGTAAAATATGAATAGTGATCAATTAATTGTTTAAAATGAGACGATGCAGACAAATCATAAAGAGAAGGTGACTTGGAAAGGGTTGTGTGGGCAAAGGAGACTACTGCAGGCCTGCAAGACCCTTGGCACCCTGACACCTCGTTACTAGTCACTGTTTGTGTTGTAAAATAGGACAAAGTAAGAGAAACCCCTCAGCAAGCAGTCTAGGAAAGGAGAAGCCCTCATTCTTGAACAGGCTAGTTTAGCTACTGGAATAAGAAATTCGAGACTTGAGTTTAAAAAGCTAAAAGATTTAAAAGGAGATGCCAGTTGGGGACCAAAAAATAATGAAAGAGCCAGAATAATTATTTTAGCATGAAAGGAAGAGACACAATGGAAAACATATAGCCTAAAATTTTAGTAGGTCCTGTTGATCACAGAGTGGGCTTTCAAAGTGTTCTCTGCCCTGGTGTCAGAAAATGTACTGAAAACAAAGGTTTAAAACTCAGCTCAGCATCATAAGTGCCTGCCTGGCAAACGCAAGGTCCTGAGTTCAGTCCCATGTACCAAAATAAATAAATAAATAAATAAATAAATAAATAAATAAATCGTAAAGAAAACTCAATTTTATTACCACTTGAATGAGGAAATGTAGGTCTTCACATCACTTCGTCATGTCTTTGTCCAGAAGTCTCCCCTTGGCTCCCCACACATAGTGAGGCCCAACCTGTGAACTGTCTCTGGGGTACGGTCCCTCCTGGCTCTGTCTTCGGAAGTCCCTTCCTCAGGTGTCCCTCAGATGCCCCCACCCATCCTCTTACCCACTCTGTCAGTCACCATCACAGCTAACATTTTAGTTACCTGGGATACTCACTTCGTCGGCTCTCGAGGACTGAGCTCGCATCTCGGGAGGTTTAAGACCTCAACAGGATCAGGGCTGAAGGGTCCAAGGGCCGGGCTCAGCCTCTTACCTCAGGCTAAGGAGGCCCGTGAAAAGCAATGCAAAGCTGCTGTCTGTCAGTGACAGTTGGTTTTTGGTGTATTTTGTTTTAGAAAGTTGTGCGATTCTAACTGGACTGTTTAACAAGTCTGCTGCTGGGGATATGTTAGGTAGGTTGTCCTGCTTCTGACCATCGCTGGGCCAGGCAGTGGGAAGAGCCCCACTGACCAGCACAGCACAGTGCTAAGGCAGGAAATTCCTTTAGCACTTCCAAAAAGTTTCAGATTTTGGAACACCTTAGCCTGTCAAGCAGCGATGTACAGGTTCCGTTTGATTAGAAGTCAGAGACATCCAGACAGGACTCTGATGGGATGGACTCCAACTCTGGCCATCCCAGTCCTAGGTCACGGTGGAACGAGCTAGCCAGGTGCCACCCCCTTACCCAGCTGCAGGGGTGCGGGCCCCTCTGCTCCCAGCCCTCCCGCCCTCCCCGTGTGACTGTCGCCGATGGCTGCCTCGGCCACTGAGCCAGATGATTTAGATACATCTGTGTTTACTGATGCAGGGGGCAGGCTGCCCTTGGCCTGGCCACTCTATTATTGTGTTCTTGACAGGTTGAGCTGCCACTGAATTTCCTCCTGCTGGGTTTTAACACTCAGGATCCGATTGCACAAAGCTTGCTGGCATCTTTCTTACATGTCCCCAGGAGCTTTCTGGAGGACAGTTCTAGATTTACCTGTATTTTTTTTTTTAATTTAAAAGTCATTGGCATTTAAGATCAAGAGAATTTATTGTAATTGGAATTGGGTAAAAGTCCTGTTGTACTAATGCTCCTCTAGTATGTTGAAA
>NW_004524633.1:5071759-5095981 GCF_000260255.1 Octodon degus
GGCTCTTGCTGTCCACATGTGGCCATGTGCAGCACAGCACGGTGAGGAAACAGCAGAAGAGCACTTCTGTCGTGGGCTTCCACCTGCGAGCTCAGGGGTGCTCACCCCAGCAAGTCTTCTGCAATCCCCCCATCAGATGCAAAACCGACATTCAAGACAGATGTGCTGGTGCATGCCAGCCATCCCAGCACCCTAGGAGGCTGAGGCAGGAGGACTGCAAGTCCCAACCCAACTGAGCAAATCTGGCCACTTCGCACGTCTCAGAATAAAACATAAAAACAGGGCCAACAATGCAGCTCAGTGCAAAGCCCCGACACTCAATCCTCACTGCCACCAAAAGAAAAAATGTTGGTGAACTCCTTAGGTAAATCTCGAGGCTTTGAGTCAAATGTTCCTCTCTTTGTCTCAAAATTCAATGATTTAAAAATTAAAACTAAAAGAAAATTTACAGGGTAATTTACTGTATCCTTGTATAATATTGTAGCAAAACATATAATCCTAGAATGTGGAGCTTATTGTCATCCAGGACCCTTGTCAATTTCATCTGTCTAGGTGGATCCCCCCTGGTTACTCATCTCAGCAGATTGTGTGTATAACAATTTATGGCTTTTCTTTTCAGTTTTGAAGCTTGGTTTTCACTCATTAGAATATGAAGGTGTTGGGCACTTTATACTGTGTCTGCCATGTTCATGTTGTACACTCAAGCCTTGAGATTAGCTCTAGGTACGTGGCAGGCAATCATTTAATTTAATAAAACACTTCTTTAATTTAATAAACACTTCTGTAAACATTGTCCGAGATTCAGAAACCAGCTAATTTGCCTAGAACCAAATATGTGAGGAGTAGAAAACCCACTAGAACCCAGGAATCCTCTTTCCTGTTGGGAGTGCAATGGGTGACACCGCACCTAATTCCAGCTTAGATTGTTAGGCCTGGGGAGAACCCCTTGCTGGGCCACAGCACTTCCTCAGGTTGCCCCCAGAGGGTGGCAGCTACGCGCTTCCAGGGTGGAGGGCTGTGCAGAAGCCAGTGGGTGTTCGTGGTCTCCGCCCCGGATGTTGGGGAGCTACCTCTTCCCTGTGCCGCCTGTTCAATCAATCCACACCTGTTCCAGGATCAATTTCCACTGTGAAAATCCGACCAAATCACATACTTGGTGCAGTTCTCCTTATGCCAGGCAGCCTGTGGTTACTCATGGCCTGGGAGAAGGCCTAAAGTCTCCTAATTTGAAGTAATTGGCTAAGCCAAGGATGAAGCTCCCCCGGCCCCACCGTGCAAGGTCCTTTGAGTTGGGGTTTTCACTTGACGTGTTGCATCTGTCTTTCTAGCCATTCTGGTTTACCCTCCTTAGACAATGAATAATCTAAATGTCAGCCATCAAGCCTGCAGTCCTATGAGTAACGCCTGTGTCACATAATCTATATGACATGCTCTGCATCACATCTGCAGCAGCATATTGTGGAAATTCTCTAGTTAATTATATAAGCTACTGTCAACACGAAAAGTTTAAAGGCCACAGAATCGTTCAGAACCTCCACCCACAAGAAACTCCACAGTCAGACAGGTACCACGAGCTCAGATTCTCTTGAAATTCAGAGACACAACCTCACTTCCAGCCTAAATCCTGTGAAGCAAAGAGCAGCTACAAGCTCTCAAACCCCTGACCTACCCTATGCACATGATTTCTGGTTTTCCCACTGTAATGATGGGAACAGCCTCTGAGAGCTCGATGTGCAGTTTCTTGGGCTAAGAATACACTCGGGGGGATTGAGACACAGTGTGCCCATGCCGTGGTGCTGTGATGTGTGCTCAGCCCCAGAGAGCGCAACCCAAGCAGCGCACACGCAGCCTGATAGAACATTGTGTCTGAGGCTGCCGTGGACCTACTGAACCTGCGCCTCCGTGGTATGGAGCCATCCAGCAGCATCTGTCCCTTCTTAGTTATGGCAGCTACAGAAGGAAAACCAAACTGCAGAGCAAGTTTCTCTGTATTGGTTTACAAAATAAAATTATTTAGATTGCTATTTTCATCCTTTATGATTCACAAGTCTGTTCAAACCTCCAACCAGTGGCCAATTCTGCACAGTTCCCATGCATAAGGGTCTAGATCTGACCTGGAAGGTTGCCACTGCGTTGGAATACCCAGCGCCAAGAAAGCGCTAACCCAGGGGCAGTGACTCCTAGAGCAGATCTAACCACCCCCCCCAGTCTTTTTATGTCAAGGAGTATGTTAAAGTCACCAGCTGAAATGAATATAATTAATATTAAACAGCCTGTATGTAAATCAATGCAATTAATATTAAACACCTTACATGCTATTTGTTCCCCTTAAGGGGGCAGAGAACAGACTGTAATCTCAAATGCAAGCTATGGTAGACTTTTGTAAGTGAAAAATATTGGGAATTTTTATAAAGCAGAATTTAAAATAACCCAAGAGATATTATAGACTGAAAGTGGAAATCAGTTCTTCCAAAGAATCATGATCGTGTTTATAGGTCATGAAAATAAGTCTACTGGAGTGAAGGCTTCCTGTCTTGGCGACGGCCTTCACAGCCAGTGTGAAGGTCCCAAAGCACAGGGCTTGTTTTCCACGGGTCAGGAGGGGACTCCAGACTGGAGGTGCGTGGGTCGGACCTGATTCGGGGACAGGAAGCTCCAGAGGGGCCTTGGCTGTGTGCCCTGGAGCAGCACTCCTGTCCTGGGCCCGAGAGCTCACTCTGAAGCCTGCTGTAAACGCCAGCACAGGCCCCGTGCAGAACCCGGGAAGGCGCCAGTGGAAAAGCAGGCCAGCGATTACTGATGCACCCTGATGATTTGATTTTTCTCAGTTGCTACAATGATAAAGACCATCAGTTAAAAAGGGCCTTCTGCTGCATTTATCATGCCAGGAGTCCAAATCCGCCAAAATCCCATGTTTTGTACTTTCTCTAAACATACAACTTAAAGGGGAACAGTGAGGTAAACAAAACCTTCTTGGCAGGTGCCAAGAACTGATGTGAATCTTGAGTTTCTCAAAAGGAAAAGCCTTCATTGAAATAAGTGAAAAATTTTAATCCTCTAAATATACTATATGATGCCTCTAAACTTGACACTTTCTGATGAGTGTAGATTTTGGATCTCTTTATGGTATAGGTGGATGGATAAGATCTGTAACATACATATATGCTAAAGAAAATTTTGGTTGGGCGTGGAAATGCAGCCCTGCAATCTCAGCTCTGTGAGAGGCTGAGTCAGGAGGATCTCAAGTCTCAGTCCTGCCTAGATAATTTAACGACTTTGTGAGTTCCTGTCTCAAGATAAAAGTAGAAAAGCTGGGCTATGAATGTAGCTCAATGTGAAGACCGTAGGCTCAATCCCCAGTAATGGAAAAACAATTTGAATTTTGAATCTAATTGAGTCTCCTGATTTTTCATTGTTGAATCTGACAATCCTGCTTATATGGAAATTATATTTGCTGCGTTATGGCATATAAATACATTAAAAATATTAGATATAGTTTTTAAAATGTAAAATGCAGCAAATATATCCAGCTTTAGGCATTAATTATTAGGTGGCATCTGTCTATTCAGTTATGTTGCTGCTGCAACCTCCCAAATTCAGGGAACGTTGGGTCATGAGAATTTGCTACTGATGTTCTTATAGGAATTGCTATGGGCCTAAGAAAACTCTTATTTTAGAGTTCTACTAATGTGTGTTATAT
Organism: Octodon degus; assembly: GCF_000260255.1. NCBI lineage: Eukaryota > Metazoa > Chordata > Mammalia > Rodentia > Octodontidae > Octodon > Octodon degus. The sequence continues at coordinate 5,075,460 of NW_004524633.1, forward strand.
CTCCTCTTAAAATGTGTTTGGAATTTCTAAGAAAAAGTGGGCAGCAAAGGGGATAGAGAGGAAGGAAGAAATCCCTAAAGATGTTGAGGGCTAGTTAGGAGCTAGCCTCAAGTTGTATGACAGTTGTCGTCACTATTTTTTTCAGTTCTCTGAACTAAAATTCTGAAGATCTCTTCCACGTTTACTCTCCACACCTCCATTTATTTATTTATTTATTTATTTATTTATTGCTTTTTTTGCTTTTTGCATTTAGTACAGGGTCTATAGGGACTATACAGGGTCTCACTACATAGATTGGACTCGTAGTGATCCTCCTGCTTTCAGCCTCCCAAGCGCTGGGATTATAGGTATGTGCCATCATGCCCAGTCTTAATCACTGTCTCAGCATGCCCCAGGATTGTGCCCCAGGATTGAACCCCAGCTGCTGCACTGCCTAAGCAGATGCTTTAGTCCACTGAGCTATCTGGCTGGCCCTTACCACACCTCCCTGGAGAAAATCTTTGTCTTCAATCCAGTAAATAGAATTCATTCCAGCCTTGCCTCATCATAAGTGCCAATATCTTGTGGCCATTAAACATTTATTTATGGTGGTCAAGACATCACTGGCAGCTGAGAAGAGCAGCCCCTCTGGGCCAGCATGGTCAGAGGTGTTTCCTTCCGGGCTGGTCCAGCTGTGGTCCCTGACATCCTCCATAGAACTCGAGTGCCAGGGCAGCCCCTCTGGGACCCGCAGGCTCTAGCTGAGTCCATGTTAATAGGCGATGACGTGGCCGTCCTGGCCACCGAGCTGCTCTACTCAATTTCATTTGCGTCTCAAATAAGGGAAACCTGCCCTCACAGCAGAGTTTCTAGGGAAGACAGGAAGGAGGGACGAGCGAGATGCACAAGAGCAGGCGACCCAACGCGGGGAATTCCGAGTTTCCCTGGAGGTCGTAGAGGAGGTCTTCTATCTCCACGTTCCATTTTTTCTTTTGCTTCTTTTTCATTCATTGTGATAGTGGAGCTCAAACCCAGGGATTCTCTGCCACTGAGCTACATTCCCCTGAATTCATTTATTTACCTTTTATTTGGAAGCAGAGTCTTGCTACACTTGCTAAACCTTACTGAGGTCTCAAATTTGCAAAAGAAAGTGCAGACGCTTAGGAATTGGAGGTCATTTCTTTGGACTTCATGTCTTCCTGTAGAAGATGCAAAAAATTTTTAACCAAAAGAGACCTCAGAAATCAGCCATTTCCCAACTGAAGAAACTGAACCCGTAGCTAAACAAACTGAGTGCCAAGAAAGGAAGGCATCCCATGCGAAATTATGCATGTGGTTAGCTGGAGGGTGAAGACAGACAAGCTCTGCCTGTAATCATTTCTCACTGTCGCATGCCACCAGTTTCAACTTCTTTCTGCCACTACCAGCATATTGTGACTTTGGGGAGTAATTTTCAACCCCTTCGCTTTCCTCCTGCTCGGGAATTCTTATAAAGAGTTATGACTAACAGGGTATGAAATGTGAGTCAAAAGTTAGTCCCTAATAAAGTCATTGTGACTTTAATGACTTCGGCAGTTGTTTCATACTGCAAAAACAGGAAGATCCCACACAGTAAGGCGCCTGTCTCACAGCTGGGCTCCGACGTAGATGGCCACCCACAGGAGTCTCTGCGGGGCTGTCTTCCTCTCTTTGGCACCTTTTTTTCCCCGCCCTTACCATTTTCTCTGACTGACTTCATGAAGAGGTTGTCACTGGGAAGACGTGGGTTGCTGCATTAGCTAGTCTTCGACAGATTCTCTTTGGCCACTTAGGAGGCTCCTCGCCTCGCGAACCTAGATTAGCCTGAAGAGCAGCTCTTCGGTACTCTTGAGATCAGATCCTTAGGTTATTTCCCCTCTGGATCGCTTACTCTGGAAAATGCAAAAACCCCGAATACCAGATTCATAAAGGTTTGGGTCACTGCCGTATTCCCTCCAGGAGACGGGCGCACGCTCTCCTCATCCGGCTATGCCTGAGGATCTTCGCACAGCCTTTAACTGCTCTGCAAAGAGAAATGTGGAGAAATGATAACATTTTATCGCTTCATGGAAATTAGCTCTAGAAGAAGCCAACATCTGCAGACAGTGTTGAAACTCAACAGAGAGCGGCGCCCCCGTGAGGTAGTCACATCAAGCGTAACTGCTGCTTACTACGTGCATTCAGTCATGTCTGACTCCTAAAGGCAGCCTATTTTAAAAAATCGCAGATGACTTTTATAGAAAAGATATATACAGATAAATAGTGCTCAATCCTTTGTATAGAAAATGATACCTTTTTCCTTTTGCAAAAACGAAGTGCGCTTTTCCAAACGTGTTGCAAATCAAGCATTGGGTGTTCAGGGAGGCGTTGGCGAGATTTGTGTCATAAGGGTTCATTCACGAACGTTGCCTGTCTGTGTTGAAAAGGAGCTTTGGCCATTTCCTCCGCAGACATTATTTCTAAGCTCTAACAGGGTTTTCTTGTGAAGACTGATTCTTAAAGAAAAGTAGAATCTTCACACACTTACACTGGAGACCCATGTATCTTTGCAAGAGCAAGCTCATGCTTATGGACTTCTCGGATGCACCTGACGAAGGAAACAGTGTGCGTTCTCTCCCAGCCTCACAGCTCTTTGGGGCACAGATTAATCAGGACCCATTGTGCCCTCCTATCTGGGCTAAACCCTTAGCTTGATAAATACACAGGGAGACTCCAAGCGTCTCAGACTGTGCAATCCTGAAATGCGCTAAGTCCTATCTGCCTCCGTTGGTGACTTACTCCTGCTGGCTGAAGCATTTTGTACCTTTTGCTTTTTTCTGTGGTATAAAAGCAGTTTTCTTTTCAGGGAAGTATTGTTTGCTAGTAAATAATGCACCCAAATTTCAGGAAGCTGACACAAGGGTTATCCTAGGATCGTGAAAGTTTAGGGCTGAGAGGCCGAGACCCTAAGATCATGCCCCACCTGCACCCACCTAGGCAAAGGGAAGTGGCCTCGCAAGACCCTTGGTAAGATGTGAGGGTGAGTGATGTGGCTGTCTGAGGCAGCAGGGCTGTGCCTAGCTCTCCACCACAGACCCCATCTGGGAGTCAGACGCCACCAGCCCAGAGCCGCTGAGCTTCGCAGCCTTCCCCTCGGCTGGGGCCTCAAACACATGTCGCATGTGTTCCACTCTTTGATGTGTCTGCTCCCGCAGCCGGCCCTCACCACACTGATGGGATGCTACCCCACTTAGAACGTCAAGACACTCCTTGTCTGGCCCTTGAAGACCATGTGTGCTCCCCTCTTACTTTGTACTGAGCCCAACATAAGTGGGCCCTTCATAAGTGTTTTTTGATGAGAGCAATGATTGCCTTAGTCAGTGCGGTTACAAACAGGAGGAAAACCAAGAGTTGTTGCTAAGCAACGCTGGAAAGGCTGGGGTGGCGGCTGACACTGAGTGACCTCTGTTTGCGGACTTGTTCATGCTGTGTGTCCTAAGGTTGCCTGAAGATGACTTTGTTTTCTGATGGCAGCACCATGTCCTTGCCAAAGTCTCATAAGGAGAATTTGTGTATTCATGGGAATACGGAAGGTGATATTCTTCGGTTAACTGCTTAATGAGCACATGAACCCCTTCTGCATTCTTGATTCGGAAGAGAGGAAAGGAGAGTGGTTCACTGAGTCCTGGCTCTGAGAGTCATCCTTCTGTTTCCCTGTTGGGACTGGTTGGCAACATCTGGCCTAGGTGCCTCCTGCAATAGGAACCTACAGAATGAAAAGAAAAGGGGGAATGCCTACTTCTTCTAGTCTGGTTCCATTTCTACCTGTTGCTGTCTTCTCAGCTTAAGTGCCAATGTGGATAACAGAAATGTCCCCACCATCTGCAGGCTGTTAACTGTCATAGTCAGCCCATGCACCCTAGTAGGTTTGTTTCTGCAAGACAGCTATTTTAGTGCATGTGGAGTTTTTGCTGGCTTTTTCATTCTCTAACTGCTAGGTCTTCACTGCTTGGCCTGCCCCTTTCAGGTATTCAATAAATGATTGCTGAGTATATGATACAACATCAATATTGAGTTAGTACAAAAGTGACTCCAAAATACCCCTAAGTATTTCAGCAACACTGAAAGAAACAAAACAAAAAAGAAATTGTTTTGATGTTACCCTTGGCTAAGACTGGGGCAGACAAAAATTATGGTAAAAATCATCTATCTCTATACTTTCTGCAAGATTCTTTTTAGTGTTCCAAGAGAAGCTTGCTTCTCGACTACAATTCAGCAGACCAGGCAGAACTATAAACCTCTTTCTGCTCATAAGTTTTCAGCATAAGTAAAGAGGAGAGGTGGTTGGAATAGAGCCTGGAATTAGAAAAGGAATTACTAAGGTGAGATTTATGCAGGAGGCTCCGTGGCACAGAAGTTCAGTAGGCAGTGGACCCTGGCTGGCACGCCTGCCACAGAGATGCCTGGTGGTGGTTACAAACATCGTTTCATGGGAAAACATCAGGTGCGTGATCCGAGTTCCCCAGAAAGAGGGCGAAGGGGCCTCGGTGAAGGCCACGCATGACACAGGGCGCCTGCAGGTATCAGTGCTGGTTGCATTGACTTCACCTGGCATGACCGGGACTCTGGGAGCAGGAGCGGACGGCGCAGGTCTGGGGTGTCAGTGCAGAATGGCCCTTGGGTGGGGTGCCTAGCCAGTCCCCAAGAAGGCTGTTGCTGTGACTGGCACTATGCTCCTGCCTGCAGGAGCTGTGCAGGAACCTAGGGAGGCAGGGCAGAACGGCAGGGAGCCCTGCCTTAGGGGGCATTCCCAGATTGTTTTTTGTCTGTGCCTCAGCACTGTGCGAGGAGAAAAGGGCAGCAGGGACTACATGCAGGAAAGGAGTGACCTTTTCAGCTTGCCCTAGATTGGGAAAGTGACATAAAATGGACTTAACTCCTAAATATTTCCAACATGAATAGGATGATGTAATACTAAACTACCAAGTAGGCATCGCCACCCATAACCCCATAATACCATCCATCATTCATTCGGAGAATGACAATTTGTGTTTCCTAACACACTTTAGGCTAGGTCGGAAGGTTAAATGAATTTGGTCCGTTTGTCCAGTGCAGTCCAATAGGCATATTAATGAGCTGATGGGGTGCAGCAGATTGCACATGGCCACGAACTACGTTATGAAACATACTCATCCTTTCCACTTCCATTTCATTCTAAAAAGAGGCTGAAAGTGCCCGTAGACCGTCGACGGGCAAATAACCCTCCAAAAAAGCTACAATTAAAACAGAAATGTTGTGGCTGCCTCGCCTGCAGCCGGCTTTGGTGCTAACCTTCGACACTTTTAAAACGATGTTCAGAAAGGGAATGAATGCCACGCGCCTTCGGTGCCGCTGTGCTGCGTCTGTCCGTCAGCAGGGAGCCGGCCGGCTGCAGGGAGAGAGAGGGTTAAGCAGCAGCTTGCAGCAGCCGTGGAGGGCAGGACTGCAGATTTCCTTAAATATTCATGGGGCTTCCTCCATTCCAATCTTCTCCTTTTTAGAAGATGGCTGTGCTTCCCCTGCTGGGAGCAGAATCGCGCGCTCCTGGCGGGGGGCGGAGCGGGGCTCCTGAGGGAGGAAGCCCCTCCGGCCACAGGGACTGTCTGCAGCGCTGCAGGCTCGGTGCAGCTAGCAGGGTGCGTCCCCGGCGGCGCTCCTCCGAGAGACCTGATCTCATTCTTCTCTGCCAAGAAGTAAGCGCGAGCGCAGGCTTCCTGCGAGAAGAGAGTGCGAAGAAGGGCTTTGTCTCCGCCAGGGGATGCCTTCGGTCCTGGAGGCTCTGTCTCCTCTAAGCTTTGGTTATCGCACCACGGAATCCGCAGGGCTTTCCTGAGCATTTCGGACCACTCTCTCCAAACTGAATTCTTTCAGAGACATTGGTGGATTGTGGCACAAAGAGCGTCCAAAATGCCCGAGGCGAACTATTTGCTATCTGTGTCTTGGGGGTACATCAAGGTGGGTCTGTTTGGTTGCGTTCTGTGTCCCCCAGCATGCCAGCATCTTCCTTTCTGTGAAGAGACGTGGCTGAAGATCTAATCTGTGCGCGCTCCGCGGAGCCCATGGGGCTCTGACTCTGAAGCAGGGCATGTCGCGTTGGTCGTGTTTCGGTAGACTGTGATGAGCTTGATGAAGTACTCTCAGGCAACCCTGTATTTTACCGGGTGATTTCTTTCTTTAATTTTTCCTTTAGCTTCTCATTTCATCACCTCTCACTAAAAAGCTTATTAACCTAAATTAAATTTCCAAGTCAGGTCCCAATAAATGTAATTTAAAAAATAGTTACGTTTTTAAACTACAGTGGTTTTTAAATTCCTTTTTTATGTCTTGAGAAGAAATCAGGTGTCAGTTCTAAGAAATCTTAAGAAGACCTTTCCTAAAGTGGTGTCCACATAGCGTCAAAGGAAAGGGTGCTAGGTTCTGCAGAACCGATACCATCTATCTGACGTCTCCTGATTCCTAGAAAGTAAGGTTGAAAACGCTAACAGTGACCATTTTCTCTGTTTTTAAAGGTAGCTAATGCATTTTTTTCCCCCCAAAAAACAGTTCAAAAGAATGCTGAACCGGGAGCTGACACATCTCTCGGAGATGAGCCGGTCTGGGAACCAAGTGTCTGAATACATTTCAAATACTTTCTTAGGTAAGATACCAATCGAGCAAAACCTGTAATCGCATTTCTAGCCTTTTTCAAAGGGAAATTCCTTGACCCATGAAAGGAATCCCTTGTCAGTTTGGAATGGGTTTAGGTCATAGAAAAATATATCTATTTAAAATAAGAATTTAAGGTAATCTTTTAAAAGAAAAAGCAATCATAAAGATGTTTCCTTTAATAAAAAAAATTTAAAACATATTCAAGGCAGAAGGTTATTACAGGCTAATTGTACTTATATGACCACAAGTATCTGTGCCTTTCCCGCCCGCCTCCTTCTCTGCCAAGACCTCCACAGTAGAGGGCAGAGCTAGCTGTGAAGCACTGGTAGCTACAGCCCCCTTAGCTCCTGTCAGACAGCCTCAGTCTTCCAGTAGCGAGGCTCTGGGAAAAGCTTTCCTCTAGGGTGTTCTGACAGGAGCAACAACTCCACAGTGGGTCCAGCAGAACATGCTTTGGAAGTGATTGGACTATTTCTTTGCTAAGTTTTTTCATAAGGACAGTCGTGAAAGAAAGAGAGAATTTTCATGCCTTTAAAAGGCTTGGTGTTCACTAAGCTAAGTCTTTGTCTTCCCAATCTAATCCACCAGTGTCCTCTGTTCTTACATTGCTAATACTTAACACAGGACCCGGACAAAAAGGGTTGCATGAAGGCTCCCAGTCACTGCGGTGAATCTTTTTTGATGCTGGGAATGTCTGATCTCAGGCGTAAAGGCAATGCATTTGTACAGTGAGCCGAGTTGGACTATTTTAATGTAATCCGGCCACAGCATCTGCAGCGCTGTACTCAATGTGCATGAGCAGCACTTAGAGTCCAGTTCTGTTGGCCGCTAACTTATGCTTGTTTATAGAATTCCATTTCCAAGGAAATGACCCATTCTTACAGCTGAGACTCACACCCTCTTTTCTTGGCATAGCCCCATATCATTAAATCAGTGGCGTTTGCCTTGACGCTTGTGGAAGTGCACGCCTCTTCTGGTTTTATTCTTAAGAATCAATTCTGTGTCTCCAACACTGAGCAGCTCCTGCCATCAGCAGATCGATCAGCGCTCTCTCTGGGCAGCCTGGCACAAAGCTCACCGCGCTCCTTGCCTGCGACGAGCCTGTGCCTTGCTAAGCAGGTCTACCCCTGAGTGCTGCGACTCTTGCTTTTCCCCAGCTGCAGTCGCAACAGCCTTTATCAGAGAACAAAGAAGAGGAATTCTGTGTGCATCTTGTCTCCCAGAGTGGCCAGGTCTAACGAACAGAAACCACTCCGTACTCATCCTTTTCTTCTCCATCCTTCCCCCTTTGCCCCTCTGAATGCAGAATCTTCTAGGGAGCGTTCCATAAACTGGGGCTCTTTTAGGAACACATACAGGCTATTGACAATAGAGAAGAATAAGGTCAATGGGTGCAAGAATTCATTTACTTGTAAGTTACATTTTAAAATACTGGAGCTTGCCATCTCTGCAGAAGAGGCTGGAAGCCTCTAAGACCTTCTTAAGCAGTCAGAACCTCTTATCCTCAGTCTCCTCCAATACCCACCTACCAAGGACAACATGGACACCTTGGGTTTTTCTAACTCACCTTCATTATCAGCACTGGCTAAGGAGGAGGGAAGCTGATAAGACAATAAAGATAAGCTTTCAATCCCAACATTGCATATCACAGGAACAGATAGCTGTGTATTCCTGAATTTTCTGCATGCTACCTAGGCACATATCCCAAAGGAAATCAATTGTTTGGCTTCTTATTCTTATTGTGAAGATTAGATTATCGAGAACAAATTGTTGAGAAAGGCTTTTAGAATCCCAGTTCTTGTGTACTCTTAGCATTTGGAGGGTAGTGTGTGCTTGTGTGTGTGTGTGTGCGCGCATTGTGTGTGTGTATGTGTGTGTGTGCATGTGCATGTGTGCACATGTGTGTGCATATGTGCGTGTGTGTGCTTGTGTGTGCATGTGTGCTTGTGTGCTTGTGTGTGCACATGTGTGTGTGCATGCACATACATCCATGAGCATGTGTGGTAAACTTCCCCATTCAGACCACACAGGCAGCTCAGAATTTTTTCAGTTCTTAGACAAATACAGAAATGTAAACAATTGGATCGTAGTCTTCCCATTTTACAGGTGAGGCCACTGATGGTGCATTTATGTCTCAACTCTAAGATTCTGAAATGATCCGAGTTCGTCATTTCACTGTGACGCCCTGCATAGCGAGCCATCAGCTTCCAATTTGACAATCTTAATAAACAAGTTAGACATACAAATAGAGCTGTTTCTAAATGGCAGGGGTTGGAATGCTGAGTCCTCTCTTGTGAGCTGTGGAGTCTCTCAGAGGCTTCTGTACAAAATGCCAGATCTCAGAAGGACCAGGCTCTTGGTACAAACTTCTCTCCCGCTAAAGGAAAGAAAATCGAGGGTGAGAAGAATAAACTAATTGACCAAGGCCACCTGGCCAATGTAAGCCACGACTAGGACTTAGCTTTCCCGACTTCTGGAATTAGACACTCTGCCAGTCCTATGAGGGGTTCAGAACGTACAGAAGAAAATCATATTTAAATAATATGCACATTATTTGCAGAAGAAAAAGGTCTTTAGGCATCGAGAATGTTGGACCTGAGGCCAGCAAAATAGCTCAGCAGATTAAAGTGCCTGCAAGCAGGCTCAGGGGCCAGGAGTTGAATCCCCAGGCCTGCTGTGCCGGCCCCGCCCCTGGCGCGTGCTGAGATGGCAATTGAGACTGGGCATGGTGGCACGTGCCTGTAATCCCAGCACTTGGGAGCTGTAAACAGGTGGATCACTACGAGTCCAATCTAGTAGTGAGACCCTGAACACCCTGTAGACCTTTTAAAAAAAATTTAAAAAAAAAAGAATGTTGTACCTGAAAAATAAAAGGTTGATCAGCAGTTTCTAGAAAGGCTTTAGTTCAGAGCCTGGCCATCATCCCAGTGAGCAGTTTAATTTGAGATGATAACCTTACAGTTGAAGTCAAGTTTAGAAGTAGTACCTTGGTAAGTCACTGTGGGTTAAAGTGTCACTCAGGAAGGAAGAAAATCCCCTAAGCCAAGGAAGGATCTGTGAAACTTGTGTTGCTTTCACCTAAAAAGATGGTGTCCAGTTGGCCAGGGAGAAAGGCAGACCATAGACTGGACCCCGCGGGTGAGCCGGATGACAGCTTCCGGGTTGCTGGGGTGAACAGAAATCAAAGTGTAGTATCAGGGCAACAGAGAACGATGTAGGTGGAAAGAACATTAAAAAATATTTTATATGCTATATTGCAATTTGGCTAATATTTTACAGACAGAAATAAAGCATTTGAAAATCTAGAGTTTAGGATTTTCAAGATGCGAGGAAAAGCGTTAGGGATTTCTGCGATCACGCGATGCTGGGACCTAGCAAGGAAAGAATGGATCCTCAGGAATGGCGCGCACAGGGCGCCTGCGACACGTGGCCCCTGCCTGTGCCCACTTGCTTTATGCTGGCCCGCTGCTTCCTGCTGCACTCTGGCAGCTCTGTGAGTGCCCATTTGCTGAGGGTCCCTCGTGACTGAGCCAGTCGCAGGCCACTTCCACATGTGCTGGCTAAGCATTTAACAGGAAATTCAGAGCCAGGAAGCTACCAGCCAGCTGTCCTGGTGCTTGCCTATGGGGACACTGGGCCTGCCTCTGAGGCACAGCTGTCCTCCCTCTCTGGGGCTGGCAAGCTTTAATTAAACAAGGGGGTGGGGCTGGGAACCCCAGAAAGGTGCTTCTCCCCACAGGGGTGGAGGGGTATCCAGCAGCCTCTTTAGCCAGGGTGACCGGGAAAGGCGCGGCTTTCATGGCCTTCTGTCTGAGCAAATTGTAGTGACTACTAGGAGGCAAGTGACATAAGCAAAGTAGTTTCACAAGCAAGATGGTAGATAGTTTCTATGCCGGAGATTACATGGCAGGAAAGAGACTTGGAAGGGAAGCCTCAGGGCCCAGGGTCTGTGCTGTTAAAACATTGGAACAAAGTCGTTGTGAAATAAATATTTGTTAAATAAATATTTGTTACATTGTCCTTCGAGGTTGGGCCAGTTGCTGACTTCAGAGAGACTGGAGTTGCCACTGCTTCCCAGCACTGGCTGGCCTCCTCCAAATCCCAGGGGACTCTTCGCAGAATTTCCGATTTGTAGGGCAGGGTGGTGGGGCCCGTAAGTTTCCTGGGTACATCTGGTGCAGTACTAGGCTGGAAAGCCCTAAACTCACTGAGCTGATTAAGATTCCTTCCTGCCTGCTCAAAAGCCACAGTCTAGAGGCTGATGGCAAACCACACAGGGCTGCAAAGGATAGAAAACAGCCCTGCTCCAGCTCTGAAGCCGAGGGCCACGGGGAGCTGGGGTGGTCGTGCTGTGATAAAGATCCGCAGGAGGCAGAGGACCTGGGAACAGCAGGTGGCTGTGGCCTTGTCCCCAGCAGCCTGCTCATCTCCATCTCAGCGAGCCTCCTGGAAGCACGTCATTTTCTAATGGAGGAGTTGTCTCTGGTCTGATCGTCACTGTTACAAGCGGAGATAAATGTGGGCACTTTGGAGAGCTGCCTCCACTGTGCAGCCGTAGGGTGACATTTAGTCCACAAGTCACCTGGGAAGCAAAACAGGACAGGTGACTGCTGGCATTTTTCACAGTGCCATCTGAAAGACAGCTTCTGCTCACAGAAAGACACTTCCTCCACCGCTGCTAGCTCTGTGGCTGCCTTGATGCAACAAGCTTTTTAAAAATATTAAATGAAATGACTACAAATACTTAATGAGCATAAATATATTAGTAAATGTAATTTCTATTATAAATGAGAGGTCTTATCGTTTAATAAAGGAATTAATAGACATACAGCATAAACTCAAACTGAAAGTACAGTCTTTCTCTGAGCCTCACATGATAACAAAGCAAGGTTTTAGGGCACTTATCAGAGGATTATACAAGCCATTTATTTTTCCCACTTATGCTGAACCTCAGCTAGCATCATCTGAATTTTTAAAATTAAAAAATGATGGAAAAATGTAATAAAATGAACAGAACATGATGCTCATTGCTATAAACCTGAGGTTAACTGATAGAGTTTCGATGAATATTTTTGCTGTTACATACACATATAGATTATTCTCTTTGGTGGAAGCGCCATGCGTAAGTGTAGATATTCCAGCCTGAACTCACAGCTCTCCGGAGTTCTGCTGAGAAGCGTGTTGGGCTTGAGTCGAGATTGTGCCACTTCTTAGACAGGTCGCTTGACTCTTTCAGACCTCGGTATACTTGGCCATCGCATGAGCAGCGAATCATATTTCCCCTGCCTACTTTGCAGCCTCACGTCAGAAGTCCAGAAAGACCATACTGTGAAAGTCTTTCATAAGATCAAAAGCCCGCCGCTCCTCGTAGCTTTGTTGCAAATGTAGCGTGTACGCGCTGCCGTGTGGCCATGCTGAACAACATGCCTTTCGGTCTGTTGCAGACAAGCAGAATGATGTGGAGATCCCCTCCCCCACCCAGAAAGACAGGGAGAAGAAGAAGAAGCAGCTGATGACACAGATCAGCGGAGTGAGGAAGCTGATGCACAGTTCAAGCCTGAACAACACGAGCATCTCCCGCTTCGGAGTCAACACAGAAAACGAAGATCACCTGGCCAAGGTGTGGGAGCTGGGGCTGTGTGCCTGGAGTGTCAGGACAGCAGAAGGGGCCCTTGCTTTGTGGCTAAAGTTTATAAAAAAGATCCTGACAGAGCCTCTTTGCCCTTTGCTGGAGTTGCTGGTTGAAGATCCTCTTTCTCTACTGAAAGACCCTTTTCTGTCCTGAGTTGGCAGCTCTGATTTGTCCCACATTTTGGGGACTGTGTGCCAAGGACCAGTGGGAAGACCTGCAGTGGCTGGGAGGGCTAGAGAAGAGAGAGAGATAGGGACCCCACTGGCCCCGGGCTCAAAGCCCAGTAGTGGAGGAGGGCACAGAAGCCCCTTCCAGCTCCTAGAAGGGGCCACGCACAGTGCCTTTCGCGGTCCTCACAGCCTGGCCAGAGGAGAGGAGTTTGCACTGATGCTGAGAACCTTTAGGGCTGCCTTCCGGAGGTTGATTAAGCTATGGGCCAAGCCTCTGGGCAGTTGTTCAATTGCTCATCTTAGAATAACCCTGCACCCCAGGCCTGAAAGACTTTTCTTCCAGGTCTGCCTGCGGCCCAGGAGCCCTAGGAGATAATGTATGACTGGCATCCTTTGCATGAAATCAGGGTTCATTTCTGCACAGGGTGGCAGCTGAGTCTCTCTGACCTGACATCAGTGTTAGTAACCAACAGGCAGAGGACATTCTCTGACCCCGTTTCTTCGCTGTCACTGAGGGGCAGAGAGCTGCAAGGGAGAGGTGGGGCGAGGAGGCCAGAGTGCCCTCTGCTCCTCATGCTGCCTTCAAAAGCAGCGCTGGCTGATGTGAGGCGAATCTAGGTCAGCAACACAAGTTATAAATGGATGCGTACTTTCACTTTTAAAAGATGTGCAGAAATTTGTAGATGTCATGAAGAGGGTCTCCCACTCTCTATGCCACTCTCTTTTCAGATTTTCATGCAACATAAACATCTAAATGGATACTGTGGTGATTTAGGCAACCAGTGTGCAGAACATAAAGCTTGGACAGTAAATGTAAAAATATTCATATGCCTAAATTCCTCTACTTTTGATCCTAGGAGCTAGAGGATCTGAACAAGTGGGGCCTTAACATCTTCAATGTGGCAGGATACTCACACAACCGGCCCCTCACCTGCATCATGTACGCCATCTTCCAGGTGAGTCCCCGAGGACCAGGCTTGGTGACCCCAACAGCCGGCTCTTCTTCTCTACCCTAGCTGATTTCTGTCATTTTGCTGCCTTCTGCTTTTGAACACCTGCTTATTCGTTTCATAACCCATTTCCTCACCCAGGAAAGAGATCTCCTAAAGACATTCAAAATCTCATCTGACACGTTTGTGACCTACATGATGACCTTGGAAGACCACTACCACTCTGATGTGGCGTACCACAACAGCCTGCACGCCGCCGATGTCGCCCAGTCCACGCACGTTCTCCTCTCCACGCCAGCCCTGGACGTGAGTAGTCATGGTCTTTTTCTCCCTCCCTGCCCATCCTCATGGAAAGACATCATGCAATTTACCGCATATTTATAAAAATAATTTCCCTGGCTGTCCCCAGATATGTAATCTGTTATTTGCTATGTGTAGTACCTGCCAGGTGGGTTATTTATTAAAATGGGTAGCATATCTACTTGTTTTGCTTTCTAATACCCAATAATCTTTCCTTTCTTTTTCTTCTAATTGAAAAATTACTTAATTATTAATTAGCAGCAGCCATGCCTTATTCCTCATTGAATTGCTGATGAGGAATCCAAGTGTCTCGGTCAGCGCCTGGAATTCTGTGCCCCCTCAGCGTGCCTGGACGCTGTGGAGTTGCTAACACCATCTGGCCTGTGGAAACCTCACAGACATATAATATGAAGTAGCTTGTATTGTTGTGTGAGGAACAAGCAGCCGTGGGCTTGTTCTCGTTGGAATTTAGCAGGTGGATGTTATAGGTCAAAGGAAAAGTAACTGAAAATCTAGAGCAGAAGAATCAGTAGTGTTGCAAAGAGCAGCAGTGTGCCGCGGAGCCAGTCGGGATCTGAGGAGGTGGCCATGTCCCCTTCCGCTGCAGTGGCCTGTGCTGTGGACCAGTGTGCACTGGGGGTGGCAGTGGTGGCCAGGTAGTTCCAGGATGTGCTGGCCTGCGGCAGGAAGGGGCCAGCACAGTCCTTCACTGGCACCTGTGCACAGTTCTGTGGCTTAGCTTCCCTGAATCCTAAGAGAAATGTAGGAGAAACTAGGAAAATGAGAAGAGCGAGGGATCCTTTCCTTTGGTCCTCTGAAGGAAAGAAACTGTTGCTTGCCACTCCTCGGGAGTCCACGCGGTGGAGCACCACTGTTTGTCACCATCTGGTATTACTGGTCGCGTGGTATGGTCAGAACGTGGCTGTGAGTGCCATAAGCCTTTAGACAAAGGAGACTGTGACATGCGCAGGAGTGGTGGGACTGGTCATTCTGGAAGAGACAGTTGGCCTGTGAAGGACCACAGCATGAGAAAAGAATTTTCTGCCCTGCAGTCAGCCATGATCTGGCGCTCCTAAATATGCAGGGTGTTTATTATTATTATTTTTATGTATTTAGCAAGGGTCTCACTACAGAGATCGGACTCGTAGTGATCCTCCTGTTTTCAGCCTCCCAAACGCTGGGATTACAGGCGCGCGCGCCAGCACGCCCAGTCTCAATCGCCTTCTCAGCGTGCCCCACGGGCGGGCCAGCATGGTGTGCCGGGGACTGAAGCCTGCTCCCTGCATCTGCCCACGCAGGCACTTTAGTCCGTTGAGCTACCTGGCCTGGTGGCCCAATACGCAGCTGAAATCACTGTGCATCCTGGGGCGGAAGCCTTGGCGACAGGGCACCAAAGAGCTGGGAAATGGCCCACGCCCTGCCCATAGCAAGCAGGCTGTGCAGATGTGCTGCGTGGGGGAACATACGAGTACTGTGACCACGCTGTGAGGTTAGCTTGTTGATAAAAGTAACTGGTAACTTATTTTGTAAGTGTGGAATTCAGCCTGTTAGCTCTAAGCTGCTAAGCCCGAGCATGAAGGTTGTCGTATCTCAGAGCAGAGCTAGTCTGACGAGCTTCTTTGGCTTGTGTGTACTTGTGTTACATAGCGACTATGCTCCAAGACACAAACACCAGGCATTCACACATACACACACACAAACACACACACACACAGCATAATGCATTGTGCTACTGACCTCAGCCTGACGTAATAACCAGCTCTGATGTCATCTTTTTCACATCAGAGACTTTCTGGCAATGAATGGAATCCATGCTTAACTAAATTGCTCTACTGAGCCACCATACAAATCAACAACCCCTCCCCCAGCAATACTGAAATGCGCTACTTTCAAATGAAACTGAACAGGTGGGAAAGGCAATTGGGTGTGGAGTTAAATGGCCTCCTCTTGCCTCACAGGCGGTCTTCACAGATCTGGAAATCTTGGCTGCCATCTTTGCAGCTGCCATCCATGACGTTGATCATCCGGGAGTCTCCAATCAGTTCCTCATCAACACAAGTGAGTTCACCACTAGCTCAGTCATATGGATAACTGTATGATTCACCGCATTTTTTTCCTACTAATGTTTTCATTGTGGACAATAACAAGGGTAATAATGAGGTAATCCTTCCATTCCGCTGAACTGCTCAGGCCTTTCCTGGATGCCGTGTCCCAGCAGGCAATGTAGTGCAGTGTTTATGCTACGTGGGGACTTGAAGAAGATCAGTGGGAAGCCATGAAAAGTACTCAGAGTTTGGAAAATGTGACAGGGAAGGAAGGAAGACAGATTTAGAATTATATAGTAAGGCAAGGAGCCAGTCTTGGTGATAACATGCCAGTGGCTTCAGGTTTTGTGCCGGGCTCTTCCACACAGCACAGTGACTTGCTAGTGTCTCTCTCTCCAAGCAATACTCAAATATTCCTCAAGCTTATAATGTATAGTCTTATACTAAGAAAATTCACTCTCAATTATGTCTTGAAAATCCAAGTACTTTTTCCTGTTGGGAGTAGCGGCTATCCTGTTGTGGTCATGACTGACATCGAGTGCTGACAGTTATATTAAAACAGTGCTTGAGGTGCTTGCCATAAGAGAATCCTTGCTGACATTTTTGTAAAAAATGTCCTTCTTCTATGGAAAGAACATAAACTTTGGGCAGCTGTTGTCTGCACAGGTTGTATCCATTGACTTAGTGTGCGGACGTGAATGGATCCATGGGTAGACCAGTTGGCTCCATGCAGGCACGTAATCTTTCTGCTTTAGATATGAATATGAAAGCCTGCTCGTACAATTGTGCTTTTACAGATGGCACCTTGGAGCAGGAGAGTCCTCAGGTAGCTCCAGAGAGCCTGCCACCCGTTCTGAACAGCCCAAATCCAAGCACTGCCTTAAAGCAGTGGGATGTGAGTAACAGCACCGTAAGGAGGAGCACATGGCCATCCCTGGGCTGGCATTCTTGATTAAGAGAAATGCGATTTCATGAGTTGGATGCTGGTGCTTGCAGCAGAGCGCTGTCTAGCAGAAGATGTCTAGGCACCTGCGTGTCATAATTTCTGGTGTAGAGAGGCAGAAGACAAAAAGTTCAGTGTCAGCATTGTCCAAAAATTATTAACATCCAGTTGTCATACTTATAGAAAGTTTCAAAAAGCTACATTATTTGAGAAAAACAAAATTTTACACAAACATATTACCTTCTTTGAAAATCAGAAACTCACAGTTGCCCTCAGGGAGCATATGTGGAACTGAACACGGTTGGAAAATGTTACTGCAAGAGATCAAGTTCAGTTGTATTTTCATTTCATTCTTTTCTGAAGCATAAAACAGGTGAAGACATAAGGGAAACCATAAGCTACAATCAAAATGATTTAGTTATTTGGGGCGGCTTTACCTAATGTCAGTTTCTTCACCTGAGGGGTAAAAGGAGAGAAAGGACTATAAGGGGCAATATTCTTTCAGCCGCAGAGAAAGCAGAAGCAGGAATACCTTCTAGAAGTGTTGCTAGTCCTCGCTTGCCATCTGTGTCTGCTGCTCTGAGAGGCAGCACCCTGAGGCCGGCGCCTCTTGCACAGATCTGGATTTGGTTCCATGCTGAAGCGATGCCAGGGTCCGGGCTGGGCGGTTCTCATTGCATCTTTCCTGCGGCATCAGTGTGTCCTCCTGTTTGCTAGATTCCGAGCTTGCTTTGATGTACAACGACGAGTCTGTGCTGGAAAACCATCACCTCGCCGTGGGCTTCAAGCTGCTGCAGGAGGAGCACTGTGACATCTTCCAGAACCTGTCCAAGAGGCAGCGCCAGACTCTCAGGAAGATGGTGATCGACATGGTGAGACGCCGGCCCGCCGTGCTGGGGCTCAGCTTTGCCCGTGCTCTCCCACACGCTGGAGTTACCAACAAGCTTCCGCTTTGTCTCTTCCCAAGGTGTTAGCAACAGACATGTCCAAGCACATGAGCCTGCTGGCCGACCTGAAAACCATGGTGGAGACCAAGAAAGTCGCGAGCTCGGGCGTTCTTCTCCTGGACAACTACACTGATCGCATTCAGGTATGTGATGGAACTATGTGTCACACTACGCCAAACCAATGACGTTTTGAAAAAAGCATAAATTCCATTAGGCGTGCGGTCTAGGCCGCTGCAACAGCTTTGAGCTTATTTTAAGAACAAACTTAGGAAAATGGACTTGCAAGTTTTTCCTCAAATTTCTGAGGAAAAAACATAGCTATTTATTGAATTGCTTAGTGCTAAAAATAAATGGCAAAATCTACTTATAGCAGGGCATACATGACTGTTGGCCGCAGCACTCGTGCTTGAATATAAATCCCTCCGACTTGAGTTTTCTGAAGTCTGTTTTTGTTCCACAAGCTGCCATCACCTGATCTCTCCTTTCCATAAATGGGAAATCTGAAGCCGACTTCGTTTAGTAATCCCTCGCACTCCTTCCGGAGGAGGAAGGGAAATGACAGCAGCATTTAACCTCTAGCATTCCCTCGGTATTAGAATTCAGAGACCGTCAATCTACAAAGATACATGCTCCTCTGGGGACCATTCAGTGGTAAACGGCTCCCCCTCTCCAAACCACGGTAACCCTGCTCTGTGAGGCATGTGCGTCATAATTACAGGGCAACTCCAGTGTCCCTGAGTTCTGGGCTACAGTACGAGGGACGAGAGGGACGAGATGTTCTGTAGTGTTCACACCTGATTTTTTTTTTTGGCTCCGAATGCCTTCAGGGCAGGTTTGGCTGGCTTGAGTTGTGGGGATTGAACCACAGCAACCTGAGCCTGACTGCTTTGTTGAAGCAGCCACTTAAAGAACTGAGCTAAGGGGCAGGCCCCCTTACACCTGATCTTGACAGGATTTCCGAACTCGGTGATTTCAGGTCCTTCGCAACATGGTGCACTGTGCAGACCTGAGCAACCCCACCAAGTCCTTGGAGCTGTACCGACAGTGGACAGACCGCATCATGGAGGAGTTCTTCCAGCAGGGAGACAAAGAGCGGGAGAGGGGAATGGAGATCAGCCCGATGTGTGATAAGCACACAGCTTCTGTGGAAAAGTCCCAGGTACTGTGTCCCGAAAATGATTTATTAAAGTTCTTATGAACCTGCTGACGGGGGAACTGGAGAATTCTACCTGGTTCTTTCTCTCAGCAGCATACATCTGTATGCATGAACTGGTAAAGAAGCAGCTTCAGGCTAAGTGTGCTGCCCATGACTCATCTGCCTTCCGCATTGTGCTCAGGGTCAGCGGGCGGGCTGAAGCGGGCATCAGAAGCCGCCGGTGTTGGGGTTGTGGCCCTTGCGTGCTGTTTAGACAGTCATCCAGACTCCACAGAGCCAGCTGGTGGAGCACTGCCCCTCGTCTCCCCGCTCCTCCTAGCTCTCGCTCACCAGGAGCTCAGCCCCTCACCCTTCTCCCAGCACCCTGCGGAGGTCCTCTGCCCGTTACCAGGCACACTGCCACTACCTCCAGAGTGATTTAAGGCCTTGCCCATGCCCCCCTCGAAGGCAGCCTTCTACGCCTTAGGGAAGATTCTGGCAAGTGCAGATTGTGGCCAAATTCTGTGTGTTCTGAAGACAAGAGAGAAAGCTCTGGGGAGTTTGGGTTGCAGAAAAGCCCTGAAGACCAACAGCTGCAGGATCTGTATCCTCCAGGGTAGCGTGGAGCATGGCCTCTACGCAGGCATCAGCAGTCACTGACATGGTGCTTTTAGGACATGAGTAGTCCGTACCAGGTACCTGATGGAATACAGTCAGAAGGTGCCCACAGTCTTTAACTCAAGCACTTAGGAGTGATTTTTCCTTACTGTCTAGCTTAATTCCGCAAATACCTGCTACCCTAAATGTGCGTGCATTTCTACTATCAATATTCAGTTCTCTCGCAATTCATTTTTGTCGCTTCTTAGAGATCCAAGTTTAATATCCATGAAACTCATCCAAAGCCTAACAGCTATCAAAATGGAGCCTGGTCTTGCATTCCCAGGGCCAGCTCACACTCCATAGGGGTTTGACTGACCACGATCTGAGTGACAGGGAAGACGCCTGTGCCCAGTGACAGCAGTGCTTTCTGCTTTCGTGATGGCTGGTGTGCTTTCCCACACTGTCCCGTGCACTCTTCTGTTTGAAATCCTAAGAAGTCATGCTAAGTAGAGAAAGCAGGTTCTGGGCCAGGGCCCAGGGAAGGCAGCAACGGTCGTCTTGGTCCAGCCCAGCAGCTGCGTGTTACCCATCTCCCTGCCCCCGAGGTCCCCCTCTGCTCTGTGTCGCGGCGATGGACAGGTCTGCCCATGGCCTGGCGGCATGCGTAGCCTGGGGCTTTCTGCAGCTGGACTCTGCTGAGCTGTGCCTGGTTTCAGTGCTCAGAAAGGTCTGTTCTAGGTGCTCTTAGGATTTGCAGGGTTCTCTAACCGTGACTTAGGAAGTGAACTGGGCGGCCTGTCTAAAACATCCTAGGCCTTGCTTAGCAGAGCCAGGTGAGGAAGGGGAGCAATGGCAGGTGTGCAGTCTAATGGCTTCTCTACCACCTTGAGATTCCTTCAGATCCCTAGGAAACACTTTGAAAATGTCCCCCAAATCCATTAAACACACGTGAAGGGGTAAAAGGGAGAGAAAGAAGGTCTGGACCATCACAGTCAAGTTCTGATAACCTGCGCAGCTCAGAGATGCCCAACCTCAGTGTGAGTCCTGTTTGTTAGGGCCAAGAAAGAACCAGAGGGCAAATCAGCCTCAGTCTGTCCCTCTTCCTCTGCCTGTCCCTCTCCCTCTCTCCCTCTCTCC
>NW_004524633.1:5096361-5113093 GCF_000260255.1 Octodon degus
CTCTCTCTCTCACATATGTTTGCATATATATTTTACATGAAAAGAGTCACATATGACCTAAGTGTTCGACTGTAACACAACTTGACAATATTAAATGACTGGCCAAACACCAAAATGTCACTGAAGGAAATTTTCCAGTGGAGTGGGAAGATAGTGCTAGCCACCAGTGTCCCTTGGGGACCTTGCCAGTCTGCCCTGGGTCCCGCCCTGCCTGGCATCCCTCCAGCCCAAGACCTGGAGTGGGGAATTCCACTCCCCCCCTACCCCCGCGGTCCATCCCTGTCTACCTGCCCCTGCTGGGCTGGTTTCCTGTTTGTCTGATAGTGTGGGGGTCAGCGGAAGGCCATGCCAGGATGCAAAGCCCCCCACCCGACACAAACCCCATGCGTGGGGCTTATTCACAGGAACCCCAGCAAAAGGAACTGCTTCATTGTTTTTATTTTCCTCCTTTCTTCAAATGGAAATGACTGCGTGCCTGACAAATCCCAAACAATAGCATGCCTGTGCCCAGAGAGAGTATTTGTTTGTTTAGGACTTGAATTATTTTCAAGTGTTTTATCAAACTCCTCTCCAAGCTGCAGCATCCCCCAGAACTTGAGAGATTCCAGAGTAGATAGGGCCAGCTCCTGTCACTTTGTCACAGTAGCATATTTGAAAGTCATTAAGGAAAGAATGTTGAGTCAGAGCACTTCAGACCTGGGGCTTCCTTGTTCAGAGAATGACTCACAGAGTCCAAGTGTGACCATGTCGTTCCTGCCGGCGTGGCGACCTGACGCCATCTGGCACGCACAGAGGGAAGAGCAGCGTGTTCTGCCCAGGATGGGCACAGGCTTTGGGTCGGACTCCCTGGGGATATGACCTCTTGGAGGAATTTCTTCTCAGCTGGGTGCTGCAGGGGTTACAGCTCTCACCCCTGCTCGGGGAGGCTGAGGCAGGAGGATCAGAAGTTTCAGATCAGTCTGGGCAACTAGATGATTTAGCAAGGCCTTGTCTCAAAATAAGATAAATGAGCAAAAAGGGCTAAGATGTAGCTCAGGGCAACGGCCCTTGATCCAAGCCACAGTACTGCAAAAGGACAGAAAAAGTAAGAAAATTGAATCAGTAAGACAATAAATGTAGCTTCAGTGAGACTCCGCTCGCGCAGACAGCAATACTTAATTTGCAGGATTAAGCAACACAGTGTATCCATCGTATCTGGTGCAGGACCTACTCTAGAGCAAGTGCTCAGATAAAGACATGCTTCGTGATTGATTTCTTGGGGTTGTGATTTCTCTGTATGTGGAAACCACGCCAGCATTCATGACCCACTGCAGTAACAGGTACGCGATCTTGTCTCCTCCAGGTTGGCTTCATCGACTACATTGTCCACCCGCTGTGGGAGACCTGGGCCGACCTGGTCCAGCCCGATGCTCAGGACATTCTGGACACCCTAGAGGATAACAGGAACTGGTACCAGAGCATGATACCGCAGAGCCCCTCCCCGCCACTGGAGGAGAGGGGCCAGGACTGCCAGGGCCTGATGGAGAAGTTTCAGTTCGAACTGACCCTGGAGGAGGAGGACTTGGAAGGACCTGAGAAGGAGGGAGAGGGCCATGGCTACTTCAGCAGCACGAAGACACTTTGTGTGATTGACCCTGAAAATCAGGATGCTCGGAGTGAGACCGACGACGTAGATGCTGCAACAGAAGACAAGTCCCCAGCTGACACCTAATCTCCCTCCTGGGGGGAAAGACATCCCACCCTTGAGGAGCATGCCAGTGTGGGTAGGGCCTGCCCACCATGGGGCGAGGTCTGCATGGGACAGAGGCCACTGGCCTTTCTGCTCACTGAAGTTTGGGGCCAGAACACAAGGCCAAGGAGCAAACAGCAGCTCAGGAACCCGTGGTTGGCTGCTTGACCGCCTGGCCTGCAGCCTGGCAGAGAGCTGAGGTTCACATAGCGGCGCAGGCCAACTCCGGTCACAACCAAAAGCTTGAACCCGGAAGACACAAAGCTGAGAGATCTCTGCGCACTAAGGTCGGGCCCCGACCCGACTAGTGGCTGAACTCACTGACTAATACCTTCACTAATAATGCTCACTGTCCCCTTGTCTGCCGACCTGTGTGCCTTTCTGTAAAACATTTTCACGTCTTGAAAATGCTTGTTCAACACCTAGCGTTTAGTACCAACTTCTACACAGATAAGCGTTCCAAATTGATATACACTTTTTTGACTCTTTCTGGGGGAGAGAAAGAAAACGGTCTTCCTTCTTTCTGGGGCAACAGCTTTTGCTTTCCAGCAGTTCACATCTGCGAACGGCGAACACGCACTTCTAACCACACTCTTCTGTTTCCTTCCCCCGTGGCCAGTCCAGCTCCACGGCAGCCCTGTCCGCTTAGCTCTCTTAGCTTGCTTCAAACAGTAAATTTTCCTCTGAGGTCTCACTGTTTGTGCTATAACAGAAAAATGTCAAAAAAACAAACACTATGGGGCAGGAAGGAGCAGTTGCTCACAAGGCCGCCGCCCGCTCTGTGCCGCTGTCATGGGCGTCCTGAGACCCTGCCCTGTCCCCTCCCAGCCCCTTTCCAGGTTGATCTGCCTCTTCTCTTGTGCTGCCTTTCATGCTAACGCCTTCGTTCCTGTTGGTAACCGCGTATTTATTACTTCATGTATATACTGTAATGTTTTGTAAGTTATTAATTTATATATCTAACATTGCCTGCCAATGGTGGTGTTAAATTTGTGTAGAAGACTCTGCCTAAGAGTTGCCATTTTTTCTTGTCATGTTTTATATTGTGTATTATATAACCCAGACAGAGCTTCGGAGACACAAATGGCCCTCCTCATGCAGGCAGGACAGGGAAGGGACGGGGCCCTGGGCTGGCCCTATCCCTGTCTGAGCTGCTGCAACCCTTTATGAACCAGTTTTGCCAACAGGATTCTCCCATTAGATACAAAATGGTTTATACTGAGTTTTGACTTTTGTATAGTTTGATAGGGGTAGGGGGCAAAGGGATGCAGTTTTAGCTGTGTTTTATCCAAATCTGTGTACACCTAAGTTGGGTTATAACTGGATTCTACTCCAATTGTGGGATTGGTTCCAAAAACAACACTACATTTGCTCACAAAAGATTCTTCTGAGTGTCCCCCAACTACTGACTTTCTAAGAGGTAGCCTCCTGCCCGCCACTCTGCGGGAATGTCATGTTCTCATTCATTATGGAAGAAAACGATAAAACAATGTGAATTTTTATAATAAAATGTGAACTGATGTAGTAAACGATGCAAATGTGAAGCTTCTTCTGATAACTCTTGCTGGGCCTCTTCCTGGCGTCCTTTCAGTTTGTAAAATGTGTTCCATGCTTCGGCCCAGCGCTGTAAAGCAGTGGTACAGGCGTGCATGACCAGTTGGGTTGTATGTCTGCTGACGCGGCATGGTTCCGGGTGGACATTCTGTTGTTTCCAGAAGTTTCTCACAATGTATGTTATAGTACTATGATTATTATATATTGTGGTCAAATGCATTCTTAAGAGACTTTTATATGAGGTGAATAAACGAAAGCATGATTAGATTAGACCTTAGGCCCTGTTATTTTGCGTTTAGTTCTGGCGTACTAAAGCAGAGTTATTTTCTCTGTTCCACAACCACACCCCACAAAGAAAACCAACCACTGTGTCCAGCCGACATCGCAGGGAGGTTTCAGAATCTGTCCAAAAGGTCCCGTGGCTTGGAGTGTTGCACTTTTTTTTCTCAGCAACGGTTGAGCCTGCTCAGTGGTGCCAGGGAAAGAGGTAGTGAAGAAAGTCAAAACCCTTTTGTTCTTCCCACATCATTCCTTTCTCCCTCCTCCAAGGGTCTGAAGAGATTAACTGCTTGATAAACTGAGAGCACCTTCATCTTGCCCAGGTGCCCTCGGAGAGTGAGTCAGCGGCGTTGCGAATCAGGTGGTCGGAGGCCCGCTGGTTCACCCGACACACGGAGTGCCTGAGAAGGCTCCCCAGAGCCGTCTTACGCCACAGTCCATGGAGCGCGGAGCAGGCCCTGTTCTCAGGGACTTTGGGGTCTCTTGCTGATAGTAGGGTTACACTTTTCTTTCTGGAAAGAACTCTCTAAGTAAAATACTTGAATATTTTCTTGAAATTTTCAAACTGGCAATTTTTACAAAAGCATCCTTACGTGTGTGTATGTGTGTGTGTGTGTGACTGTGGGGGAGTGCAAGAGGTTCCAAAGAAGAATCAGTTGGTGGTTCTTAGAAAAATTAATCACAGGGTAGTGGCCAGGGAGCTGGCAAGGGTCTGAGCTAGCAAAATCTGCTCAGAAGCTGAAGTCACTGTTTCTCTGAAGGACAAGTGACAGTGACCCAGTGCTGCAGAGGCGGCACTCCTGGCATTCCCCACCGTCCCTGGTCTGGGTTGGCCCTCGCCGTCTCTGAGCCCTGCTGGGTGACAGCAGTGAGTGGGCTTTATCATAGTGACAGGTGTGAGTTTATCAGGACGGGCTCTAAGTATAAATATTGCAGGGACATTCTCCACCGAGGAGTCCTCAAGCTTTGATGCAAATGAGAACCAAGTGAAAAATTAGTATTTAAAGAAAAATCACTGATATTTTTATCCCATGCCTCCCAGACTTCTTCTTGGAGAGCTTTGATAAGGCCCTGGGCCACAGATTTCACAAAATGAGTGCAGGTAATTGTCACATAGAATTGGAGTAGAGAGCCTTTGCTTCTGAACCCCACATGCTTTCTCTCCCCAGAGGTCTTCAGATGGCCACTGTGCACCCAGTGTGGCCCACAAGGCCTGCTCGATCTAACTACCTATGATAGCAATTTTGGTGGTTCCTCCTTCTGTCTTTCTCACTGACTTCTCACCCCTTCTCCCAGGTTGAAGGGGACACACAGTTCCAGCAGTTTCCTAGGTAGACACGTGTGGAAGTCCAGAGCCCAGGATCCAAACCACCTGCACCTCCTGAGTCAGGGCCATGGTGAAGAGTTCTTCTGTTCTGGTGCTGTTAGCACCGTACCTGGTACAGTCGACACTCACACTTGTTGACAAAATCTTAACACTGATGGCAGAATAGCCCCAGTGAACAGGAAGATGAGAAGAATGTGTACTCTAGGCGACTTCACTCACAGTGTGTCTTCTTCAGTGATCTGCTTCCAGTCTATCTCCCTACTCAATGTGGAAGCCCTCCAAGGCCAAAACGATGGTTTCCATTTGTGCTTTTTTATCTTTTATATCCCTGACCAACAAGCACATTGCTGGCTCTGAGTGAAAGTGTACCCCACCATGGATGCCTCAGCACAGGCAGGTTATTTCCTGAAATTACTTGTGAAATAGGTCCACCTATGTGGCTTTCCTGGGGAAGGAGTAGAGGACCTGGGACTGAAGAAAATGTGGTGGACAGTTGCTTGTTCCAGGCTTTTTCTAGTCCCTACCAAGCCACAGGAATGTGAGAAAAACACCTCAAATTTTGCAGAGGAAACTTTTTCATCATTAAATAAAACTAGCAGGGGCCAGGGAGATAGCTCAGTAGAATAAGCGCTTGCCTGTTAAGCACAAGGTCCTGAGTTCAATACCCAGTACCACCAAAAAAAAAAAGAAAGAAAGAGAAGAAAGAAAGAAAGAAAAAGAAAGAAAGAAAGAAAGAAAGAAAGAAAGAAAGAAAGAAATAAGAAAGAAAGAAAGAAAGACAACAACATTAAATAAACTAGCAATAGAAAGCTGGATGTTAAAATACGCATAGCATAGTGTGCAGTAAGCGATGGAGAGATCTTTGTTGTCTGGATATATGTACTCAAGAGTAGAAAGAGTGATGAATATTAAATAATTTTGAAAAGCTGACTTCTAACTTTGAAAAAGCCTAATTCAGTAACACATTTTGGTTTAGTGTTCATGAAATTAAGTTTCTGTTGACATAGGTTTTTCCTACACATATTTCAAGATTCCAGGAGGATAAATAGGTCCACGCCCATCAACCAATAGGCAACTGTGTTGATGTTGATAAGCTACAGACTTGGGAGCAAACATGGAAAGCTATTATCTGCCCTCTTCCGGCGCTATAGGACCCCTCTGAAAGCGTGTGGGATCGAAAACATCCAGAGAGAGAGAGTGGTCAGCAGTGTCCGTGTAAACTAATGACAATTGGTAGAGGTTTGGAGTGGAATCAAATTGTGCTGTCTTAGAAAGCCTTCCCTGGTTGGCTCTTTTCTGTCTGCAGCCTAATGATGCATATCATTCATCCTGTAACTTCCTGTTCCCACTGAAAATCAGAGCCAGACTTTCACAGATTTGACTGTGGCCTTGGGAAAGGGCGTATGATCTCTGCTCATCTCCATTTCCCCTTCTGGGAAACGGGTAGCAATACCACCACTTGTGTCCTGAGATAATCATGAAAAACAAACAAATTAGTGCTGAAAAATAGTGAGACCAGTGTGAGGCATGTAGTGTGCGTTAGCAAATACTAACACAAAACTAGAGTTAGCATGTTTTCTACAAGAACTGACCAAAAATGCAGTTTGTGATTGACTATTTTAAAAAGCATTATTACCATAAAAGACATTGTCAACAACCCCCCTCGTAATGCTCCCGCTGTGAGCACAGTGATCCCACCATTCTTGCCACTTCCTGAGGTCCTTCTGGGACTCCTCTTCTCTGAGTGTCTTCAGGTGTGTTGTCATGGCTGTCTTGATGTCCTGAATCAATTCAAAACATTTACAGCCATTCCTGTCCAACAGCAGTATCGCAGGGTGACCCCCATCCCCTACAGGATGTCACTCCTCAGGGAGGCAGACTCTTCTCCAGAGTCAAAGTGATCATACAAGGTGAGCATCTTGAGTGGAATCAAATACTGAAGAAGCCATAATAACACAACGAGAAACACTCAGGAGACAGGATTGCCTTAACTCGTCCATAAAATGGCAAAATGGATGGGATAGGTGTGTTAGACTGAAGTGGGGGATACTTTAGTGGCAACGTGTCTTTTATATAAATTAATTTTTAAAAAATTTAAATATTTCTCACGTATTATAATCATGCCTTGTATGTTGTAGTTTCTTCAACCACTTTTTACATGAGAACACAGATCCAACTATCCACGACTCACTTAAGTTGACAATGCCGCCGTAGGACCAGGGTCCCAGAACTAAGCACTTACTTTGTCCACTGCAGGGCACAGTGTGATCCTTGCCTTCCATTGTTCTGAGCGCTGGTCCACACTCCAAGGTGCTGTTCCTTCAGGGGATGTCAGTGACTCAAATCAGTGATGCATAAGATGAAAGCGAGCAAAACCTTCCACAGAGGCCCTGATCTCCATTCTAGAATCTAAAGCAGAGTGATGCTTTCTCATAGCACGCTATGTGGATGGAAATAAGAGTTGGGGGTCAGGCTGACTTATTTGTAAGTGCTGTCTCCAGAAGCTGCTTATCTGGGATTCAGTTTCCTTTCGTGAAAAACGGACAGAAGATATCCATAGCCAAAGATAATCGAGAAAGGTGCAGAGTACGTATGCACAGGGTCAGCAACACCTCAGGCATGCAGAAGATGAGACTTACTACTACTATTGATACCCACGATGATGGTTAAATGTGGTAATTTGGACACGAAAAAGTACTCATATCATTTGCTATTAGTATTTTTGACCTAAAATATTTTGAATTCTAGTTCTGATAACTCACTACCTCCCCTCCAGCATTACTATTCTGCATCTTTGATAGTGATGAATTTTATGTTTCAGTTTACCTTGTAAGGCACAAAAGAGGACGGGCCACCAGTGGCGACCTCTCAGTCCTTGCTCCACGGTTAGCGGCACTGCAGCAGATGTGAGTCCACCTCTGTACACCGTCTTCTTGGACAACGTAGATAGGTTTTACATCAAGAAAAATGTGTTCATATCTTTTTATAAAACTCAAGCAAGGCAAAAATGTTTCAAACAAAGCATTTCTGTCCTTGGTAGAGTTTACTAAGCCTTACATGCTAACGATGGTAGCACGACCTGTCCTTGGAAAACTCGTGTGAACTACTTCCTTCTCCAATGGTTCACAAACGTATGTTCATAATCTGTTCTCTTCCTGTGCACACAGCTGATATTATGCTTGACAATCTATAGGGCTGCATTCTTTCTTTCTGAAGAGGGAAATAATATTTGCCTATCGCACATTCCTAGAAGTATGACAAACTTCGTATTCTCTCTGATTTCTCAAAAATCATCTATTATGAGCCAAAAACACATGGGAAATTCCTTCAGATATCTCAGGAAATCATGTGCCTACAAACATGAAGCCACATAAAGAGCAGAGATGCTATCAAAATACTTCTTTGCTTTACTCGACCAGTCCAACCAAAGGGCATCGTCCTTACCCGCTGTTAGATAAGGGCTCACCGCCTTCTAACTGAAGGAAACTGTCCTCTCTCACAAAATCTGTGGTTTCAGATAAGATGCTTCTGAGATGATAAAGGAAAACACGGGAGCCAATCTACTAATTCATGTCAGTTTTTTAGCACTTACCTTGGAATAAATCAATAAATAAATACTGGTGTTTGTAGGAGCAGGGGAGGGGATGAGTTCTTTCCTGGACATCATAAAAGGCCACCACCAACATGCTTAGAATGAAAGATAAATTGAAATGACATAGGAGCCTTCAGATCGAAGATGCAAAGATTCGGGGTGGACTAGCCATTTTCATGCTGAGGTTTAAGAGGCACAGAAAGCTGTATAGAAATATGATTGAACAGAAAAAGATCTGATTCAACATAAGTAGACTGAGAAAGAAAATCCAGCAAGGTCTGCCTGTTCAGTTGCTTCCTGAGCTCTCTGTGCAGCAATCTTTCTTCTGAATATGCTGTTGCAGTTGAGATCTCAAATGTCTCCTGAAAGGTAATTGAGGAGGGTACCCAATGAGGGTGATTGAATCATGGGGCACTATACTCATCAGCAGACTGATCCAGTGACAAATTCAGTAGATGATTGTGCTGCTAGGAGAAGGGGCGAGGTTGCAGGCTTGTCACTGCAGCACGAACTGGAAGGGTATTTTTGTCCCTGGACCCTCCTTTCTCTCCCTTTCTAGTTCCTTGTTCTTAGGAAGGGCAGTTATGCTCACTCACACCTTTCATCATGGTGTTTCTATCTTGGACCCCACTGATCATGGACTGAACCCACTGGAAACTGAGTCAAAATAAACTTCTCCTCTGACGGAGATCACTATGGAGCGGCTCTGAGCAGGATTTAATACCCGCCAACTGGCTCTTCATATCTACATGTGAGTCTGCCCTAGGCTTAGGCCCTTGTCTGTAGAAGGGGGGCAGGTTCACCGTAAGTGAACCTCTATGAGTCACCAGCCCCCACTGAGGCCTGTACTGGCCTGTGCAGTTGGGACACCTCAAAGGACAAGATAAGGCCACAGCTGAGGACACTTGGCTCCAGCCCCAGTTAACTCAAGGGAGGCTGCAGCTGCAGACTTCTCACTCCTCTGGTGAAGGCCTTCCTGGAGATGACACAGTTCTCCTAAATTAAAATTTGTGTTACCGGGAGGAGCCTTCGAAAGAATTCCCAAGTCCTGCCCAGATTCCTGCATTTTCTTCAGTATCCTTCTCCTTTGTTTGAAAAGCTAATAAATACGGGCCACACAGAGAAATTCTTTGTCTAACCCCCCTAAATCTCAGATTCTGTGGGAGGGTTTTCTGATCTCCCTGGAGCCCTGAAATCATGTCATTTGTCTCATTTATCTAAGCCTTCACCATCCACTCATTTGGGAGATCTCAGTCCTAATCAGCCTGCAACAACTGCGGGGTGTTCTTAATCTGATGCTCGTCATTTCAGTTTCAGGTGTTGAGTGTTTGCTTCTGGTGATAGAAAGGCTAATGAAGAAAACGTACCAAGAATGAGGTCATTGTTGTGACTGTATCTGACAATCTGCTTTAGAAGCATCTGAATCAATTTATAGGAAGAGTTCTGAAAGGTTTCCACATGCAGGCTAGAGAAGTCTTAGAATGCTATAAGAAGAGCCGAATGGTTGATTTGGATTGCAGCTCAGAAGACCAGAATGCTGGTAGGAATGAAGATAGTATAGGCCATTCTGAAGAAGTTTGCAAAAGGGACTCTACTGGCAACTGGACTAAAGACCATGCATGATTCATTTTGGAAACAAATTTGTCTCTTTAGCTTTTGCCTTAAAACTGTGTGAATCTAAATTTGAAGGTGGTGGAAAATTGCTCTACCTGAGGAAATTTCAAGGCAGCCCAATGTTCAAGCTATAGCATAAATGTTACTGGCTGCTCTCAGGAAGGTTTATAGTGAGAATGAGGAACAAAAAGCAGAGCTAAATTATGTGAAGCTTGGCCAGAAAGAAGTGCTTGTAAGGTTGAAGCAAAGGAAACTGCGGTTGCTGACAAGATTAGCATTTTTTTTAAAGCCACATACTTTGCACCAGAATAAGAAAGATGCCTCGAAGACATTTCAGGAATCAACAAGACTCTACCCATCACTGTCTCGAAACTACAAAAGTGTAGACTTTGCATCTGAGAAGTGAGCCTGTAGGCACCGCACGCAAAAAGAAATTGGCCTCCGGGATTTATTTTAGCACAAGTATCTAGGCACTCAGAGGCCACTGCAGTCACTGTGCAAAGGGACCAGGCTGCTGCTTGTGCTGACAGCAGACAAAGCTTGCTACCAATCATGTGGTGCTGGCTTTTTTTTAAAACACAGAATGCAAGAGTTGTAGAGTCAGAGAAGATTGCATCCTGACTTCAGAAGGACTGGAAGGAAGGCCACGCAGTATGCTCTAGAGAACAATAAATGAAGAGGTGAGAGTGGAGTTAAATGTTCACTGGACACTCCAGGAAGCTGGAGATACCAGGAATGTGGGACATCTGCTGAGGGAAGCTACAGGAAGTAAGCAGCATCAACTCAGGAGAGAATCCATGTGAGCCACCCTGGCAAGGTCACAGGATTGGCTGGCCAATGCTTTGGAGCACGTGTCTCACCACAGCCTGCCCTGGATGCTGGATGTGGAGCTGAAGATTGAATGTTTGACCTGCTGGGGTATTTTTTGCTGCTTGCTCTAGTCAAGGGAGGGAAAATACTCAGGCCCCAAGGCTGCAGGCATTGGGCAGGTAGTACCCTTCTGGACAAGGGGCTGACTGAGCCTTACTTGACCTTCTTCTTGGGACACAGGCTGTTGGTATAGCCAGCTTCTCACAGCAGTTGACAGCACAGGGGTGCAGGTGGGCATAGCACTTGTGGCAGACCATCTTGTCACAGTTGTACTTGCAGGCGAGCTGGCGCAGGGATGGTTCGATGATCCCACCTCACAGGTGAAGCACCAGGTGCAGAGTGAACTCTTTTTGGATGTTGTACTTAGAGACCGACCATCCTCCAGTTGTTTGCCAGCAAATATCAGATGCTGCTGGTCAAGTGGGATGCTCTCCTTGTCTTGGATTTTGGCTTTGACATTCTTGATGGTGACACTGGGCTCAGCCTCAAGGGTGATGGTCTTGCCTGTCAAAGTCTTCATGAAGATCTGCATCTCTGCATCTGCTCGGCCGCCTCGTTGAGGAGAAAGAAGGCCGACCTGAGGGGTTTGGGCCTGCTTTGGTCCCAATCCTTTTAATCCTCCTAGTCTTTCCTTTTGGAATGGGAACGTTAATCCATGGCATCTTATCTTGGACACATTCAACTTACTTTTAGATTTTAACAGGAGATTACAGTTAAGCGCTTGCTTGCCTTGAGTCTCAGAAGAGAGTTTAGTCTTAGGCTTTTCAGCAGTGCTAGAACTCCTGAGACTCTGATGGCTGTCAGAGATGAAGTAAATGTATTCCCCATGCCTTGGCTTAGAACAGGAATGCCCCCCAGGAGTCCCGGGGGTTTGGATGGTGACTGGACCCTGGGGTGCTCTACTCATGGGGGAGTTGTCCACTAATGTGCTCAGTACCTGAGTGTGTGGTTAGGATACGGGGCATGGTTAGGGGTGGGTGACAGTGGTGTGACCTGGGGGATGTGGCATTGTGCTAGCTGCTCCTGTTTCTCTGGCTGTCATAGCTTGGACAATTTTCCTCTGCCCTCCACCACACCTTTTCTTCCTTGCAGCTAACCAGGCATGGACTGAACTCATTAGAAACTGTGAGCCCAAATCAACCTCACCTCCTTCAAGCCCTGGGTGCTTGAAGTATCCTGTCCCAGCAACAGGACAAATGAATAATGCAGATCTTTCTGGAAAAGGAGGGGCATGCATGAACTACAGCAGAACAAGGTAGGCTGGAGAATTGTTGTAAGGGAAAACTGTTACCCACCCCCCAAAAAAAGAAAGAAAAAAAAATTAAAATGATATTCTTCCAGGGTTTTTTTTTTCTTTCTGGTTTTGGGACAGAGGTGTGGTTTCCATAACCTGGCTTAGGGAAAAGGAATTTAGTTTTCATGACTCGCTCAAGGGAGAATCAGAGGTGAGAGACAGTGGGCAGGAGAAGACCAGAGAGGAGGTCGGCTTCTGCATTTTCTGTGGTCTGTCTGTCTGAGGTCCAACAAGTCCCTAACACTTTTCAGGCATGGCTCTAAGATGTATTCTTGCTTTTTAGGTATTGGAGGATGTAGAAAAATAGATTTGTGAGAAACAAACTCAACAGCATTGCAAGAAGTGGTAAAGCAAAAGCCCAGGAAGAACACAGGTACGAGAACGTGTAACTCGCGCGCCGACGCAGGCTCTGGGGCGGCTCTCAGCAGTCCCAGCGGCTTCAAGCATCAGCGGGGAGCACCAAAGAGACCAAGGGGATCTGGAGGAGAAGGGCAGGAAGCTGAATTCCTGGTGAAAAGGAGACAGAACCTGAAAGAATGTGTCTCAGATCCATGCATACATTCAGTTATTTTATTTTATTTTATTTATTTATTTTTTGCAATACCAGGGCTTGAATGCAGGACCTTGTGCTTTCCAGGCAGGTGCTTATTCTACTGAGCTCTCTCCCCAGCCCCTATAGTCATTCTTTTTAAAATATTTATTGCATACATAGTATGGTCCCAAGACTCTGGCAGAAGCGTCTGAATCCCCAAAGTGACAGCCCCAGAGTTAATCCCTACTGTCATTAAACCAGCTGCAGTGAGGAGATTACAAGGTGTGATCAAAAGGTGTATCCAATGCTTAAAATTTAAAATAATTTATTAAAGACACAATATGCAGAACACCCCTTCCATTCCACACTTACCCTGTCATTCTTGCCACTTTATGAGCCAGTCCTCTCAGGCTCTTCCAGGAGGGTCTTCTTGTGCTATTGTGGCTTCCAACGTGTCCTGAATAAATTCAAGACATTTCTGTTTCGTGGTCATTTTGACACTGGTGAAGAGCCAACAGCTGGAGTGCCAGATGCAGTGAATAAGGTGGATGGGGACACAGTGTCATGCTTTTATGAGCTGCTTTTCACGGATGGCATTCTGTGGCATGTTTTTTGGTTACACCTCTTAAAGACATTCACAAAAGGGAACTCCAGAACTGCTCGGGAAGTGACAAAAATGGTGAGATAACTGCTCAAAGCAGCGAGCAATATGTCAGGGGGAGTTCCCAGCAATGTGGTTTTTACTTCAATAATTTCTAAAATATAAACATTCATCATATGTTTCAATCATCCCTCCTTTTTTTTTTCCAGAACCGGGGATTGAACTCAGGCCTTGCACTTGCCAGGGAAGAGCTTATTCCACTGAGCCATCTCCCTTCCTATCAATGAAAATTTAAAAAAGTGAATATGTCATTAGGAACTTACACAAGGTCACCAAAGGACAGACATACGCTCATATGAAAGTTATCAAAAGAAAACATCATAGCCAGTTTGTGAGGAAAAGGGGGACAGAAGCATCTTGGGGGGATCAAAGCAAGTCCATGGTTGGAGGCAGCAGAGTACCACGGATTGCACGTGGCTGGTGTGACGTGGGGTACGCAGTGATAAGAAGTGGTGGCCGCGAGCCATGGGGCAGATGCCAAGGGCCTGATAGGCTACTATAATTTTACCCTTCTTTAAACACAGTGGGAGGCTAGGCATGTTGAGTTCTTATTTCAAATGCACAATGCCTTGGGTTCAATCCCAAGCACCACCAAGTAATAAATAAATACAGTGGGGATCCACCCAAAATTATTCTGAGAGAATGTGAAAAATGTGGGAGATGAGCTAGTGGATGGCCATGGAGGGCCAGCCAGGACGGCACAGGATCTTAGGCTAGCGTGGGGCTGTGGCATGGAGAGATGGGATGCAGGTCACTTAGATACTGCGCTCATGCATCTCCGTGACAGATGGTGTTAGGGAGGAAAAGGCTCGAGAATGAACGCCAAGACTTTTGGCTTAGGTGACTAGAAATGTGGCAAAGTCACTCTCTGAAGCAAGAAATGGTAGGGAAGTTCATTGGCAGGGAGCCATCAGCCAGTTTAGGAATCTTACTGGGGGGTGTCTTGGTGACATGGGAAGTGGACAGTTACATGAGGCAGGCTGGAACTCAGAGGAGAAGTCTAGGTGGGGAATTAATCATACACAGCATATGCAGGTACCTGAGGTCATGGGCTATCCCCGGGGAGAGTGTGCAGCGATAGAAAGGACAGGGGCAGGAACAATTGCTGAGATGCTCTGGTATTTCATGAACAATTAGAAATGGATGGCCAGGCAGTGGGATTAAGAAAGAGAAACCACGCAAAGAGAAACTGTACCAGGAGAATCTGGTGTCGCGAAGATCTAAAGGAAGAGCATGTTTTAAGATGGAAATGATCTACAGCATTTGAAAGATGAAGATTTTTATTCAAAAAAGAAGGAAAATGTCCACCTTATTTATTTAGAAATTCAGTATGTACACCACTGGAGAACAGAAGGTGTTTTCAGGGAGTCGTGGCCCACTAGTCAGTTTTCAGTGAGGAAAGAGTAACAGAGAGGCAAAAAGAAAAACAAATAATGAAGGTAGCAGCAGATAAGCT
This sequence comes from Octodon degus, assembly GCF_000260255.1. Lineage (NCBI taxonomy): Eukaryota > Metazoa > Chordata > Mammalia > Rodentia > Octodontidae > Octodon > Octodon degus. The sequence goes on from NW_004524633.1 coordinate 5,111,270, forward strand.
CAGCTTTGCAGAGGAAGAAAGAGAGAGAGGGCTCTAAAGGAGCGCGACAGGGAAGGGAAGGTTCTTTTAAGAGGGACTTGTATGCTACAGTGGAAATGCAAGTCTTCTGCTAAGAGGAGGAAGCTAGAATGACAGAAGAGAGAGAGGGCTGCGGGGCGGTGGGGAGAGCGCTCTTAGAAGACAGAGATGTTACTTTCTCTGGGACACTGACGAGCAGGGCACAGGCATAGATGGGCTTAGGGGTTCCCTGGAAGGGCGCGCCCTTTGACCGATGCCTGATGCACTTTCTTCTAGGGAAAGAATGTTGGCTTCTTCTCACTAGTGACTTTTTTAGCCAAGCAGAAGGCCCAGGTAAAATCAATTTAAAACACAGAGGATGGCAAAGAGGCTCATGATTACATCGCTGGAGGAAAATCCGAATGTTGAACGTGTACATGTGAAAAAATCTACTCAGTAGCAGTCTCAGAGTATGTCTGGAGTTTGTGAATAAAAAGAGAATTTATTTCTTCTCAATAGCTCCAGGACACTGGCCAATAGAACTTACGAGAAGGTTTAATTGTACTTAGGAAAACAAAAAACAAAAAAACTAGAATTTTGGGCCATTCCTCTTTCTCCAAATGGACTAGTTTAACTTATGATACAGTGACTCCTCAGATGCTAGTGGTTGTTCAGGAAGACTTCTTAGGGCAAATGAAGAGGGAGAGTTTCACACAGGACATGCAGTTTGATTTTAGTTTTGATTTGAATGGCTTTCTCCTCTTTACACTACAAGGACCAGGTGTTCTGCCCTCTTCGCATGAGCTTCACTCTTCCTGGCAGAGACATGATAAGAAATTAGAGTTACTGAGGTCGGAGATCAGGTCTAGGGCAAAATCTATCCCACTGGACTAATCTATCAAAGCAACGAGGCGCAGGGCACGTGGCAACACTGGATCCAGAATGACCCCGCCTCCCCCACAGGGGAAACCAATCAGGAGAGGGCTATTTTCAATTCCTCATTTACATCTAGCAGGAACCAAGGGCCTCTTCCATTGGTCAGTTTAAATATGGTGCCAGGCTGAGTGAGCCTTTGATAGGACAGCTGTCCCAGAGACTCGTGTGCATGGGAGAGAAGCCAATTGTGACCCAACGGACCCCTTTCCCTTCTCCGGGCTCCCTGGAGTCCCTCAGCCCGCTCTCACTCCGCAGAGCACACTTCTTTTCCATCTTCTCTAAATGTACCTCCCCGCCACCTTTTCAATGGGTCTTATCCAGTTCTTTGTTCAGGACAGCAAGAGCTTGGAGAGAATTCCCCCAGGACCCCATTAGTCGGTACGGTTACCAGGCCTCAAGTTTATTACCGCTACACTGTTGGGCCAAGCTGAACTAGTCCTCCGTCAGGTGCATGCGTGTGTGTGTGTGTGTGTGTGTGTGTGTGTGTGTGCATGTGTGTGTGTGCACGCGCGTGGGTGCACGCCCTTGCAGGGGAGAGGGTGGTGATGTTTGCCTGGGCTTCCACCAGAGCCTAGACACCCTCTTTATTGGCCTAGCAATCGTTCCCAACTTATTCCCACTTGGTTGTTTATTTGCTGCTCGCTCACTCACTACGCTCACACACGTGTTCTCCAAGTGGCGTACTTGACTCTTCTTTCTGCTCCCAGTCTTTGGCGCTCACTTGGGAATATCCGCCCCCCTCACACTTTCTACTATCTACTGTTTTGTAACTGGGCTTCCAAGAGGACATTCTCACGCAGCCATTCCAAGTTTTTGTCATTTTCTTCCACAAGCCCGGTGCCAGGCTGGACCTGAGAGAGACCTTCAGGCTTCCCTCCACGAACCACAGGA
>NW_004524633.1:5113818-5115329 GCF_000260255.1 Octodon degus
CACGCTGTTCTCAGCAGACAGGATTCGGGGACCATAAAGAAATGCTGGGCTCACCTCAGACCCTGGATGCCAGGTGCCCACCAGTGGGCACGCACCTGTGCTGACCGTCCTGGGTACTTTGACTCCTGTGTTCCACCCAGATTTCTTGAGGCTCTAAACCCAATTCCCAAATCCCTCAAATTCCTGGCCCCCTCCAGATGCCACCTGCCTCCAGATGCCACCTGCAGATACTCTCTCAGCCCGTCTGTGCATAGACAGAGTCAAGTCTAGTCCTGTCCACAACTCCAGACTCCCATGTTTCCTCACGCAGCGTTCACTGGTGCTGGGAATACTGGTCATCTGCTTGGAGCTTTCCAGGCTCTGCTGTCCTCACCCACAGCCCACACCACACATGATTGTCACAGACTCCACAAAGGCAACGTGGGCGCCACCAGCTCCATGGTGTACTGCCGTCATCACACTGCAGTTATCCTTACCAGCTTGTTTTAAAGACTGGAAGCAGTGAAGAACTGCCTCAAGTGCTTCCAGGGGAGAGACAGAAGGGAGATAGACTCAAGCCAGAGCGCAGGACCTTCAGGCTAGAGAGACGCTGGCCCTTTGCGACTCTGCAGCCCTGGCTACAGGGCCGGGTCCACATAGGCCAAGGCCACTTCTTCCATAGCTGGCTATTGCTTCTTCATCAAACTCTTCCACTTCATGATTACACAGAACTGCAGTTCCTTTAGCTCATTCCTGGTTGTCAGAAAGGCTTACTGAATGATTTAAATTTTTATTCTAAAGAGAAAGAAACCTAAACAACAAAACAAGAACAAAGACAAAAACAAAACAATAGAAACAATAAAAATAATACGGAATTTCAAAGCAAGAATAGGAAATTAACAATGGCTGTTAGGGCCGGCCAAATAGCTCAGTGGATTAAAGCACCTGCAAGCAGGACAGGGGCTGAAGGTTTGATCCCCGGGCCTGCCGTGCTGGACCTGCCCCCGGGGGGCGGGGTGCTTAGATGGAAATCAAGACTGGACGTGGTGGTGCGTGCCTGCAATCCCAGCTCTTGGGAGGCTATAAACAGGTGGATCACTATGAGTCTGATCTAGCAGTGAGACACTGAACACCCTGTAGACCTTTCCCTAAGATACAAAACAACAGCAACAACAATGACTGTTATATTGCATACCAAATTCTCTTGAACATTGATATCTCTTAGATGGCCTCAGCCACTTCCTGATTAAATTCTTCTGCCCCTTTTGGGACCTCTGTGTCTAAACTCTCCACCCCCAGAAACCCATAGAGACAAATAACTTCTACCATTGACCATGTGTCTAATACTAGTGGGTATGGTCCTTTAGTCCATCAGAAATGATTTGTTGTTGGTCTGACACCTCCCAAGTACCATCCGAACCCTTAGGATACGAAGGTGAAGAACCCAAGCCAATGCCAGACTATCCAGACAGACATTAACCAGAGAACTACAAAAATTACTGTAGGAATAAGCAATTTATCCAAATCATCCA
>NW_004524633.1:5116129-5117938 GCF_000260255.1 Octodon degus
AGCGTGAGCTCTATCTATCTCCCACCCCACGCTAAGGCCCAATCTGAGCGAATCCAGGGGCAGAAGACTGGAGCGTGAGCTCTCTCTCCCACCCCATGCTAAGGCCCAATCTGAGCGAATCCAGGGGCTGATACAAACCCAGGAGCCTTGGATCTGCTGGAGGACAACACAGTGGGGAGCCCTTGAAGCTGTGTGACACCCTCAATCATGCCACATGGGAATGAGCACCAAGAATCAACAGAGGAGTGGAACTGCCTTGCACTGCGAAGCTCCTCCATGGGCAAGAAGCAGTTCACAGAATGAGAGGCAGCCCCTGAGTGGAGAAGAAGGCGGCTAGTTACTGTCCTTCTAGAGGGTTCGTCTCTAGGCTATATACAGAGCTCAAAAAAAGTAAACCACCTAAACAAATGATCTAATCACAAAGTGGGCGAATGAACCAAATTGACACTCCTCCAAAGAAGGTCAAATGCAAATGAGTGCGGGAGAAATCATTCAACGTCTTTAGACATTAGAGAAATGCCAATCACAGCTACCCTGAAGTTTTCGTTCACTGGAGCAGAATGGCTGCCACCATAAACAGCTTCTGATGTGACTAAAAAGAGAAGGACAACGTGCACCGGCCAGGACGCAGGAAGACCGGCCCCTCCTACACTCTGGGTGGGGATGGAAACCAGCATCACCCCTGCAGAAAGCAGCACAGAGAGGAAAGACCTCACCACAGAAAGCCACTGGAGCCAGCTATTCCACTTACCAGAACGTCCCCCAAAGAACACACAGTGAGCCACACTGCAGGGACGCACTTGTCATGCTTAGAGCTGCACAAGCACAGTGACGAGCTGTGGAAACGGTCTAGCGCCTGCCTAAGATGGATGGTTAAAGAAGAGGCCATATACACACACACGTGAATATTAAGCAGCCGTAAAAAGTGAAATCATGCCATTTGCAAGGAAATCGCCAGAACTAAAGAGCACCATGTTGAATGAATGAAGCCAAATGCAGAAAAGGTAAACCAGTGTGAGTTCTCTTAGACAGGAAACCAAGTACATAAATAAGAGCTGGCAGGAAAGGAGGATGCTGACTTTTGGAACAGGGAGGCAACCAAAGGGAGGGAGGGGCAGGGTGGACTCGGGATAGGAAGCGCGCAAGACATCTACGCTGCAGGGACCAATTCACCCAGTCGGACTCGGCCATTCTGGATAACCAGCACGCCCTAATATTTATAAAAGAGGAAAGAAGAGAAAAGAACAGTCTCGATGCTTAAAAAGCCATTCCCAAGCAGCAGGACGGGGGTGCTTTCGAAGTCCTTGAGGAAGACAAGGACAAAGCTAGCACGCCGTGCCACTCCCGCTGTCTTTCCTCGCCTTTTCCTCATCGGCCTGTTGGCCAGAGGTGGAGCCAGCTCTCCGGCCCTTCCACCAGTTCTTCCTCTAGCCGAGCTGTCCTACGTCTCAGCACTCTTCCAGCACCGAGTGCTACGGAGGGCGTGGGCTGCTGTGCAGTCAGGTCTCCATCCACCCTGTCCCGCTGGACACAGGGGCCCAGGTAGACCGTCTTCTTGTGCACCTGCATGCATCCTTACGTTCTTGTGGTATAGGTACCTGCTCACAGTTCTCAAAAATTAAGATTCCCTTCACAAATCCTAGGGGCCAGCACTTGGGGGCATGCATGCAGAAGCGCACAGTGAACAGAATGCGAACATTCAAAAGCCTCCAGTGCTGCCCTTTGCTTCCTTTCTGCCCTCCAGGATGGTTCGGCTTTTCCCTGAGTTGCAGCAGCAGCCCATGTGAGTGTCCTGCTCATGGTGAGCGC
>NW_004524633.1:5118449-5129956 GCF_000260255.1 Octodon degus
GTTGGGACCAGGAGAAACATTAAAACCTAAAATCTGATTTGACCGTTGAGAAAAAATATTTTAAGAGATGTCCCAAGAATTGGGAAAAAGCACATGAAAACACAGCACCTAGGAACACTTAAGAGGAAATAGGTAGCACTTCCAAGAAAAAAGCCCAGTGGCTTTCCCAAAGGGCATAAAGGAAGAATTTCCTACGTGGGAAGACTGCGTGTCCTGGTACAAGGGCACCTCAGAGTCACGCATAAAATTGGTGTAATTTCCAAAAAGGATCAGGGATAGTCTTAGGGGATTTAACAACTTGGTTCTACAATTCAGCTAAAAGATCAAAGCAGGAAAGAAACTGAAGAAGTTTTGGAAGAAAAAATGGATAAGAAATTCCAAGTAATTAAAATTATTATAGCACATAATACTTAAGAAAATAGTTAATGTTTTCAGCTAAGAAAATAGACACATAAAACATAATTAAGACCCCATATGGATAATTTTAGTAAGTGTAGAAACTTTTTGACTTTATTTTTGAACAGAAGGTATGATACATATTGAGCAACCTACCAATGTTTATTAATTATTACTGAATAGTTTCCCTTGTGTATATATCTTAAAATTTCAGTTGATTAAAGTCAAAGGTAGAAGTGAGTTATAAAAAATTATATGAGACTATCTTATCTCATCATAGAGATATTTTTAGCTAAAATCAAGAAAAGATGAATCAAACTTATCATAAACAAAATTAAAGAAAACAACAAACCTAGAAAATACAGGCCATGTATGTATAAGAGGCTTGTCACAAATAATAAAGGTCAGTTTTATTTATCAAAATAAATCAGTAATAAGAAGTTGACACTCAAGCAATGTGCAGTGCTTGGGAAGAACAGTTTCGCTTAACAAGCAGCCCAGCTGTGTGGGGGAACATCTGCCTCGGAAGCCACAAGCTAAACCCAGGTTCACATAACAGAGTTCCGTTTCTCAAATCGATAAAAGTACTTTTCAGAACCAGACCCACTTTCTGCACATTGGTTTGCGGCAGAACTGTCGGTCAGTGTACATTTTTAAAGTGCTTTTGCATATTATGTATCAGAAGCACAAAGTTCTGATTCATTCACTTAATGATTCCAGGTTTAAGGGAGATTGGCTGAACAGATGACTTATGCGGATGTGCAAATTCATAAAGAAGGTATTACAGTATTCCTTACGTGGAGAACTTAAAATATTTTCCATATCCAAAACCACACAGACAATTGTGTGTTGGGATCCTCAGATCCCACTGAAATGATATTTTGAATAGTATTTAACTGTTCGTTTTATTTATTTGTTTATTTATTTTGGTCTTTTTGAAACAGGGTCTCACCATGCAGGTCACGCTGGCCTTGAGCTCACTTCGTAGCCCGGGCTGGTCTTGAACTCCCAGTGACCCTCCTGCCTCAGCCTCCGGAGGGCTGGGCTTCAGGCATGTGCCACCACACCAAGCTTAGCTGTGGCTTTGAATGTTTTGCTTAAAAGTAAAAGCTTTATAAACATATGAACACATACATAAGCACACAGGTATGTACTATAAGGAGAAGGAAAGGTTAACACTGTTGTATTAATATTGGCTGTAGGTATAAAATTTGATTGATTTTTTTTCAGGCTTTAGTTTTTTACAGTGTGAATACCTTGTTTTGTCATCAGAGAAAAAGGAATAAAAAGGCTCGATCATGAGCTCATTGGATGCTTACTGTTAAGTGAAGTAAATCGCCAAGGCAAGAGCAGATACAGTGCCGTTTCTGTAATGAGACACTGGAGTGCACGTAAGGAGCAAAATAAAACACGGATCTAGGAGCTGAGAGCTCTTCCCAAATGGGGAGGACCTGAGGGAGCGAGGGGAGGGGAGGGGGTGTGGAGACGGGATGGAGACAGGCCGGCGTGAGCGCTGACGCCACGCAGGGAGTGCGGCCACTGTGCCCACACACAATCAAAATGAATAAATTAGAAATGCAGCCCCAAATAACCTAAGAGGAAGAGTGTTGAGAAGAACCACACCAACTCCCTCGCTTTCCCTGTAAAGCAGACTCAGGAAACCAGATGTCTGACAAGGGCCCAGCGCTGTCACCCCCAGCCCCCAGGACATCCCCTTCCAGGGGACAAGGTGGGCAGGCCCTCAGAGGGAGTGCAGCTGGCCTGGTGCTCCTCAGGCGAGAAGAGGCCTCCTGCAGACCAGAGAGTGGCTCATCTGATCAGGCCTTCCTCCGGCCTCCTGGGACCTGCATCCCCTGGCCGAGCCTGCTGCAGGTTTGGAGTCCTCTGCCCAGGGCCAGAAAGCAGTCCCTTATCTGAGAGGTGAAGGAAACTGGGAGCATCACCAAGCCTCCCCCTCACATAGACATCTTGGTTCGCAGGTGCACACCCCTTCCTCCTGGAGTTAGGCCGGTGGTAGACGTGGTGGCAGTAGCTGTGGTGGCGGTAGCTGTGGTGGCAGTGGTGGCTACTCCACAAAGCACATTTGGGAAAGGCAAATCTTGCCAGATAGGAACCCTGGTCTTCCTGGGCTTCGCCACTGACCTGCAGAAACACAGATGAAACAGAACATGTCCCCAAGTGCCAGTGTGGCCAGCAGTGAGGTGGCAGATGGTGATTGGGAAGAGTCTCAAGGGCTGTGTGGGGGTCCCTGGAGTCAAGGGCAGGGCTGGGCAGTGAGCAAGAGGTGGCAGTGGGCAAAGCAGGGAGCAGGCCCCAGCCACAAGAGGGCACAGCCCGGCCCAGCAGGAGCAGGAAGCAGGCTTTACGAACCACAGCTAAACAGCCAAGCCAGTGCGGGCACCCACTGCTCTAAGGGGCTTGGGGCTGCACAGACTTCCTGCCCTGGCTGTGCGTCCTTCCTTCTGGCTCAGATGGTTTCGAAAGAAGAGGATGAGGTTGAGGCGAAACTAGAGGAAGTGGCTCTCTGCTCAGAAGGGGCTGCAGCTGGGCAAGAAATCTACAGAAGTGCTGGAAGGAGCGTGGGGACCTGTGTGCACAGCAAGGCCAGCTCAGTTCAGGGATGTGGAGGTGTGGTGTCAGGGGACACAGAGGGCAGCGCCCTGTGTTCACATCATCCAGCATGTGATGGACTTGTCACCTTCCCTGTCCTGGAGTGGTTTCCTGCTGCACACAGAGTGGATAGTGACAGCCTGAGCCCTTCTCTCAGGCTGCTGGGAAGAGTCCGCAAGATGAATACTCAACTATTATCACATCGTTTTGAGACCGGCTCTCTCTGTGCTGCAGAGCCTGGCCTGGAGCTTGCTGGGATCCTCCTGTCTCAGCCTCGAATGCAGGGACTACACATGTACACCACCACGCCCACCTTGAATGGGTGTTAACTTTGAACTGTTTCTTCTTCTGCAGACCCAGACTTATTTTTTTTCCATAATTTTATTGCAAAACAAATAGCAATGAGACAGTTTCAAATCAAATTAGTAGGACAGTTTCAATAATTAACACGTTGCATACTGTCTTCCTAGTGGTTATTTGTTGTACAAGATGCAGACATGATATCCTATTTACAAACACTATAAAAAAGAAGAAGAGGAAGGCCTAAGAGAGCAGTTGCTCTTTGAATCTTTTTGTCTGAATTGCCCCTTTCTTCTTCCCAAAGTTGAGGCTCAGGAGTTCCTTACATACTTGAGGTCTTCAGCAAAGGTGATTCGGAAGGAGAACCTTGTTCCCTCTAACTCTTGTCTTGGAGAGCCCCGCGTGTGGCACACACCTCACCGGAGCCGCTGACCAGCAAGACATAGGGGCCTGACGGGAAAAAGGTACATAAAGCTGGATCCCATTGGGAAGTGCGGGGACTGCTGGAAGCATTTGGGGTCCTGAGAAGCCAGACAGGGAGAACAGAGTCAGGGGTGGGAGAGGCAGCGGTGGGGTCAGGGGATCACTGTGCAGCTCCTTCAGTGCTCCCTGCCACGGCGGGAGAGCCTCCTCCTGCACAGAGTAGGACAGTGAGGCTCAGGAGCACAGAGAGGCGGCCTCTCACGGTAGGATGGCGGGAGTGCCCAAGGCCTGTTCCCTGATCTGGTTGTTGATTCTGCTGTGTACCCTGGCAAGTGGCCTAGCTTCTGGCCCAGGACAACCCTGGCATATCTGTACCCCACAGAAAGAGGTACAAGGCTGGGCCCTGGCTGAAGCACTGCGTCTTCACACTGCCAAGAGGACCCAAGAGCACTCCCTAGCAGTCTTCTGAGGGCTGGAAGGCCAAGCTCAGGGGGCTCAGCCACCAGCATCCTCCCTTGGACAGGCGACTGAGGCAGATGCATGTCCTTTGCAGAACATGGTGATGTTGAGGATCCAAAGACCCCTCAGAACACTGTTTCTTTAGTTAAGCCCCTCTCTGGAAGACACTGTTGGGTTGGTGGCCCACAGGGACACTCAGGACAGTTCTGAAGGGCAGTGGGCCATGTGGCCAGTTGGCTAAACTCACCCTCGCTTGGCTCTCCTTTGGGGAGCAAGCCCCGCCCCCACAGTGACCCTGCTTCCCCAACCTCAGGCTTTGTGCCCACAGAGGCTGGGCTGTGTCGAAACTCTGTAGATTTTAGGGGAAATCTCTGTTCCGTCAGAGCCTGCGCTGCTCTCCCTCGGGGAGTTTCCAGGTCTGTGTGGGCTCAGTGTCAACGTATTTGTTGGAAAAGTTTTCACGCTGGTCCAAGGCCAACACTCTCTGTACCCTGCCGAGGTGGTTGGGGAGAAAACTCCAAGGTGACACTTCTGTAAGGAAGAGAAGTCACCTCTGCCCGATTGTGCTGGGAGCAGAGGCTGGCACACGGGGAGAGGGCAAGGCCAGCATTTGTCACAAGCCCAGGGTCTGCAGGACTTTGACTGTCACCTCACTTGGCTCTCCTCCTGGAGAAAGCACACATCATCTCTACTGTGGAGAAGAAATAAACCCAGTTGGCAAACGTCACCCGCGAGCCAGAGCGGAGGCAGTCTCCTCTCTCCAAAGCCTGTGTTTCCTGGCTACTTGCTCAGCTGAGAGACAAACTATACAGTGGTGTAAGAGCAGTCCACTTGAGAAACAGGCTGCTCGGGATGAACTCCCGACCCCCACAAAGGGGTCTCTGTGCGGCTCTGGAGGGCTGTACACGCTGGGAAGCTCAGTTTCCTTGTGCGTAGAAGAATAATGGTGGACCGGGAGCTGCTGCGCAGCGCAGGAGCCCTGTGAGTTGGACACGGGTCCACAGGAGGAGAACACTTTGAACAATGGTCTGACGTGATTCGTGACGTGACTTGATTGGGAAAGTGCAGTGTCTCGTTTCCAGACGGTAGAGCAGCCCAAAGAGGGAGGAGAGGTCCACCGCGAGGCCCCGTGGGGGGACAGCACAGCGTGCCCAGCAGGAGGCGATTCGCAGAAGAGGAAACAGAAACAGCCACACAGCGACTGGCTGACGCTGGCTGCGGTGCGACTTTGCGCTGGTGCCTCTAGCCTGCTCCAGCGCTTTCTTTCTGCCCGGCTCAGTCAGTGACCTCCAGGCAGACCCAGAGCCGTGTAGCCACAGAGACTGGTGACAAGGGGCCCACAGCAAGCGGAGCTGGCCCAAGGGCCATCTCCTTCCTCAGCAGCCCTGGACTTCTGAGCAAAGCCTCTGCCCTGACCTGCAGTCAGTGCTTCCAGCGTGCAAAGCCAGGTGGCCATCCGTGCCTCCGAGCCCACGTGCACTGGTCTGCCTTTGTGCACTTGTTTCTTGTGTCTCTGCTGTGCGTCAGCTCTGGGGCTAGAAAGCAGGCACGGGGACGATGAAATGGAAAGAAAGCATGGCCACAATGGCCTAGAGCGTCAGGAAAGGCCTAAGCATCCAACGGGGAAGACAGAGCTCAAACCTTGACCTGGGGCCTCCAGGAGCAGCTAGCTGGGATCTAAAGGAAGTCACCCAGGTGAGGAAGGAGAGGACGAGAGCTGCAGAGAAAGCAGCTCGTGCAAAGGCCAAGGAGAGAAGGCCTCCGCGTGGAGCTACATGAGGCTCAGGGTCCAGAGCACAGAGAGAGAGGGAGGCAGGAGGGGGAGCAGGTTAGGGGTGAGCCGGTAGCCGTGGCCTGTGTGCTCAGGGACGGAGAGGAACTCGGTCAGAAGCGAGGCTTTCAGTAAGCCTGTTTAGGTTATGGTGAATGCAGTGGGGGGCATCTTATTGCAAAGGGACAATGACCTTTAACTTGCTGGCCAGCTCTGTGTGACAGCGAGTGGCTACAGAAACAATGAGGGAAGACCCTCGGGTCTCGCAGGGTCCCTGGAGTGGGCACCATTATCCACAGGCCCGGGAGGCCCAGTGCCGGCCGCAGCACGGCTCCAACTCAGCCAGCCAGCGCAGCGCAGCCTCTGCGGAGGTGCCCGCCCAGGTTTGAGTCACAGCTCTGTGCCTGGGTCTGGGAGGGTTCCAGGAGCCCAGGGCCTCATGAGCCTGCCTGGCGATGCCTGTGGTAACACACCTTCTCTGGGCATGAGCGGCACAGGGAACACTCACAGAAGCCATGAGGAGGGAAAAGCGGGCAGGGCGCGGGGAGAGCCAGAGCTGCCAGGGCCTCCCTTTCCTAGCAGAGCCCCGCTGTTTCCTGTGCACCTCAAGGAGGCCTGGGGATGCATGGGGACCTAGAGGCTTGGGGTGACTTCCTCAGAGAGGGAACCCCACAGCACAGGACTTGGCATCAGTTTTCTGACACACAGCCAGGCATAGGGTTAACATTCCCAAGCACTTCCTGGAGGACAGGTGGAGCGAGTGACTAACGAGTATAATAAGGTAAAAAACAGGAATGATCAGGAAATTCTATAAGGGGCAGGGAGCCAGCGAATGCAGGTCTGTTGTGGTGTCTAGGGTCAAGCCCATAGGGACGGGGGTGGGGACCTATGTAATCCATGAAGAGTGTGTAGTAAAACTGCAGAAGGCTCGAAATAAGTAGTTTTTTTGTTTTCAAAATAAAATCTGATTTTCAAAAAAGTAAATCTGTGTCTTTGGCTTGGGCCAAAACACCAGGAGGATTTCTAAATCTTAGCGATCCAGGTTTTATTTATTACCTGAGGTATTTGTGCTAACTCTGACGTGAGGGTGAAAGTGTTATTGGAAGTCACTGCAGATGGTTTGGAGAGGCAAACTGAGGCTCAGAGTGATTGAATCAGTTGTCCAAGTGCCCAGCTAGAGAGTGGCAAGCTAGACACTGGAGGAGTAAGAACAAGAGGGGGAAGAAGAGAGAGGAAGGAGGGTAGGGAGGGCAGGAGGAGGAGAGGGGGAAGAGATGTGGAAGGAAAAGGCAGGAAGGATGGAGGGAGGGAGGCAGGAAGAAGGGAGGAGGGAGAGGGAGGGAGTGGGAGGGAGGAGAGGAGGGGGAGGGAGGAGGGAGGGGGAAAAGGGGAAGGAGGGAGGCAGGAAGAAGGGAGGGGAGAGAAGGGGAGGGAGGGGAAGGGAAGAAGGAGGAAGGAGAGGGGGAGGAGAGAGGGAGGCAGGAGGGAAGGAGGGAGGAAGGGTAGGCAGGAGGAGGAGAGGGGAAGAGGGATGGAGAGAAAAGGAAAGGAAAGAAGGCAGGAAAGATGGAGGGAGGGAGGACAGAGGGCAGGCGGGCGGCAATCCTTGCATTCAGGGCCTTTCCAGAACAAAGGACACAGGAAAGGTGCAGCCTGTTCCCAAGAGGACTGCATCAGGAGGGAAACTCCCCAACAAACTCCCCTTGTTCTTGGCCTGTCAGAGCCCACTGCGGGGTGAGGGTTGGGGGCTCCCTCCCCCATATGTGGCCAGAAGGATGAAGGAGACAAGCTCCATGCCCAACTCCATGCCCAGTGGGGTATTAAGGCCCAAGCACTGCCCTCTATCATCATTGGCATGGAGAGATCCTGGCCCAAAGATGCAGAAGGAAGAAGAAGGTGTTTTACGGTAAAACACAAAACCCTTGATGCAGGCTCAACGCAGGAAGACTCTGATGAGCTGTGTACTCTGGCTCTCACATGTACTTAGCCTGTCCCAGTGACCTCTAGCAGTCCCCAGGTGGGTCCCCAAAGAACTCAGGAGCCAGCTTTGCAAGCTACCCTGTTGCCCACTGCACGCCCCTTGTCTGGCAGCAACCTCATCCTGTGCAACTTCTACCCTAAGTGTGGCATTAAGTGAGCTGCGTGTGCCAGGATCTGTTGTCACAATGCCAACAAGAAGGAGGAAGGAGAGAGGAGGAGGAGAGAGGGAGGCAGGAGGAGATCAGCTCTGTGGCTGTCTGCCGGGGTGCACCACGCGTCCCAGACAACAGGCGGCACTGGTAGAAGCCACTGGGATCTGTGACCCCAGGAGCATTCTGCTCTGCTGACGATCGTTGCTCAGACTGAAGGGCAGGGCCAGGACCCACAGTGGGCACCACCCTGGGCACACACCTGCCTGAAGGGCCGTCTCTCTTCAGCCTAAGCTGGTACCACAACCTGGGTTCTTCTACTGGAACCTGGGTGGGTTTTTTTTCCCTCTTCTTGTGTGAGTCCATGAAGACCAAATTTAGCTTCTTGGCTCTGCACCTTTGATTCTGAGCCAGACAGAGGACTCATGTGACTGTGCCTGTCACATCCCAGGGGACAGCAGGTGCCAACACCAGCTGCAGCTGTGACTTCTTGACCCGCACTCTGGAGGGGCTGAGCACACAGTCCACCTTCTAAAGGGCTGTGAGGGGACATCTGGTCACCCTACCTGGGGCTCTGCAAGCGGAGGTGCTCTCCTACCCTGCAGGCTGGGCTGGAACCGCCCTGTGCAAGGAGGGGGCTTCCCGTGCCTGGCCGAGCTCCAGTCCCCCTAGGAGGAGACTCCCCATACTCCATTTCTAGAAGGTCCTTGACGGGCAGATGTCCCCTGCTGTGCAGCCTGGGTCTCTGCTCCAAGCTGCTGTTTGACATGAGGTCTGACATCTGACTCGTGCTTCCATCCCTGGATCTTTCCTTCTGGGGCACACTTGCCTTGATACCACTGACCCTCATTACAGGAATTCCTCCAAGATCAGAGTCAGAGCATCTGGCCCAAGAGTCTCTGTGGCAGCTTTGTAAAGGAGAGGGACCAGCACCGGGCAGAGGGAGACTTGGAACCAGGGAGCAACGGCTGCTTCAGCCACCCCCCCCCCAGGAGCCGTGGAGCTGCCGTGGCCTGGGGTGGCCCCATGCAACCTCTCTGCTCTTTGTCTGTTGCACAGCCACACCTCAGGAGGGATCCTGTGTGACCTGGCCCAAGGCAGTCACCTTGGGTTGAGCGACAGCAGAGCTCAAGGAGGATTTGAGCCCTGGGCCACCAGCCAGGTTCTGGGCATATGGAAGGCCTTCTTCCGAGGAGGAAGTTAGGCAGCTCACAGAGACCAGGGGAGGACAGTGGGGTGAGGGTGCAAGGTGTAGTAGAAGAACAGGGACTGGAGCCTCCTCTCTGCTGTTGTCCCCAGTCATAGCAGTGCGGGTACAGGAGTCGTGCTTCCTGGCCCGCAGGCTTTCACTGCGGAGGGCTGCCGTTGGACCCACCACAATTCCCTTGCTTGCCTGGAAAAGTGAATTTCTAGGTGATCCACCCTGAGATAGCTCGGATAGCAACCCTATGACATGCTCTTCCTTTTGGATACTTGGCAAATATGTTCAGGGTGCACCCACCGCACCAGCACTGCGCTGAGGCGGTACACGCGCCCTCACCGGCTGCCTTAGGGGAAAGATTCTCAGCCCTCCTCCATGGATGGAGAAAACAGAGGCTTAGGTAACTCAGTCACGGGCCCAGGATCACGCTGCCAGATTCTTATGCACATCTGCTTTGCTTTGACAGTGCTCTTTCATTCATCCTCTGTTATTAAACAAATAAGTACTGGATGTGTACGTGCTGCCCAGCACCGCCTGGCGCCGGGCCCTGGATGAAGCTCTGCTCTGGCCTTGCTGCCGCAGGGCTGCTGCTGCCTTCTAGGCAGAGCTGAAGCGCAAAGGCTGCTGGGCCAGCTAGGATGTGCAGGCTGCGGGAGCAGAACAGCTCCTTCCACCGCCAGCAGCTTCTCAGCTCCAACCAAATGTTGCGGTGTGAGTTCGCAGACCCAGAACTGCCTTCCTGTCGGCACGGGGAGCCAGAGCCCCGGATTGTGTGTGGAATACCTTGCTATTTTGGAATGGGGTACAAATCCAGCCATTCTTCATCATGGTTGTGGGCCACACAAAAGCTCATGTGGGCTCACTGGCCCTGGGGTACCACAGATGCCCTGGTGCCCCCAAGCCCAGGCCAATCTCACGGGGGCAGAGCAAGAGTGCCCCATATTCTGAGCACAGAGGCGCTGCCCACAGCGTCGCAGGAAGCACCAAGCTCTGGCTCCAGTTGTGCTGCTGGGCGAGCTGTGCAGCCCCTGTGGGCCTTGCTTCGCCCCTTGATGCGCTCGCTATTCTTTCCTGAGAGCAGGCTATTTGCTGACCTTCTTCTGTCAGGAAACAGCTTGATTGTGGGCGTCCGCAAACAGAGAGACAAGGCTACGTGACCGCCGCTCACGACCTCCTTTCCCCCTCATTCCTGCCGCCCCCAGATGGTCCTGAGATAATGCCACTGCTTTCCTGCAAAAAGAAAAAAGAAAGAACTCCCAGCATTCCCAGCCACGCCGTGATCCCCTCTGACCATCGGGAATGCAATTTTTCACCCTCTCCCCGGCTGTCAGTGCTTCCTCTGTCTTATCTTCAGAGGCCCGGAGGGCCGAGCCGGTCACATCAGTGCCCATCTCCCGTCTCAATGGGAGTGCAGGGCTCACGTAGGCCACACAGGCGTGCAGACTTGGAGATCCGCCCCGGCACTGATGCTTACATGTGTCTGGGCCTGGCCTCACAATGGCCCCAAAAGTACGTGTGATACCGATCTCGCTCATTCTTTCAGCTGTTAAGACTGACATTCTCTAATCCAGCAAGTGGCATTCTTGCCTCTCGCAAATCCCTTGGGAGATAAGAACAAGATGACCTTAGCCCACAAACCTGGCACCCAGCCCAGCTTTGATCCCTGATCCCAGCAGCAGATAGAGCACATCTCTCTGCAGCGTAGTGGACGGTGCAGGAGGAAAGGAGTGGACCTCACAGTAGCTGCTGCCTTCTCCCCAGATACTAATTAGTAGGAGGGAGAGTTAGGCCTCGGCGATCAGGGTAGCTGGCACCACCGCTCAGGACCATGTCCTAGGTGCAAACCAAGGCCGGATGTGCCCATCTCGAATTATGGCAATGCGCTGGACAAACTACTGGGCACTGGCAAGCCTTGGGAGGAAAGGCTTTGCGCTGGAGGCTTTTGTTATTCTCCGTTCTCCACATGCTGTGCTGTGTGCTGTGCTGTGTGCGCTGTGCTGTGTGTACTGTCCTGTGTGCTGTGTGCTGCGTGTGCTGTGCTGTGTGTGCTGTGTGCTGTGTGCTGTGTGTGCTGTGCTGTGTGCTGTGTGTGCTGTGTGCTGTGTGCTGTGTGTGCCATGCTGTGTGTGCTGTGTGTGCTGTGCTGTGTGCTGTGTGCTGTGCTGTGTGCTGTGTACTGTGTGCTGTGTGTGCTGTGTGTGCTGTGCTGTGTGCTGTG
>NW_004524633.1:5131041-5139111 GCF_000260255.1 Octodon degus
GACTAGCTGGTGCCTCCCCTCTATGATGCTTCATGTGCTTTCATTTCATCCTTGCAAAGAACCCTGCAGAAGAGGTTTTACTGCCTTCATGTTAGTGTAAAGCAGATCCAGGCCTGCGATACAATTCAAAGTGACAGTCAATTGAGAAGGTCTCCAACAGTATCTCGCCTGGACATCAGGAGCACTGAACTCAGCTTCCTCTTTTCTCTTTGGGATAATCCAACCCAAAGGAGGATGGCAGGAGTGTGGGGGCCCAGGGTCTTTGTAACCTCACCCACAGGGATCCTGAGGCCTGTCCAAGTTCAGACCAAGTTAGCATCTCCAGGACTTGGGGCTCTGCTACTTAGGAAAGATGGAGCCCCCACTCCCCAGCCAGTGCCCAGCTTCACACTCATATGGGACACTGCCTGACCTTTAAGGACAGCCTTGGTCCCTGGAGAATAACCCCAGGCCAACCAGACCCTAGATTCCCATCAAAATCCCAACAAATATTTTAGGGATTTGTTTGCTTTGAGGAAATGTGCTTGGTTTTTGCAGGTGCGCAGTGGTGGCCGAGCAAGAGCTTCCTGCAGAAACGCAGCCTGCCACAGCACCGGTGGTCCCAAACAGAGAAGCAGCAGCGCCTTCAGAGAGAGGCGCTGAAGGAGGGCTCAGGGTG
This sequence comes from Octodon degus, assembly GCF_000260255.1. Classification (NCBI taxonomy): domain Eukaryota; kingdom Metazoa; phylum Chordata; class Mammalia; order Rodentia; family Octodontidae; genus Octodon; species Octodon degus. The sequence goes on from NW_004524633.1 coordinate 5,131,700, forward strand.
AATAAATTCCAGAGCCCCTCGTGCTGCCTGATTCTGTGAGCGACGTTGCAAGCGCCACTTGGCCAGTCTCGGCCTCGGTCTCCTCACTGGGACCTGCAGGGTGATGACAGCCCTGCTCTTGACTGCTTCTCAAAGTTGTCTTGAGACTTACATGAAAAGAAGGAGCTCACCACATTCTGGACTTCTCGGTTACCTTCAGATGAGTCGCAGTGATGGAGCCTGACACCTTCCCTACCTTCCCACGCGTACTTTCTGGGCCATCTCCCCCTCGTTCTTCTGTCGACCTCGCTTGCCTGGGTTCTACTGAGCATCTCCATCGTGTTCACGCTTCCAATGAAGTAGGCCCCACCTGCTCCTGTCTTTGTCCCTCCTTCTCTCTTAACGCTTAGCCACCCCATGGGCCCCAAGAGCTCTGGAAGCTGCCATCCTCGGGAAAAATTTCTCATATTTAATTGAAAGCCTTCTAGAGATACTGTCCCTTGAACCAGTGAGAGGGCTGGGACGGGGTCGCTATCTCAGAGGAGGGCCTTGTGCCTGTAGAGCAGAATCTGCTGCACCGAAGGCAGGGCAGACGTGCCCGGGCTCTGTCCCCGGCCCCTATTGACCAGCTGTGTGATCCGTGGTCATGTGAATCATGAAGCGACAGTCCTTCCTCCCAAACTGCAGTCCTGTGTGGCCAGCAGCAGAGAAACGGATGCAATGACCCCCAGACTGGACGCCCTGCTCCTGGAATCAAATACCAAAGAAAGCCAGGCGAAGCGGTGACAGCCTTCTGCTGCTTCTCCACAAGTGAACATTTACTAAACCACAGTGAGCCAAGCGCAAGGCCCAAGTGTGAGGACACTAAGCTGAGTGACATGCGAGACAGACCCGAAGTGGGGTCAGCCTTTTTCTATGAAAGGAAATAAAAGTAGAATGAATTCCTTTCTGAAAAAAGAACAACACCTCATAGAACACTTTCCAGCAACTCACAGTGATATAACTGACAGCCCCGTGCAGCACCAGAGGCTGCCGAGGGATGTGCCCCACGTCTGAGTGCTGCCTCTAAGTAGCGCCGGTGGAATCTGCTGGAAGCGGGTATGTGAAGCTGATTGTCCTTAGCCTGTGCCACCTGTCCTTGGGATCGTGTTGAAAGCATTAGCACAAATCACACAGAGAAATGTGTGTAAGAGCAAATTCCCCTGCTCATTCCGGGACATCGGATACCAGGGCTCTCCACCCCTGCGGTCCCTGCCACCGACAACTGTGCCAGCCTTGCATAACTGCAAAGACTGGGTGGATGTGCACACACGGATAAGCCCATGTGGGCCTCACCGGGTGTCGCCTGCTGGACCCGTATCTCCCTCGGTATCAGCAAGGTCCTGACTGCACAGCACAGGTCAGAAGGAGAATGTGACGGTCACATTCACACGCACAGCCAGAAAGCTGGCTTCAAAATGGTGCTGAAGCGCCGGGGCTCATTGTCTGGTGGCAGTCATTTGGCCAGAGGGCTTGTAGATCCACCGAGGACTAGAGTTGTCTTCAGTTTCCATGACAATCACATTTTTTTTTTCTTGCTGGAGACCTAGCCCAAGCACAATGCTGGCTTAGAATCAGTTCTTAATAAATTTTCTCAAATGGTTGATCCACGGCGGGACTCACGCATTCCCGACAGTGATGGGGTCCCTCCTCAGGCTTCCCTGAGCTGCCAGGGAAGTTCAGCATGGGTGGAACCTATCAGAAGTAGATTTTAGGAAGCATTCCCTATGCTTTAAGTGATCCAAGTATTAAAGAGGACAGTCCTTAAGTGGCATTTCTCAGAGCCAAGTCACATTGGTTCTCAGCAGCTCCATGACAAAGCAGTATTTTCTGTCGGTCTCCTTGGCAGCCGCTACCACATTCCCAGCCACCTCCAGCTGCTCCCGGCTAATTTTGGGGTCCTCCGGGAATGGCCCGCCTTCTCTTGAGGGAAGCACTCAGCTGCGACTTCCTCTTTCCTTTGCAGGGCTGCAGCCCTGACATCATCTCACATGGTCAACGCCAAAGCCCCCACGCAGCGCTCTTGCTTCCAGAGTGTGGTGACCCCTGCATGCCAGATGCCCGTGGAGGCCCCGCCTGCCCTGCTCCAGTGTGCTTGGAGCTGTCCAGATCCCACCTCGAAGACAGTTTGGGCTGTACACCCCGAGCCCCTGCTAGGGCCGAGCCGGCTGGGCATCTGCACAAGCTTCGCGATCCGACCAAGAGGCAGGGAAGCGTGTGCTGTCGGCCTCAAGGCCCTCTTCCTCCTCTAAGTAGTTAAGCTCAGTCCTCTCCTATTCCCAGCGTGACCTAGGATGAACGGACCTTACTGGAAGAAGGAAGAAAAGGAAGAAACTTGCGCATCACCTTTAAGAGCAGTCGCCCGGTGACATTTCTCAACAAGAAGCTGAGTCACATATCTGACAAGCAAAGTTACTGGGTTGGGGGACAAGATGATGTGGAGCGAAGTGTCTTGCAGACACCGCATTTCTCCTTTACTTCCTGCCTTGCTCCGTGGAGAAGTTCGGGTAGCTGCTAGAGATGCTTCAAGACCAAGAGGAGCAAACAAGAAGCACTTAGAAACAAAAAAGGCCTGCACTGCCACTGCATGAGGAAGAACTGGAATGCGGTTTGCATAAAACTGCTGTTCGTGTGGTCCTGACCTTTCCAGCACTGACCGCTGAAAGGCCAGTATAAGCTGCGGGCGCCTTACATTTCTTAGAATTTGTTTTATGCTTCTCAAGAAAGATTGCTTACACAAATGGGAACAAATGTCTCCCAAGAGGTTTGGAAAGTGTGCTTAGTTCTAGAGTAATTCTAGAAAATGTGGCTGGCAAAACCAAGAAGCACTCAATGGCCAGGAGAGGCAGAAGGCCCAGGCAGCTCCACTCAGCACGTGTGCGGCTCCCACCGATCCAACCCCGGCAGCCTGTCCCGCTTCTCTTGCTGCTTCGTCCCCACTGTTCCTTCCAGCCTGGTTTCCTCATTGGTTCCCCCCACTTCCCTCAGCTTCTACTGTTCTTCCTGAAGGGCAGAAGGGACAGAGCTGTGGCCAAAAGTCAGTGAGTGGGCACCTTTCCTGATGCAAGACCTGCAGTCAGACCCGTGTTTCAGCCGAGTCTCTGTCCCTGAACATCCCCTCAACTCCAGCTAAGTAGATGCCTCTAGTCTCAAAATCCGAGCCACAACCTTGTGACACAGGACTATGCTTCTGGCCCTGACTGCTTCCAGGATCCCCATCTCCTGGTCCAGAGCATCCCCCAGTCACGCGTGCACCGATGCCAAGCCAGCATCTCCGGGGGCCTGCAGCTGATGGGCCGTGAAGTCTGGACGCTTCTCCCGAAGCTGTTCTCAGCCTCTTCTGGCCGAGAGAGTGGCGTCTCCCCTGATACAGTCTCTTATTGTACCCTCCCCACTCCCACTGAGCACGCTAGGTAAACCTCTCTGCTCAGTGGCCAGAGCCAGGATAGACCCCAGGACAGCCTTCCTCCCTCTCCCTGTGCCAACATCTCAGCCCCGGCTCTTAGCCCCACAGCTGCTGACGTAGCATCCCGTGCAACCTCCTTATTTCACGTTTTGGTCCAGGCCCAGGCCAGCCTCCACCCAGGAGCCCTAGCAGTCTCCTTACAACTACGTCAAATCACGGGAGGCCCTAGCTCAGAACTTCCCAATGCTGCCCTTGTGTTGAACAAAACCTAGATAAAACGCGGCTTGAAGGCCACGTACGGCTGGCCCTGACAATGTCTCCTTTCCAGGTGGCTTCTTCTCCTCCATAGTGTGCCTGGCCACTCCTCTTGTTCCTGGGACAGGCAGCCTGCACTCCCACTTGGGGCCTTGGCCCCTGCTATTTGCTGTACCTGCAGTACAGCTCCTGTGTCAACTGTGTGTCAGTGGGACAAAGTGCCCGAGATAATCAACTCCCGGGCCGGGAAGGTCTCTTCCATTTAGTGTGTCAAAGGCTCCATTCCCCAGTCTCTTGGGCTCATGGCTTCAGGCCTGCTCTGTTGGGGCTGAGTAGAAGGGCCCTGCTTAGCTTGTGGGGGCCAAGAAGCAAAGAGCAGGAGCAGAGGTCAAGGGCCCCAGCGTCTCCTTCCTTCTGTGCACCCCCAGTGCCTTCTTGGGGGCAGCCCAGACCCAGGCTCCAGTGGTCCCGCAGAGCCCCGAGGGACTTTCCTTCACCCTCGCAGGCCATGCCTCCTCTGAGGCTTTTCCAGTCAGCCCAGCTGCCTCGCGCTCTTCCCCTCTTTGTTTTACCTCTCCTCCCCCGCACTGGTCGCATGGATATAATCAGCCCCACTTTGGCAAAGTCTTCCCTGGGGACCTTGCCCCTGTGTCCTCAGCACCCAGAAACACGCCCAGCCCATGACATAAGTGCCATGCAAGGTCCTGGCTGGAGCAGCCGGATGTGCAGCGACAGTGGAGCACCTGGTAAGTGAATGGACCAGCGCCACCTGGCTGAGCGTGGCAGCGAGCCAGCTGGATAGACCTGGTGCAAAGGGCGCCCAGCAAAGGAAAGGCCTTGAATGGTGACAGCAGCCCCGTGGGGTGCACTGGGGAGGTGGGCTCAGGAGGCTGTGTGGGCTTCTAAGGTTTTGACTTGGAACTGGACACCTAGATGAAGGACCTTAGGACACCAACCTCTGCAAGACCCACCTAGTGCAGTGGGGGCCTGGTCCTACCTGCTGAGAGGAGAAAGGGGCTTGTGCTGGGCAGAGCAGGTGTGCAGAGACTTCGGCTGCTGCAGCGGTGGAGACACTCGTGTCGGGGCCTCCTCCTACCGCTGCAGCCCCCTTCCGAATTCTGCTCTGCCACCTGGAAAGCCTGATGTCTCTCCCCCAACACCCAAAGCGGGGAGGAAAAGCCATGAGCACGTGGTTGGTCTGCAGCTTCCTAGCAGGCATCTGGCAGCAGGAGGCACAGCGCCCACACCTCAGCCCCAGGGGTTTTGGTGTAGCTTCAGGCTGAGTGTCCCCAAAGCACTCCTGGAAATTCCGTGAGCTCCCTACGACCCTCAGCTAATTCCTTTGCTCCTCAAATGAGGGAAGGTAGAGCCCATGTTCACAATGAATAACCAGGCTGGTGACATGCAGATGGGCTGGTAAGGGAGTTAGGACCCTGCACTGGGAGTCCTATATGGTAAATGAGGGACCTGTACAGGTCATGGCGGGGGCAGGGCCCAGGGAGAATCATCGCTACACCAAGGCACTCTGGCTCCCTCAACCTTATAAGGACAGCTGTTCCCCTCTTACGTTGCTGGCGATGCACGCGGACATCGTGCTGGGTGGGTGTAGCCACCCAGCCTGTGCCTCCTTCTCTCCCCTCCCGGCCTGCAGTCATACAATGTTCACTAAGCACCTACTATGCCCAGATGTGGAGGACACAAAACTGAAAAGGCCCTGCAGTTCCCTGCGCGGACTTGGTCTCCTCAGATCCCCAGCCTGCGGCAGGCCTCAGGCCTCAGGGTGACATCCGTTTCCAGCAGGCAGGCTGAGCTGGTGACCATGACCACACACAGACTGCAGTCAGGCTGCCCTCAGCGCCAGTTCTGGCTCTCACACCAGCTGGTGAATTTTACTAAATTACTTAAGCTCACGAGCATCAACTTCCTCATCTCTAAAGCAAGGCTAATCATGACTAATCCATAGGATGTTGGTGAACATTGGATAAAACAATGCACATGAAATGTTTGATGGAGTGCTTGATTCTTTGTGACATTCAGTAAATATTGTGAACAACAAATCTTTCTGAGGATGTCAGGAAATCCTCCGCAGAGGGAAGAAAGCTGAAAGGAAGCATTCTTAATCCAAGCAGGCAGGTGCGCCTGCTTGTTCTCTCAGTCAACAATTATTCACTCTTGCAAATTGTTCTTGGTAACATCCCGGGATGAGGAGTATCCTGTTTTGATTCTTCTGTTTTGCAAACAGAGGAGTTAGTGAGCTCACCCAGTGCACACAACATGTGTGCTTCACAGCAGAGGCCTTCTGGGAGAAAGGCTAGAAACCTGCACCCCTGCACGTGTAACCTCGTGGAGGACGCAGAAATGCACAGCCTCTATGAAGCATCCCAGCTGCAGCTAGCAATGAGTGAAGAGACCCACCAGCTCACCGCAGGGCAGGAAGGGGCGAAGGTCCACTTGGTGGCGCTAGACCAGAGTTACAGGAGGAAAGGCAGCGGGGTGGGCAGAAAGACTGTGGAAAAGGAAGCCAATTTGAAAACTAAGCCTTGATGGGATGTGGGCGGTGGGCGGAAGGCTGGAAGGAGCATCTTCCGAAGGAGGTGGGGGAGCGGAGCTCATCAACCTTCACTTATTTTACTGAGATTTCGGGAAGGAGGTGAGCAGGCCGAGATGGACAGTGACAAAGGAAAAGCTGTCAGCAGCTCCTAGTGACCTGCCCCAGAGCCAGGAGAGCTACACAGTCTGACCCAAGGGCCCTCTGTCTTCCGGAAGCACTATCTGCAGGCCACTTACAGCGGAGTCACTTGGGTGCTACTCCTGGATCAGCAGCGCTGACACCAGGACATGGTTAACCAAGCTCGCCGGGACCACTAAGGCCTGTGAGAAGGTGGTGATTGCCTGTCCGGAAGTGACCTACGTAGCTGTGTGTTCACAGCCGTGGAAAGTGGGGTCCAAAGAGGTCAAGGACTCCTGCAAGGTCGCACAGACGATCGAGGCTTAGGACGAAGGCTTGAGCCACAGGCTGACTTATCCTACCTCTCTGCAAGGCTGACCGGTGGGAGCTGCAGGGGATGAGGAGTGCTGGAGACGCTTAGTTTTCAAAGCAGCCCTAGAGAAACAAAGAGCCCAGGCCTCTGGATGAGATGCCGCTGTCACTTGGCATATCCTACCCACAGCAAGCAGGGGGCCGGTGACCAGCCTGACCCAGGTAGGCCCACCTAACCCATGACAGCTGCAGGCACTGATCTGCTCAGACTATCCCAGCCTTTCTGAGGGATAGCAGTGCAGGGAGCACTTCTTGACTTTATTTTCCTGGAGAGGGCAAGATTTGTGGGTCCTCAATCAGATGATTCTGGTGTTACCTCCTTTGATAAACACTGTTATTTGGAAGGTCATATATTGAACTTGGAGAACAAAGATGTCAGTTAAAACCTTTTCTAGCTTTCTTATGTGGCATAAGTTAATTATGATATAGTGTTACCGTGAGATTGGCAGAGCTGTTTTATAGGTTAAAAGCAAAGCAAAACAAAAGCAAAGCAAACAAATAAAAGCAAAACAAAACAAAGACTGAGATAGTCAGATGAGTATGACTTGGTCACTACATGGTAAATCTCTGAATCTCCATTTCCTCAAAGTGAGAACAGTATCATCAACTCTACCTTCTTCACAAAGAATTTTATGGGCATTAAATAAGAAAATAGGCATGAAAATCCACCACAGTGTTTGCTGTGGCTATCAG